>NC_056748.1:539411386-539691386 GCF_019279795.1 Protopterus annectens | reverse complement strand
TCTCAAGATGTGCACAAACCTAAACAGTAGTTTCCAGGAGTTTGAAAATACATTTTACATGGTGATGTTTACAAACTTGAACAGCAGTTTTCAGACATTTGAGCATGCTTTCTACTACTCATTTGACACTTGCCCCAGGATTCAGCAATCTTTCATGCAGGACTTACTTATTCCCTCATGGAAATGACCGTTTAAGTGCAACACAGCAGTGCGCCATGCATATTTATGAAGGCGCGCTGCCTCTGCAGCTAAACAAACATGGAGCCGTGGACGAGTGCAGGGGGTGTGTCTGAGAGCAGAGCTCTCATAATATACATGCCCCTGCACTCAAGAATTGCCGTTCAGCAATTACAATGAGCAAGAACACTCATAGCAGAAAATATGTCAACAAACACACTAGGGATTTCTGTAAAATGTGCAGATGCATGCAGAAATCCTTAGCAATAAGTGAAATCTGTCCCTCCATTTGTTCCCCCAGCATTATAAGGTATGTTCACAGTTTACACCCCAAGAGGTTGAGAGGTATGCCCACCGTGAAGCAAAAAGCTGACAAAATAACAAGTATAGCAGTAGCAGTGACACTGTGAAGGGTATAGAGAAATTAGCAGTGCAATTTTATTTTTTTTATAATAAAACCAGCCAGCGAAACCTGAACGCAAAACTTCGCTAACCACTCGCTCCAATAAATCCAACAGCTTGCATTAACGATTCTAACACCACAGAATGTATATTAAAAAACAAGGTTTAATACATAAAAGTTAAGCGCTTTCACCCGCACATAGCGAGCTTCATCAGAACTGTTAATACAACAGATGAAAGACATTTAAATATCCAACTCTTGGCGCCAAAATCTCTTAAAGCTATAGACATTAAATAACATAAAACATAAAAACAAAATATTGATTTCCTAATATAAAAATATATATGAATATTATAAAATGTATGTGAAATGTATAAGAGCAATTCATGTTTGCTAATTGTTGAATATTAAATGTTGTGTGAAAAATTGTGAAATTTCATATATAGATACATCACCTGTCTAACTCCAAAATGGGTTTAACAGTTAGAAATCCATTCAATCCTGGTGGTGTCATGGCATCAGTTAACAATTGCCACCATACCTCTCTATATGCTAGTAAAGTCTAATCCAATCCAAGGAATTGAAACATTTTCGAACAGTATCCGAAAACATACATATTTTAGTTGGGATAGGATTAGTCTCATTATAGAATTGATGACTTTAGTACTTGAAAATAACTTCATTTATTATGAAGGAGAGATATTCAGGCAAACCAAAGGGGTAGCTATGGGGGCAGCATGTACCCCCATCTATGCAAATTTGGTAATGCTGGATTGGGAGGAGGAAACAATTTTCAAAAGTGAACATATAGTTAATATAAAATACTATTCACGTTTCCTGGATGACATTTATATTCTATGGAATGGGGATCAGAATTCTTTTATAAAATTTGTAGAATATCTTAACAGTAGTAGTGATTATTTGAAATTTGCCACTGAATATAATAATACAGGAGTAGCTTATTTAGATACACTTATAACTAGGGAAGGAATTAGTTTTAAGTCTAATATTCACAGGAAAGCTACGTTTACTAATTCATCCTTAGATTTTCCTAGCAATCATCCTAGAAAACTTAAATACAATATTTATAAAGGACAGTGTATTAGAGCTCTTAGAATGACATCAAAATACACTGATATGTTAGATGAAGTAAATTATATCTTTAATTTATTCAAAGAATGGGGCTATGATCTAGATATGATGTTAGATGTTAATACATATGTTATAAGTGAATGGGGGAAAAATATACACCTCTCTTGGGTATGAACACGAAACACAATTCTGAAATGGCAAATAGAATAGTGAGTACAAGAAATAGTGACAACAGTACATACAATAGAGCTTGTATTATTGAATTTAGTCCCTTTAGTAATCATATTAAAGCCATTATGAATCGGAACTGGCATATATTCTTAACAGATCAAGAATTAATAGATACTTTGAGACCTAAGCCCACATTCGTATATAAAATGGATAGTAATTTAAAAGAATTGCTTGAACAGGGCAACAACAAAAAAATGAAGAAGGAACTTGGACACACTATTAAATGTGGGGCATGCCACCAATGTTTTGCCATAAATGAACAGAAGCATTTCATTTTGAATAACATTAACAAAACCAAAATCACTTTCAAATATGGCAATTGCAACACCAACATGCTTATATATCTTGCAAAATGTATGCTATGTCCATCCTATTATATAGGAAAGACAGCGAGAAAATTTAAAAAGAGAATTCATTCTCACCTGTATAGTATTAGAACCAAGGACACTAACAATGCACTTTATAAACATAAAGAGTCAGGGTGAGGATCATTATTTTAAATTTGCCATATTAGAAAAACTAAATATCATTCCTAGAGGTGGAAATATAAAGACTTTACTGGCATATAGAGAGGTATGGTGGCAATTGTTAACTGATGCCATGACACCACCAGGATTGAATGAACTTATAACTGTTAAACCCATTTTGGAGTTAGGTGATCTATCTATATATGAAATTTCACAATTTTTCACGCAACATTTAATATTCAACAATTGGCAAACATGAAATGCTCTTATACATTTCACATACATTTTATAATATTCATATATATTTTTATATTAGGAAATCAATATTTTGTTTTTATGTTTTATGTTATTTAATGTCTATAGCTTTAAGAGATTTTGGCGCCAAGAGTTGGATATTTAAATGTCTTTCATCTGTTGTATTAACAGTTCTGATGAAGCTCGCTATGTGCGGGTGAAAGCGCTTAACTTTTATGTATTAAACCTTGTTTTTTAATATACATTCTGTGGTGTTAGAATCGTTAATGCAAGCTGTTGGAATTATTGGAGCAAGTGGTTAGCGAAGTTTTGCATTCAGGTTTCACTGGCTGGTTTTATTATACGTTCCGAACGCTTGGTTCAGTGGTGTATTTTTTTTATAAAAGTGATAAAGTTTAACCATAGCTGCACGGGTTTGCCCGTTGCTTAGCTATGCATACTCCAGCTTAAATGGCACAAGAAGTTAAATAGCAAGATTCATTCAATCGAAACAGTACTGCAATAGTGTAGTGGTTAGAGTGTGCGCTTTGCAAGCAGTTATTCCAGGCTTGATCCTCACTATTGCAAATTCTCATTTTACATGTGAAAGGAATTTATAAACAATTTTTTTGTTGTATAACCTACTAAATAACATATATTTGAGAACTGGAATACTGCATTAAGTTCAGATGTGAGGTGTCATTGTAATAAAGTGGTGAAATCCCCAGATAAACACAAGTGCCCCATACAGTATACATACACATGAATCAGGGATACTAAACAAATTTATAACATGTAATAAATGATAAATTAATGCCATAAAGCAAATAGTGTGTAAAATTAAAAATAAGCAACGCTAAGCATTGCACAACTCTGCTTAACAGGTATAAGCAATGAATAGCCCAGCTAAATAGATTTGCCCATTGGTATGCCCCTTTAAGCAATGCCAGCCTTAGATAAGCAGGTTTGCCCATAGCTTAGCATTTTCGAAACCGTCCAATCACGGCAAAGTGTGGGAATTCAGCTGTATTTAAACCCCACAGGCAGGAATACATCTCAAAACTGGTTGCAGCTTCCTCCTATAGGTACAATGGTCGGTGTTCGAGAAGGATCACGCTTCCGAGTGCAGCTCTGGGGCATCCAGGAGTCTATGGTCATGGTAGGACACCTCGTAAAAAACATGAAGAGAGACTGCTGCAGGGCCAGTACCAGGGCACCCAATATAAAGTGGAAGCCTGAGACTGTCTCACCCGTTACCTCACCAGTGCCACTGGTATCCCTCGAACTGGTGAGCAGGTCAGGCATCACTATGCTGACTTGAAACAGAGGAAGAGGGAGCACTTGGATCAGTGGATCCAAGAAGCTAGGCAGAGGGGTGATGCCCCAGCAGTGTGTAAGTACTCATTCTATTAACTGTTTAATAATTGCCTAGCTCATGTATATTATGGATAGGTATGGCTAAATATTTCTCTATTTCTCTTGCAGCTGCAGCTGAGCGGGCTGTGAATTAGCAAACCCATGCATGTAGGCTGCAAAGACTGTGTCACAAGGCAGGTTAGTAATAATCTTTCATGTACTGCCATAAGAAATAAATATAAAAGTAGTAGAAAGTTAATTGCCAGTATAAAAACTGTATTGTTTATGCGATGTACTGAATAAACCAGACAATACAGCAGGAAGATTCTCATATAGGTTGCATTTAAATAAAGGTGTAACAGCCTGGCAATAAAGGTTTAACTCCTGGACTGCTTGTGTTTAGTCTGGTATCATATGGTAATGTAGTGTTGCATTCTCTTAATAGTACTGTTCTATTAAACACTGTTACCCACACTGTGCTACATAAACAAAATGTGTAGGAATGTGTGTATAAGACTGTTGTAATCAACAGGTTCATAGGTAGGTACTAGGCTATTGGTCCATAAGCCTAGCCAGCATATATGTATGTATATACACAGATAAAAGATATTAGTACTTATAGATATGTAGAAGAAGAGTAGATGTAGAGGGTGCACAGTATATCCAACAGCCATAAGTCCTGTATTTGCCACCTGTTAAAATGTCCAGTGTGTCACTCATTCCCACAAATGAGAATATTTGCATGAAACATATACCCACACACAATGCAAAGGACATGACACCACACACAAGTATGCATACACAGAAAAAAAAATATCCGTGTACTATTTAATTGTTTATGCCATTTGTTACAGCACGTAGGTGTTTGAAATACATAATCACTGATTAATGTAAGTCTCACAAAAAACAATCGATGCAAGTAATGTGAAAAATATAACATACTATACTGTCCAGGCTAAGGCCTTCAAGTAGTACAACAGTAAAAAAGCACTTGCCTTGAAGATAAGAAACAATCAACACTTAATTACAGATGTAGTTCAGCAGCCTCCAATTACACCCTGTACTCAACCCCTAGGGGAAACTTACGTAGTAGCTGTGAAAATGTCAGTGTAGCTGTTACATAACAATGTTGTTGTTGTTGTGTCTTTTGGCTTTTCCTGGTTAGGGGTTGCCACAGCGGAACTCCGGTCTGCTAATGATTGGCAGTGGATTTTTACGTGCCGAGTTGCCAGCCCTGATGCACAACCTTTAATGAAGGTACGCCCATTCACGCATGTCTCCACACAGAAGACGCTCTAGCTGAGAATCAAACCGGACAGCGTCTTACTGTGAGGCGACAACGCTACTGCAGTACCACCACCGCAGTGTTTAGCTGTTACATAACAATGCTTAACTTAAAATGTCACTATCACACTGACAAACAGAACTGTGTGTAACACTGTAAACTGTAGCCCACCACTGTTCCCATGGAGAAAAGTATGAAAATGTACAGCCATATAGCTCAATGTGTCTTAACACTGATATCCCTCACATGTTGTAACAGCCTAGGTTAAAAGCATTGAATACCACTCCCCCATAAAATGTTTTACAAGGGCAAATAACACTGTGTACCACACACTGACCTCTGGAACATACAAGGTCACACATGTTTTGTCCAGCTGTTGTCCTCATATATATGGACCCTATCCCACAATTTGTGTGGGAGTCCACAACATGACTGGAATGATAGCAGGAATGCAAGCAGTAAATAATGATAGGCTGTTACCTACCAACCTCTTACTGTATTACATCAGGACAACGCCTGGCATATATGTGGAGGACAGAGGCTGGAACACAGGGCCATATTTGCAATAATGCTGTTACACACTGTGGAAGTTGCTGGTGTTACAGGATTGGTTGCAACATACCTGTACTCAGGAATATGAAGTCAGAAACACAACTGAATGTTGCCATGTACTGATAGCAATCAACGGAGATAATGCTGCTGATCTGTCATACACATGACCTGTGTGGTAAGCAGACAAAATATAACAGCCAACCCTCTGGCCATCATGTGGATAGGCCCACAGTTTAACTATGCAGACAGACTGCATTCCATGCAAAACTAGCATGTACACACAAACCCTATAAAACCAGCAGTATTCAATGCACACAACAGCAATAATTACACTCTGATGTAGGTCTTGAACCTTATACATACTTGTATGTGTCCTGTGTTCACAAGTCCTATTGTGGAAGGTATTGCTAACTGCTGTCTGTAACAATGCTGCCTACACACAGGAAGGATGTCTTCCATACAGGAAAGGTAAAGGGACAACCCCCACAATGTTGCAGTCATTTATAGTAGTGGGTTGCTATGAGATAAGCTATTGGAAGTACTACACAGCTGGCTGCATGCAATTAGCAAATGGGTAACACCAATTGGTGCAGAGGCCATCACCTGCTCCTGAGCAACATATACAAAAGGCATGCTGCAACCTATTCAAAGTAGCTCAATCCATGAGAGAGAGAGACAGAGACAGACTGAAAGAGAGGAAGATTGAGATCCCCCCCAAAAAAACAGCCAAAAGAGAAATAAAAATTAAAAACAAAAGTCACACAAAAAGGGAAAAAAGCAATCAAGCCAGACATCCTGAGTTGCAATACAGAAAAGGGCATACTACTACAACAGGTATGTGAAACATGACACCATTGTATGTGAATGTAGTATTTGGTCTTTAATAATAGGACAGATGATTTTGAAGGCTTGATATGTGCCATCAAGACTTGCTGTAATGATGTCCTGCTGAACAACTGCTATGGACATAGCATCTTGCCCTGTGGGCAGTGGGGCATACCTGTCAACTGTGTGGATCTGCACAGAATGACAAGATGTAACCCATAATAATGTCTGTGTTGTTTCTCCAAACATGTATATTAGTCTAGCAAATAGCTGAAGGTGGGAGTAATGAAATCATTATACACACATGAGTGTCAGTCCTCACCACCTGCAGAACAGTCATGCCAATGTGAAATGTATCATGCACAAATGTCATAGGTGTGTAATAGGCCTATCTACAATCTGTCCCTATATATTACCCCTAATTTGAGGCTGTGTCCACATGTGATGTTCTGTGTTGTAGCAAGGCAGAACAGTGCAGCAGTTCAGGAAGGAGGTTCAGAGTGTGGACCTGATGTCTGAGGTCACTATATATATATATATATATATATATATATATATATATATATATATATATATATATACATATAGATTTGTTTCACTTCATTGAATGACCATTTCACTGGCACCCATTTCACTGAGACCAAATCACCTAAAGTTCATTTCATTGAAAGTTGATTTCACCTAAAGCCCATTTCACTTACAAGTAGTAGTCTTAGGTAAGTCAAATGTATATGTCTTGTTCCCCACTGTAGTGCAATATTGGTGTTAGTAGATATAGTTAAGAGGGTTGTGGGGAGCACCCCCCACAATGGAGGTGTGTGGGGGTGTAGACCCCACATAATTTGGTTTTCTGTTGTTTGGTTTTGTTTTACATTATTTGATAAAATCCAACTAGCTGTGGGGCTATGGCCCCCACACCTCCCTAACTATATATATACTAACACCAGGCTTGCAATACAGTAGGGAAAAGGACATATATCTTTGACTTGCCTTGCAGTACTACTTGTCATTGAAATGATTATTAGGTGCAATGACTGTTAGGTGACATAAACCTTAGGTGAGTTTGTCTCAGTGAAATGGGTATCAGTGAAATGGTCTTTCAGTGAAGTGATGCAAATCTGTGTGTATATATATATATATATATATATATATATATATATATATATATATATATATATATATATATATATATATATATATATATGTCCCTACTGTTGAATGACTGTGTTGTATGATATGTTCGGTACCACCTCACACATACCTGCTGCCCAGATGACTTACTGGTAAATATATGTGGCTATGGTGTGCAGGGTCCTGGGTTACACACCTGCAAGGACTGATAATGTATGTGCCTGCCAGAACAAGGGCTGTTAGATACATAGTGATTAACACACCCATAAGCACTTGTTATTGGGTGCAAAATGGACAGTCATGTATGGTGTGATATTTGTGCTGGTAACAGAGTGTGCTGTATGTGATAAGGTGAGAGTGGGATGTTAGGGAAGGATAGTAGGTATATATGGGGAGGTAGGGTGGTTTGGAAGACAGACATGATGAACAAGACAGCATACAGGGTTGGTGTATGACATGTGGTAGGTAAACACCTTGGACAGGGAGGGGTGTTTGGAAATAGGAAGCCCTATACAGGCCAAATGGAAATAGTGGGGCTGAGGTCCCCCACATAGGCAGTCACTATTACATCTTCATGGCCCTGAAGGTGGCTCTGCTGGGGGCTGAGCAGTAGGGGCAGGCTGAACCTCTGCATGTGTCATGAGCACATCACGGTTGTGTTGCTGATCTCACAATTTTCTGCAGAGCTCCTAATGCACCAGACCCTGGACCTAACATCAGGTTACATGATCCTGTCTGTGTGCACTCCCGGGGGGGGGGGGCACAGGCCCATCCCATGAGGTGGGTCCACCTGCACTACCTTCAGGTGGATCCACCTGAAGGTAGTACAGGACCAGCAGATGACGAGGTCCTGTGTCGGGTCCCAGATGTGATGCGGCCTATAGCCATGGCCAGATGAGGTGGAAGTGGCAGGTCTGATGGGAACAGCCTTCCCAAATGTGATATTGAGTTGCAGTGTTACAAATTATGTTGTCAGTAATCATCAGAATAATCCAGGATTAGCTATAACAGCATGCATACATAGTCCCAGCAACCCAAAACACCAGATTTGTAATGGTTGCATACCAAACAGAACAGATGCAAATATGGAACCACAGTGACCATTACAATGGCATACATGTGACATTGTTAGCAACAGGCCACCAATGATACTGTTTTAACATAGAACATGAATAACAGCAAAGTTCAGTATGTGCTGCATAATAGGATACATGTCCCAACAGACGGTTGGAACATGAATAACAACAAAGTTCAGTATGTGCTGCACAATAGGATATATGTCCCAACAGAAGGTTTGGTGTAAACATACCCAGTGATGTGTGTGTTCAGATTAGGTATGCATATATGATGGGGGTGAGGGAGATGTTATGTATCAAGTATGATAACCCTGCAGTATGATGTCCTCAGACCTTGTCACCTGTTTATGTCTTGCAGGTACCATGTCCAGGGAGAGAGGCTGCCAGCATATACCACAGTAAACCAACATCATTGTGCACTATCTCGCCCAGCATCATGGAACCCTGTTTTCCTGGACAGCACATGATATACAGCAGAGGACTGCCCTGTGGACCGAGCTTGTCCACAGGGTAAATGATGTCGGCCTGCATAACCGAAGTTATGAGCAGGCATGGCACCATGCCCATCAGCATGCTGCTGCTGTCAGAAGGGACCATCAAGCCACAGGTGGGGGTCATACCATCCAGCCCCCACTGACTCATGTGGAGGAGCTCCTCAACCAGCCTTGGGGCATCCACATGCCGGAAAATTCAACCAGCTGAAGAAACTATTGTGGAGGTGGGTGTCACCCTCACAAATGAGCAGGAGCATCCAGGTAAGGCCCCAGGACACATTAGTAGACCAATGCTGCTTATATATCCTCATCTGTAAAAAAAAAAAAAAATATATATATATATATATATATATATATATATATATATATATATATGCATATGCCAGATAATATAGTCTGTTGCTGCAGTGTATTAAGAAGCAGATGTGCATAATCTCTAGTACTGTGGGTTTGTATTGTTGATGTTCTGAAATACTGCTCATACCCTGTACCAATAGCAAAGGTGCGACTACTGACATTACATTTCTTGTACAACTATGCAGGTCCCTGTGGTATCCAACTAGGGCAGCAGTCTGTGGCTGGTGAGTATGGAGATTTTTTTATTTCACATTTGCCAATAGACTGGCCATGTTATGACCATGCTATTTGCCATGCACACATGTAACACACCTACCTGTAATGCATGCTGTACATGTTCATTTATTGTTGCTGTTAACTGCACTGCATCACAGTGGTCACCTTGGTTCCATATCTGAAGGGTATGTAGGAATCTTGCAGTATACCACACAACCTCTCAGTGCAAGATGTGTGGACAGAGATGAACATAATAGTAGGACAAATGGCCTGCAGTATGGTAGTAGAGTATTGTTAGGGGAGGGGACACAGCAAACTAATACATTATATGTATCTAGCACATATACACCACCCCTACACCCTACATTAGAACTATTTTGAGAAGATCTGTGAGATGGATTTCTACAACCATTTCAATACTTTTAAACATACTGAGCACAATAATATAACAGAGGATGAGAAGAGAGCTTTGAAACTACTAGAAGAGGCTGCAGTTAGAGTTATTAAACCTGATAAAGGAGGTGGACTGGTTATAATTAACAACAACGACTACATTTTGAGGATGGAAGAAATTACTAGACAATGCTTCTTACAAGGAAGTGCCATTGAATGAATTAAATGTAGCTTATTCCAGATTAAAATATAACTTGGGAAGAATTGTTCATAAAAGCAAGAATTGATACAAATATGTACAACTTTTTAAGCACCCCAGCCCCCAAGATTCCTATTCTATTTGGTACACCTAAAATACACAAAAATATCATTGATCCACCTATTAGACCATTAGTAGAAGCTAGAGATAGTGTGACCTACGCCTGTGCCATATATGTAGATCAGATACTCAAGAAATATGTAACTAAACAGCCACAGATATGTAAGGACTTTTGGTCATTTTTAAGTAATATTTCAAAGTTGAATTTCCAAGAAAACCTTAATTTCTTCATCATAGATGTAAAAGATCTATACTTGTCCATTCCACACATGGAGGGGATAGAATGGTTAATATCCTTCTAGACAGAATGGGAGCACTTAAGGCTGAAATTACATTAGTAGAAGAACTGTTGGATTTGGTCTTATCCAACAATTACATAACCTTTAATAACAAATTTTACTTATAACATATTGGAATGGCTTTGGGATCCCCCTGTGGTGCAAGTTTTTCAAATTTAGTAATGGCCTATTCATAGGTTCAAAAGTTCATAGGTAGGTACTAGGCTATCGGCCAAAGGGCCTATGTAAGCCTAGCTAACAAGGTATTGGGAAAACTAATATGTTAATAAAGCACCACAAGCATCAAAGTGTATTAGGTTTTACACCCAATTTTTGGATGACATTTTTATACTAATTGAAGGAGATGAAAGTGTAGCCCTAGAGTTGGTAACATTCCTCAACAGTACAACTTAATTTGTAAAATTCACACACTGTTTCAGCTCGGATAGAATAGTCTATCTGGATGTAGACTTGAGTAAAGATTATACCACTAGGAATTTTACAGCTAGGATGTTTAGAAAAGAAACTTATTCTAACAGTTTCTTGCATTACACCAGTTGTCACCCTTCATACCAAAAGAGATCAGTAGTCAAGGGCAACTGGTGAGGGCAGCAAGAATGGTGACAAATGAAGTAGAGTTTATAGCAGAGTGTGAAAAGTTGGGAGAAATGTTTTTAATGAGAGGCTACTCGCTCTTGTAAAAGAACTAAAAAAAGAGGTACAAGTAAAGAGAGCAAAGGGCATTTATAAACCAATATTAAGACCAGACGAATTAGTAGAGACACAGGAAAAAACAACTGCAATGTGTACTACAAGGAAGAACCTAGCTGATGCCACTGCATTCATAACTACTTTAGTATAAATGCATATGGCCTGGTAGATATAATACAGAAAAACTGGGAATTGATTATGCCTGATCAATTTTTGAGGACTAAAATGCAACACATACCTAAGGTAGTATTTAAGAGAGGTTATAACTTAAAGAACATTCTGGAAACCAAGAGTAATAAACTGGACCACACAAAAAATGTAGGTATTAATAAATGTTCCATGTGTTCATACTGCATGTATATGGACGTAGGGCAGTTTTTTACTATTAATGGAACAAATTTCGGGTCAAAGCACAAATAAAATTGTTATTCTAAGGGAGTGGTATACGTGGCACTATGCCAATCATGCCCTGCTTTCTATATCGGTAAGACCGATAGAAAATTAAAAGAAATAGTGTATGAACACCTCTATAACATCAAGAAAAAGAACCAAGTTAATGCATTAGCTAGACAAATAGAAATTTTTGCAAACCACTCATTTAAATTTAGAGCTATTCACCAGGTGTTGCAGGATGTAAGAGGGGGACAGTTTTCATTATTGCTAGAAAGGTTGGAACTTTGCTGGCAATTATGACCCTGGGCATCCTTGAACCCAGGACTGAATGACTCTTATTCAATAGCATGCATTTTAAAATTGAAAAGTTTGTCTAGATAAGCAGCAATTAATAATTAATAACAAAGAATAAAATAAAATATATATGCTTATGAATGAATTAGTAGGTTAAAACTCACATTCACTAATATAAAACCACAGGCCAGTTGTGTAGTTAGCTCCATAGATTGAATCTCAAGCAATATTGATTTCAACTGAATTTATATTTATATTTTGTAGAAAATGTTCTGGATTTATATTGATTTATATATATATTTATACAATACCTTTTGGATGTATATGGTTGTTTTAACTTTTTAATTTTTGAATTGGTGCATGTAATGGTTTCACCATATAGTGCATTGTCAAGACACCACAAATAATGTTGAAGTAGATAGATTTTTAGATAGATTTTTATATGGATGTTTTTAACCAATTAGAGAGTTCATTTAATTAAATTGAACATTTCATTGGTGGTTGTGTGCACATGACTCTGGAGAAACATTTTAAATATGTAATTAATTGAAATATAAAATGTCTGAGGAAGTCTCACTATTAGTGAGACAAAAAGCGCTTGACAATACAGTAATTAAAGTTGTGTGTTTTATACAGTCCATTTGGAACTTTCATGGTCTTCTTGGTTTGAAGTTATCCATTTATCGTTATACAGTACGGACATGTTTGACACAGAAACCTTCTGCAGTGTGTAAAACACTGTATACACCACTATCACAATGGCAACTATTCCAGATCTACACACTGGCAAATCACAGTACCACATTACACACCGTTTGCAACCTGTAATGTGATCCTACAATGAGCAATGCATGTGTAATACAAATCCTGTGTTAGGACAACAATTATGGGGAATACATATCTTAACAAACATTGGATGCATATGTGTGCACACACTCCAAATAACATATTGTAGAAGCAGCTGGTGAGGTACTGACAGCATTAACTGTTCTGGACTACACATCTTCCATCACATATAGGGCTAAATGTCACACCAAGCAATGTTCTGCTGTCCAAGACATCTGTCCACGACATCTGCCCACTCACCTGCAACAGAGGCAGCCCTGGCTTGCACACATCTTACAAACCATGGAATACATCCCATATCTGAAAGGTATCACTCACAATTACAGAAAGTAGCCTTACATCAACATCGCATATACCTGGTAAACAGTACAGACAGTCATGTATGTGTATATGACATATGGGACAACATTCATGTCAGAAATAAACAGAATGGCATCCAAGACAGATGACAGCACATATTGCAAACTGGTCATGGAGGATGCCCAGATACATACAGCAACACTGGGGACTTGCAGGAATGTCTAGCAGGTACTGTCTGCATAGTACCTGTGTCAACAATTAGCTGGACTCTGCATAAGTGTGGCCTATGGGTTAGGGTAATCAGACTGAAGAGTTGCTTCACATGGGGCTTCATCCAGGGCTCTCTCCAGGTACCATATGCATAACATCAAGTCTCCCACAGGCATGTTTTGCAATGTGTTATGGTGTTCCGTGACCGAGGCTGAAACCTACAGACATTATTAATAAAGATACATGATCTGTACAAGTATCACCTCAGTCCACCTCATGCCCACCATTCCCATCTGTACCTTGCTGGTGCCAGTGTGCACCTGTAGGTTTGCTGTTAATTAGCAGAAACTATGACAGTAGACATGGTGCTCTGTATGTGGGACACTGCCAAATGACTCTCATGTGAGGCTCATAGTTGTCATGCATCTGAAAAATGGCTGAGGATGGGGAGGGGTGTCACCCTGAAACACAACAATGAACCAAAACTGTCATAGAATAGCTGTATCTGAACACAGTCAAGGTCATGCATTGTGCCAGACATAACCGCGACTCAACAGCAATAGTGAAGAGACTGTGTGACCTCCATGGGCTGTGCACATGAGCCAAGCTTGCAATCTGGCAGAGTTGGGGGACATTTGTAGGGTGGCGTGACCACATAATGGCAAGTGAGGATGGGCCATGCTAGTATAAACCTTCCATGAAAAGCTACTGCTGTTGTTCATGTATAGGTGCTGCAACAAAACATTGTGTTAAGGGTGTGCATACTTATGCAACCCACATATTGTATGTATCACAATCAACATCTGCACAACTACCACATTTGTTTGATACTGCATGTGATTGCACAGGTCATATTTTACATATCAGGTATGTGTAATGTTAATATATGCAATATTGTGACCCCATGGCATATCAGGGTAGAAGGTGGCATGTCAATAAGGGTGTGTACACTCCTCAACCCCACGGTAAGCTTGGGAGGTTGTTAGTATAATTGGATTTCATTGCTGAGACATGCACTGCTGATGATGAGATCTGCAAATCAAACATCAGGCACTCACTATTGTCATCTGTCCTCATATCAACCCAGGTATGTGTCTGTCAGACACATAGGGGCTGTGGCAACAGAGCAAACATAACCGCCACACATATGCACAGTCAGCAATGGTGTATACACTTATGAAATATGGTGCACAGTACAAGGCAGGGTGCTAAACAGGTGCACAGCAATACTGTGCACATGGGTGCAGTGTGTTCCATGGGAAGGGCCATCACCTACTAACACAACTCACACATCACAGAGATGTATAATGTCAGTGACAGGGATTGAGTATAGCTGCACTGCATGCTGTAGTGCTATATGTCATGTATGCTCACATTTGGGTAACCAGAAGTGTGTGTAATATCTATGTACCACCTCATCTGTAAGTGTGTGTGTGTGTGTGGGGTGGGGGATATGTGGGTGTGAATGTAGAGGTAAACAATGACATACAGGTCTGAAAGTAAGGTTTCTGTTTCCCCTCAAAGGTGGTGAGGTGGGTCAGAGTCCCTCCTGCAGGCAATCTGAAGTTAGTGTCCATACAGACTCTGACAATGATGATAGGTGTGATGAGGCACAGGTGGGGTTGTCAGTGGTTGAAGCTCTGCCATTGGTTGACATTAGACTGTTATCCACCCCATCCCTGCACAAAGTGACATTGCCTATACATACCCCATCACTAGTGGCCATAGATCAGGGGCAGTTGGCGGGTGGTGGCATGGAACATGGCAGTGTGGGGACTATGGCAAATGTGTCTGTACACAGCAGCCATAGCTGGATGTCTGGTGGGTCACCACACAGGCAGATGTACAGGGGTGCTCATAGGAGGGCTGCTGGACATCATGCCCTTGGCAGCAGTACCACAGCTGTTGTCACCAGACGCATGTTTTGGGCTATCATGGAGGCACAGGCATGTATGGAATGGTATACCAGACAGGGTCTGAGGCTCCAGAGGGCTGCTCATTCAGCTGTTATTGACACCATCCGTGATCTCGCAGGTGCCCACCTTTATTTTGCAGAGGTCATGGATAGATGGTTTGGTGAGCTGGTGGGAATGATCAACTGTATACTGCCCATGTTCGAGCATATGGTAGGAATACAACGACAGCCATGTGGACGTAGGTCAGCAATACTAACAGGTGGAGGTCTACATGGACGTGCAAGAAGTTGGAGCCACTCCCATAGTGGTAGTACCAGCACTGCAGGGGGGGTGCTGTCCACACCACACCACAGTAGGCTACGTTCACGTGGCCCTGGCTGGTCCCAACAGGGCACCTGGATCCAGCGGACAGGTGTCATCCTCAGGAGAGAGTACCATATCTGGCCTTGTACCTGGTAATGCCCGTGGGACCCCTGGCAGGCACAGTTCTCGTGTCCATGGCCAGAGACAGTGAACTGCACACCCTGCCATGTACGGTCTGCCGCTGTCCAAAAAACCCATGTATAGGGCACGCAAATGGCGAAATTGTGCACACACACACACACACACACACACACACACACACACACACACACACACACGCACGCACATCACCAAGACAGCTAGAGCACCTCCATATCTACACACACCACATCTTCACAGCCCAATTAATAGCAAAGCCCCCTAACACACACACACACACACACACACACACACACACACACACACACATGATGTCAACCAGATGGCTCAGCCTAGGTCTTTGGCAAACCCACACCACACCCTGTGCATATGATGATACCTGTGCCACATCCTGTCATCCCTACCATCAATGCAGGGGCAGGCTAATATGGTTCTGATGCACAGGGTGAATGTACTAAGGTGCATCAATGTAATGCTGTGTAATATGTTTTCTGCAGGAAAGTATAATGCTTACATGTCAGGATGTGTAGCTGTTCAGGCATGATGCAATATATCTCGTATTACCACTGACTGATAGTGGTCTCCATAATGTATTCTGTTTGCATTGTAGGTGTGCATATGTCATCAGAAGTTTGGTCTGGTGGCACTGTGGTGACACATTGACTGTGTCATATCCTGGGTACAGCTGAACACAAGTAACAGGTCTGTATAATAGTTACTGCATGTGCCACATGGCTGATAGGTCTGAGGGGTGTGTACACATGAGTGCATGGTGGATGATGTCAGCAGCCCTTCTACAGTGGACAATGTATAGTGTACTGGGTGGTACACACCACATGTTTTCGTATAACAGACACACACAGAGGCTTTGGTATTGATGCTATACACACAGATTACTGTACAC
This sequence comes from Protopterus annectens, assembly GCF_019279795.1. Taxonomy (NCBI): domain Eukaryota; kingdom Metazoa; phylum Chordata; order Ceratodontiformes; family Protopteridae; genus Protopterus; species Protopterus annectens. The sequence goes on along the minus strand of NC_056748.1, from coordinate 539,674,464 downwards.
ATGGATGTACTGTATTTCTCAGTGAACACATTGTAGCCTATTTAATTCCACCAAGACATAATAAGCAAAACATCACAGCAGTACATAATCAGTCTGCTAGTGTAATGTCATAAACGATGGTACTGGCAGGGTATGTATCCCCTTCGCATATTTACTGCAATCCTGACATTGGTAAACATAGGTGTGCTGGTGTGTGTGGCACAGCCCTACATTCTAGAGGTTGTGGGATGGTGTATAGCTGCACATCATGTGATTGCTGACTACCTAACTTGTTAACATACACTGTGCAGTATTACAGCAGACTAAGCGTCGGGATACACACAACAATAACCCCAATGAGGGTGGCTGTGTCCACAACATTAACAGCCAACTATATATACCAACTTTTGTATCAATGTACAACTATACAGTGGGGAAGAGGGCATGTACACATCTACCACCAGTTTTGATGGAAATAATTCCCATCACAGGAGTCCTTTGAAATGTCATCATATGCTAGTCAGTTCATGGACAGATAACCTCCTGTGACATGTATCTTCAGCGAACTGAAGTAGACCCCTTCACATACACACACACTTACCTGGCAACACTGAGAGTAGAACCCCTACCTAGGTACGTATTGATACTAATGTGTTTGACCTTAATTGCACACAACACACAGCTGTGGGATGAAGTGTGTCTCGAGTCTCCTGTTAGGTGAGGAAAATCACCAGGCCTAGTACAGTATGGTAATGAGGGATGTACTGGGTGTTACTGGACAATACATAGTATGCCATACTGTCATATACACATTGACAAACACAGTACAGTCATAGACATATCTGACAGACCTGGGTTTACCAGTAAAAACTACCTTGTCAGCGAGTTCATTCTGTTACAGATACCGTGCACACAGCACAGGCATCATTGGCCTGTATAGTGTACTCAGTTATATGTATGGTTGATGTTGACAGTGGTCCTCATACAGGGGACCTTGGAATATGTGCTGGGGACACCATGGTGTCACAAAAGTATACCCAACACCCACACCACACATTGGATACGTTGCTCTCTGACACCCATGATAATACTCTGACATACCCACAATTACACATTGACCAGGACTGCAATACAAACCCTTATCTATCTCAACAGTCCTACTACAGGGATATGCATTTATTCCACATGCCACTGGGATAATAGGGTGAATGTTTGTCATGACTCTCTGAATGTCTGCAACATCACTATGCTTTATGGTGTATGGGCAGTTGTACTGTATTTGGACAATGTGGCCTCATAATGTATCCTAAAAATATACACACTTGCACACATAGTATACACACACTTGCCAGGACTCAGACAGTACCCCATGGCTTTCCAGCTATTTGTACGACAGTGTTGTGCTGGTAATGCAAGTTCCAGGTAGCCAATAGGGTGAAGAGTATAACAAGGTACATTTAATGTGCAGTACAGCAGCAGCCATTTTTAACTATGGCAATGGAAGGTGCAGTGTGTGAGAAGGTCCTAGGGGTATTATCAACTGCAGGTTTACAAACACACAAACAATGTTATTAGCAGCAATGCACAGTAATACATTTGTCGGTACTGAGGCCCATAGGTGCAGGTGTTCCTAGTTGTTTACCAGGATATTGCCCATGGATAGATGAGAAGAGTGGGGATGCGGGTACAGTGTTGTCATGCCACCTGACATTTGTCAGCAGGCCATCTAGCAACTGATGCTACATGACGGATTCCTCAGGGTAACAGTTAAATGCAACATCCAATCATCTGGTTGTCTCTTGTTGGGGTGCACCAACTGACCTGTATGCAACATATATTACATAACATGGCCAGTGTCTGGGTTGGAGATATGAACTCAAGCGTGTTCTTGTGACTGTGCTAGTCTAGTTGAGGAATCCATGGCATTTGGTGTATACAGGGTGTGGTTTCATACTTGTGGCATTCATAACTCAGCTGGGCAGACATGTCAGTGTCAGTCCAGCATAGATTGCCTGTGAACATCTTGGATGGATACCTGACATCTGTACATCTGTACAGAGGACAGACAGATATCAGCTGGCCAACAGGTCATGCATTATGATTACTGTTTTGACAGACAGACATCTGATACTGATAGGTATGCCAGTACTACATGACAGCAGCCCTCAGTGACATGCCCTATACACATAGTAGTCCACACTTAATATCCACATATCAGATCAGTATCCAGTAGCAAGTACTTGATAACACACAGCTCGCACACTGACAACACTATAGTCAGTAGTCAGACTCCAACTTTGCATGCAGGGGTGTATGGTTCCAGTACTACAATCTGCAATCCACTCTTACTTGGGAAAGCACTGCTGACAGCAGTAATTTAATGCTGTGACTGCATATAGCCTGGGATACTCCCCATATATGAAACACATACTAAAGGAAGAGATTGATGTCCTAGCCATACATACTCAGGTGTCACAGATAGTATACTCACACCCCTTGCTACTGTAATGACAGCACATAGAAGCATGTTATGTACATTACATGAGATACACTTATCAATGATGTCATTACCCTGCTATTTCATCAGACTGGAATGTGTTCAGTACTTACCAAGGCTAAGCTATACTTAACAGGTGTAACCATTGCTTAAATCTAAATGTTAAGCTGATTTGCGCACTGGTAAGCAAAGCTTACACAGTGTAAGCACCTATTCGTTTAACAGTATGTTAGTGGCGCTTTCTGTCACACAAACCCAGGCAAACACACAAAGCTGCTCAAAACTGCCTTAACCACTCTGTAACCAACAGCTCTTGTACTGCCTAGCAACAAAATAAACAGCCTGTGCAGGTATTGAACCCAGGACCCTATATACTATAGACACAGCAGTTAACCACTAAGCCATCACAACTCTGATGATGGTTGCTGCTTTTTCACATATATCTGTCATTACACATACTGAATAGTACTGAACAACTGATTTGACTTCTACAGTTGTGTAGTACTTGTAAGTGATATTACTGTTTAATCAAATATGTTGTGATATCTGACTATACACATAACAGATAACTATGGTGTGATATATCTGGGAAGGTATATACAACAGTCATTTCTACAGATAAGAGGGATATGGATATATATAGGTTAATAGGTTCATAGGTTGGTACTAGGCTATTGGCCCCAGGGCATAATTAAGCCTAACCAAAATGTTTCGGCTTTCGCCTCCCATGAGGTTTAGTTACCTGTGCCTCTGTTGAGCAGGGCCACAGATGTGATTCCTGGGGTGAATTTCCTGTTTCCCATCCACTCATTAAGATTACTCTTGAAGAGTACCAGTAAGAGACTCTGCCTCATATATATGGGGACCTTATTCCAGAGCAAGGGGAGTCTCTGGGACATGAATCTGTCCCTCCAACAAGTCCTGTTTATTGTTGCTGTCAGGTTAATGTCCCTTGAGTGTGTAGCTCTGGTGGATTGGATTTTCCTTAGGTGGAGCATTTCCAGCAATTTGGGGTTTGCCATAGCCTTGTATGTTAGGCAGAGGTCACCTCTGAGTAGTCGGTACGTGACCGAGTATAGTTTGAGTTTTTTTAGCCTCATGGCATAGGGCATCTGTTTAAGGCCTATTATCCTCTTTGTGAGGTACTTTTGAGGCCTCTCCAGTTGTTGCAGATGTCTTGTAAGGTACATCCCAAATGAGGCATTGTATTAAATTATGGGTCTAATGAGTGATGAATAGAGGGGGACAATAACTTCCTTATTCCTAGATGTAAACCCCTTTGTGATAAGATGGGCCATGTAGAAGGATTTTCTAACCACTTTAGCAATGTGGTTGTCGAAGGAGAGGTTGCTATCCACCTGAGTCCCTAGGTTTATTATCACACTCTCTGTGATAAGTGGGCTGCCACCTATGTTGTAATTCATTGGTACTTGTTTTTTACCAAAAGGTATTACAATGCACGTTTTGGCATTTAACTTGAGGCTGTGATTTTGGCACCATGTATCTGTATCAGTGAGACCCTTCTGAAGGATGTCTACATCAGTAGGAGTTTCAATTATGGCACCCAATTTTCAGTCATCTGCGAACTTTATTAGCCCTAATCCCTCCGTGTTTGCTTGTACCTCTGAGAAATAGATGTCGAACAGGAGGGGTCCCAATACTGAGCCCTATGGTACTCCACTAGTCCCAGGTTTGGAGTCGGATCTAGCACTCCCTATTCTCACTGAATAGGTTCTATCCATGAGCCAGTTGGCAATCCATCTTGTTACGTAGGGGGTTATGTTTGGGTTAGTAAGTTTGTCTATAATTCCCGAGTGGGGAATGGTATCAAAGGCCTTGTCAAGATCAAGGTATGCTGTGTGGACCACCTTCCCTCAGTGACCTTTTTGAAAAAGTCAACCACATTAAGGAGACATGACTGTCCCTTTACGAACCCAAACTGGGTAGGGTCTAGTCGTAGACATTAGTTTGGTAAAGGCAGAATTACAACAGCAAACAGAATGCAAAATTTCATCCAGAAATATCCCGTATACCTGTTTCCTACCTAAAGCATCTGTCAGGATAAAAATAACTAATAACAATAAGGCTTACATTAGTGTAGTTTTGGTGCACAAAATCAGCAGTTACGGCTTGTATTCCAACTTGCTACATTCAACTACACTTTAGTCTTACAGTGCCAACATTATAAAATCAGTCAACAAACTGGGACCCACAGCATCTGGTTCGACCCTGCCGGAAAAAAAAATTAAAAAATAAAAAAAACTTACCTGCTACTATCTAGAGAAACTCCAGGAAAAACGTATGTGCAAGACAAAACAAAAAAAAACTCATTCAATATGTGCGTGTGCTCCTCTTTTATCATAAAAATAACTACATTTAGGAACTTTTAGCAAAATAAATAAATAAATAAATAGCACCTAAGTCTTTATCATGGTGATTTATTTGGTTATTTGTGCTGGAAGGCTGAATAATGAGTTGGACTGTACATTTAATAGGGAGGGTGTATTTCCAGGACAGACATCTATGGAAAAAGTAAATAAATGTATTGAATCCATTTGGCAATAGGCATGACCAAACTTGGAAATAACTGTGAGAATAGTGCAACCACATTTGTAAGTACAGCAACAGAAAAACTTATGGAAAGTGAGACTTCAAGGTTCAGTAACATATTTTAACATAACATGATAGTTAAACAACCTTATTGTATACATCATAGGTTCATCAGTCTCATTTGATGTAACTATTACACCTGACCCCCATCTACCAGGAAACTAAACTAAAAGACTTCTCCAAAGAAGATTATAACCTCTTATGTGATGCTATAAATAGCTTCACTCCACCTCCCCCCTCAGATGGAAATGGCAACTATGCTGAGTTCTACACCAGTGTGTGTGTCTTTCGGCTTTTCCCGGTTAGGGGTCGCCACAGCGGAACTCCGGTCCGCTAATGATTGGCAGTAGAGTTTTACATGCTGGCTTGCCGGGCCTAACGCACAACCTTCAACGAAGGAACGCCCATTCACGCATGTCGTCACACAGTAGACGCTTTAACTGAGAATCGAACGGGCAACGTCTAACTGTGAGGCGACAACGCTACCGCAGCACCACCACCGCAGTATGAGTTCTACACCAGTGATTTATGCAAATACCTATATAACTGCATTGACTTAGCCATACCTGATAAGACCAAACCAAGCTCCTCAAGGAAGAACAAACCTGTCTAGTGGGCAACTGCCATTAACAGGTTTTACAATAAGAGAAAGACATTTCTGTCTAAGAGTAAGAAGGAGAGAGCCCTAAACTGGAAACACTCTCTCCTCAGCTTTAACAAGCAAATAAGACTTCTTGTGAAGTCCTCCAAAGCAAACTACGAATCCAAATTAGCTTCCTCAACTAAGGACAACCATAAGGCATTCTTTAGTTACATCCACAACCTAAAAGTAAAGGGACAGATTTGTGCCGAATTGGTAGTTAATGATACCACATATACTGAGCCTGTGGACATAGATAACTTATTGGCAGACAGGTTCTGTGAAAACTTCACTCCCCATCCCTGACATATGTACTCAATGACATTTTTAACACCTGTCCCCTACCTTGTAACTCTAAAGAGCAGGTTATAAATCCCCTCTCTAAGTCCAAAAACATAGCATTTATGGGACCTGATAACATCCTAGGCTGTGTCTTACACTGGCTCAAACAAGAACTAGCAACTCCATTGGGCACTCTTTTCAATCATAATCTAAGCACTGACTTCATCCTGGCTGAATGGAAAATGGCCACCATCATTCCCATGCACAAAGGTGGTACTTCCACTGACCCTGGGAACTATAGACCTATTAGTCTTACTAGCCTTATCCGCAAGACCATGGAGTGATCACCATGGAACTTATCAACAAAGATATAAGTAATCTCCAAGCACTTGACCCTACTCAGTTTGGATTTGTTAAAGGGAGATTGTGTCTGTTTAACCTGATGGACTTATTTGAGACAGTCACTAATGTCCTGGATGGGGGAAATCTATTCATACAGCCCACCTAGACTTAGCCAAGACTTTTAACATTATACCCCACTCAGGCACCATTGATAAACTCACTCAGCTAGATATCAACTCTTATATTGTTAGATGGGTCACTAACTGGATCACTGATAGAACACAGATAGTCAAAATAGGGGAATCTACCTCCAACAGTAGACTTTTAACCAGTGGTGTTTCACAGGGATCAGTCTTGGGGCTTCTACTGTATGGAATCCATTTATCTGAAACACAAGCAAAAACTAAAGGTCTGTGGCTGACAAAATTTTCCGATGACTGCAAACTTTGAGCCGTCATAAAATCTCCAAATGATGTCAACATCCAACAAGAGGGTGTTACACAAACAAATGAGTGGTGCCAAAGTCATTGCCATACACTCAATGCAAAAAAACTGTATTATCCCTTTCAGTAAGAGCAATATTCCTGATAATTACTACATCAATAGCAACACATTGAGTACTCACTCAGTGGTGAGAGATCTGGGCACACACAGGTTGACAGCAACCTTACCTTTGATCACCTTGTCTCCACAGTGGTAAGAAGGGAATTATATACTGCTCATCACCATATGTAAGGGCATTGTCTCCAGAAAAAATAATTTAGAACCTCCCTATACTCTTCCCTCATCAAGCCAATAATTGAGTAGAATGCCCCTTTTGGTATGTACCTTTCCAAGCACCTGCAGCAATTGGAGAGACCACAAAGGTTCCTCACAAGGAAAATTCACGGTCTTCAGTATCTGTCCTATGAGGACAGTCTGAAATCACTGTCACTTTATTCTGTTTCATACAGACTACTCAAAGGTGATCTCTGCCTTACATATAAGGCAATCTTTGACCCTGCTTTATTGGAAATTCTGCATATCTGCAAGTCAAATGGTACACTGGTTACTCACTCTAAAAACTTTAATCTGGTATATGACATTAATAGAACCTGCTGGAGGGACAGATTTGTCTCCCAGATGTTATCACACCTTTAAAACAGACTCCCATTTCATGTCAAATACAGCACCTCATTGGGCCTCTTCAGATGCAATCTGAATGATTGGATGGGTAACAATTCACTACAGGGGGTTCCACCTGTATCCCTCTTGGACAGGAGGTATAGATGCTGATTGTGGACATAAGAGTAGAACTTGGCTAGGCTTGTAAGGGCCCTAGGGCCATTACACTAGTAACTTCCTATGATCCTAGTCTATCTGTCTTTATGAGGCATTTTAAGCTTATCCAGTTTTTCTTCAAAGGTGAGACTCAAATCCTGTACCTTGTGTTTGCGCGGTAAACAACTTAACCATTATGCCAACTCTCAACCCCAAGTTAATTAAAGCCAATAACCTCTTTGTTAACAGAGTTAAAACATGATATACAGCACACTGATGTATTAAATTACATATTACTACTAAATTATTTTCTCAGCCTGTGAGTTACATTTACTGCCTCCTGTACTAACTGTAATGATTTTCTTTATGACTTCCTAACACATTTCATTTTTTCAGTTACCCCAGATTTAGCCAAAGCATGCCAGAATCCTACAGTCAACCTCAGGTTCCCACTTCTGAATTAACTTTATTGTGCTCTATTTTTTTGTACTCTCACCAAAATTATTTCTTTTCTGTTGTCCCTTACTACTAAATTACACTTTTTCTCACTGTCCACTTGTACCATATCTCACTTTAAAATTCAAACACTCTCTAAACTAAATTACTTACACTTTGAAGAGGGAAAAAAAGATCTTCCGATCTGCTACAATTGTCCTTGTTTTCCCATTACCAGTTTGCTTACTCCAGTGTTAGAACAAATAGGCAAAATCATCCAAAAATACTAAACACTGCAAACTCCAAAAATAAAAAAACAGCATGAAGCCAAACAAACAACTTTAATGAAAAACTTTAAAATATCCAGTTTCAGTTCAGTAAGCATTTTTGTTCACACAATGAACTTCATCATCAAATTGGCAAATTGTCATAAAGAGGGAATATTTCCAAGGCAAACAGCTATGGAAAAAAAGTAAATAAATGCATTGAATCCATTTGGCAATAGGCATAAACAGACTTGGAAATAACTGCGAGAATAGTGCTACCACATTTGTAAGTATGGCAACTGAAAAACTTACGGAAAATAGGACTTCAAGGTGCAGTAATGTATTTTCACATAACATGAGCAACAGTACTGGTTAATGCACAACAGTGCAGAATGTTGTGTAGCCTGTATTTGTCCTTCAAGTGCCTTGAGCTCTCTTTTATTTTTTCCTTCACCTGTTGTTCATACAAGCTTCTCTCAGTCTTCCTGTCAGGTACTTTTGTAATCATGATGATGGGAGCCAGAGTTAGAAGAGACACTCAGGATCTTAGGGTTATCTGTGGGTTGAAATCAGAAAATGTACAAGCAAATGAGATATGTTCTCAAATGTCTGCTGCTCTGCTGTATATTTTCTGATTTCAACTGAAACAATTAAAAACCATTTTTTTTACCAGGATGTATGGCTGATTATTAAAAAAAACAAAAAAAACAAAGGGGGGATGGCACACACCCCTACACCAAGGCCTGAATCCGCCACTTGAGATGGTGCATGACATTCCTGCACTCAATGACTGTGGATGGAATGTGGATGCACTCATCCGCATTGATGCAAATTGTTGCCAGGAATTGGGAGAGGATGTGACTGGTAGTTTGTGACATTTCTACCGCATTTCCCATATGCCATTAAAATGGCCCTGATGCCAATATACCAAGGCACAGGCATACTTTGGTCTCAACAGATATGGGGTTAGCTCACAAGGTATGTGTATACATTTGCGGGGCACACATGTTAAACATAGCCTGCACCTGCTAATCAGTACCTGTTGACCATTTCTTGATCAGACAGCTGGCTTAAATGTAGCTTGTCTCAGTGTCTACCTGGCTGCTTTCTAGGATGTATGGCCAAATCTTCCTCTATAGCTATCAGTACCCCAGCCTGCTGTAATGCATTACACCACAGTTGCATTTTTTTTTTGTTAATGGTGCAAATTCTTTAAAATTCTAGACCAAAGAGATTCCTCTCATGGTAATAGATTCAGGCTCTGCCAACTGCTTTCCTAAAGTTGTGAGCGAAGCACTTTGTCGCATTTAAGTTGCTTTGAGCATGCTTGCTGTGTTTTGGAATCTGGTTGGCATTTGTGGAGTCTGTAATTATCCTACACTGAATAGATAATTCCTAAGGCTTGCTCTCATGTACTTTATGGAATCGCATCCACCATTCACGCACTGAAGTCTTTATTCAGCGTGCTGTGTTGTTCACAACTTTTGGAATCTGGCCCAAGGATATAAAGTGTTTTTACATGATATAAAATGAAAGCAGATACTAATAAAGCACTCCTATTCTTTTCAAACAGTTGCTAAATAGTGCCAGAGAGGTGTGACAAGTGATTGCGAAAGAAAAAATTTCAAAGGGAGCTGAAGAAGAGGAACAAACTATGACCTCATAAAAATATGGCAGAGGAGAACATGAGTGTCAGCATTGTTGCAGCAGGGGGTCTGAGCTGTTTAAAAAGAATGATTAGTTACTGAACTAATAGTTAACTTAGTTATTGAAAGTATTTCAAGGGAACAATACGTAAAACGATAAAAACATGGAAATTTGAAATGGATGAGTTTAGACTAAAAAATGTAAGTATAAAATGTTTTCAAGGAAAATTACTGTATTAATTCCTGGGAAAATGGGGGTTGAGTGGAAGGAAGCTATGGGGAAAGATAAAAAGATCTGACCTTTTGAAATGAGTGAATTTCATTAGTAATTGTTGTTAAATAAATTGCCATTAAAGGAGAACCTTGAATAAGAGGACAAAATGTGCCATTTTTAAAATGTTGAAGAGACATCAAAATAGGTTTTTGTATATTGTAAAAATATAAGGGTTTTGGACTTTGTTCAAGTGTAATTATAATTGTGATTTTTTTGGGGGGAATTATTGATATGGATATGATATTTTATGGGAAATATAGTTTTGGAGATAAGACATCGAAAAATTGGATAAAATATTTTATTCCTGTCTGGAGTTTAGGGAAAAAAGTTATCAAGAACTATTGTATGACAAAAAGAAAGGTGACGAAGAAGTAATAAGTGAAAGAAAAAAAACTAAATGGTTATGTTTGAAAATGTAAGGGGGTTGAAAGTGAAATATCTGTATTAACCAGTATATAAAATGCAAAGAGAATTATTATGTACATAATGAATGTAAGACTTCCTAGCCAAAAGCTGCCTCTGTTCTTGCTCAACACTAGAATGAACTATATCCCTAAATGTGAACAAATACCTAGTCATACCTTATATCTCCTCACTCTCCCCTTTTCACTAACTTCCTTACTTCTACTAATTTCTGTCCCCTTGCTTTCTCTCTAAATATACCATAAGTCTTCTGTCCTCTCATTTTGTATTACAATTTATATTTGTATTATTCTAGCTTACCTTTAATTTCTCTTTAAAGTGAACAGAAGAGAAATTAACCATGCAACTATAAATGACACAACACACAATATAATAGAACAGTTCACACTGTCTAGGCTGCACAGTGATATGTCCAAAGATCAATGCAACTGCCAGATCATTCAGTCTTTGCCACAGTGTATTCAGAATTGCTCCCTACTGAAATGTTAGCAATCAAAATTTTATTTATTTAACATTATTTTATTTATTTAACTAGAATTGCTCCCTATCAAAATGTCAGCAATCAAATTTTTATTTATTTAACATTATTTTATTTATTTAACTGCAAACCAGGGCCATAACTGATTCCCTGGCTGATACAGACACCCTCCAGAAGGGTCTCACTGAGACGGATACCTGGTGTCAAAATCATGGCCTCAAACTAAATGCCAAAAAGTGCATAGTCATCCCCTATGGAAAAAACAAAGTACGCGCAAACTACCAAATAGGTGGTAGTCCCCTAAATATGGAAAATGTAATAAGGGATCTTGGGACCCAAGTAGATAGTAATCTCTCCTTTGATAATCATATTGCCAAGGTGGTTAGAACATCCTTCTATGTGGCCCACCTAATCATAAAAGGGTTCGCATCTATAACAAAAGTGGTTATTATGCCTCTCTACTCATCACTCATTAGACCCATCATAGAATACAACACCCCATTTGGGATGTACCTTACAAGACACCTGCAACAGCTGGAAAGACCACAAAAGTACCTCACCAAGAGGATTACTGGCCTCAGACAGATGCCCTATGCAGCCCAACTCAAGAAACGCCAGCTGTACTCAGTTGCATACCGCTTACTCAGAGGTGATCTCTGCCTGACATACAAGGCCATGTCCAACCCAGAATTGATGGACATGCTCCACCTAAAAAAAAAAAAACAAATCCCGGAGAGCCACAAGCTCTAGAGATATAAACTTCACCACAATGATAAATAGGACATGCTGGAGGGATAGATTCCTGTCCCATGCTTTGGAACAGGATTCCAATATATATCAGGCAGAGCCCCTCACTAACACTCTTCAAGAGAAACCTTGACGGGTTGATGGTAAACAGAAAATTTACCCCGGGGATCACTGCAGTGGCTCTGCTGGACAGTGGCACAGGGAACTAATCTAAGGCGGTGTTGAAAGCCAACACATTCTGGCTAGGCTTATAAATGCCTTTGGACGGATAGCCTAGTACTTACCTATGAACCTATTTGTTTATTTTTTATTTTATTTTTACATTTGTTAACCGGGCTAGTCTAACTGGATATATTTCCATTTTCAGTAGAGGCCCAGGGAGAAAAGCTCCGGCAATTATAGAATTACAACATTAAAAATTAAAAATTAAAATTTAAAGAATTAAAAGTAGAAATTAACAGAAAAGATTTTAATAAAAATACAACAAGGACTTGTGCTTAGAGATAGAAAGTATACTGCACAACCAGTATTAATAAGATAGAGAAAGAAGTTAGTTAATTAAGTGTAAATTAATCTACTAGAGAGAGTTTGTTGGCATATAGATTTGGGAGTATCAGTTAGTCTATCTTACAAGGAATTAGTATGTAACAAATGCATTAGGAGTGTTAGTAATTTAAGCGAGATTAGTAGGAATTCGAAATTTAGGGAGCTATACTTAGTAAAGGGAAATGGTTAGTCAGGCTTGCTATAGGGGCATAGCCAGTGTGTTTTCAGGTGTTTTTTGAGGTGAGAGGCAAGGAAGAAAGTAATGTTAGTTCATTGGGCAGTAGGTTCCAGTGTTTTCCCACTGTGTTACAAAAAAGAGAGTCTCCAGCCAGGTTATTAGACTTGCCTATGCAAGCAAGCAGTTTCTTAGAGGAGCGCAAGGAATTCAGATTTTTGTAAGGCTGGATGAGATTGGAAAGAATAGGAGTGCTGTTGGGTTGGTAGAAAATCTTGTGGGCAATGGTGAGTTCGGGTAGTATCAGTTGGTTTTGAAGTTCAAGCCAGCCTAGTTGCCTTAGATTCAGACAGTGGTGAGCTCTAAAGGTGTTGCCAGTGGCAAATCTGGCAATGGAATTATAGGAATTTGCTAGCTTGGTAAGATTATTTTTCTTTAGGTTAGTATATATGGATGAAGTGTACAGAAGTGTAGAGATTAAGTGTGAGTGGCCCACTGGAAAAGTATGACAGGGACAGAGCCAACAGAGGCCTAGGGAGAAACTCTCCAGATGCACGTCTTTGGAATGTGGGAGGAAACTGGAGTACTCGGAGGAAACCCACACAAACTCACAGAGGACATGCAGACTCTACACAGAAGATACCCCAGCCAAGAATCAAACCAGACAACCTTTTGCTGTGAGGAGACAATGCTAACTGATGTACCACTGTGTTGCCCAGAAACGCTGGGTGCTGAGATAAGCAAAAAAAAAAAAAAACAAAAAAAAAACAAAAACAAAAAGAGAACAGCAAATCTCAGAACTCAGTCTTCTCCTTTAAACTTCTTTGTGCAGGAGGGCAAGCCACCCCTGCATCCCCACAAAACTTTTATATACCAACTCCAAAACTGCCATACCTCTGAGTAAAATGAATTTTCTGAGAAATGGCGTCTTGGACTTAACATATGTGAGTCTGTTCTTTCAGCCACTCAGTCTCCATATTTCCGGACATTCTGTAGCACGTCCTCACATTTCAAATGGTTACCATTCAGGAGCAATGCCAGCACACTCAGTTGCCGCCACTGAACAATGCACTTCTGTAGCCTTAGATCAGTACAGCCGGCCACATCATAACTCAAAGTAGTAAATTTTAGCAAAAGTACAAGTATCCTTAAATTTAAAGTAAGTAATCTTATTTTTGTTGTCTTAGGTAGTTTGACATATATATATTTTTTGTTCTCAGTGCTGGTTAATATACTTCTCAATAACCCTAACTTTGGTGTCACAGGTTGAGCGCCTTTGTACCTTTCATGGACTGTAGCCTTTCAGTTACCTCCATTAAAATAACTTCCATATTTTCTCTCTGGGTGTCACCATCAGCTAACATTTCAAAGTCTGTCTTTGTTGATCATCTCTATTTGTAGAACATCAGGAAAGTAGTGCCCTGAAGAGATCTTCCTAGGCAGAGACTGAACCTCCCTGCCTGGGACCTGACAAGCTAGGGCTAAACATCTAAGAATTGCTCATTTTTGGTCATCTTTGAAGGCATCACTCTACATTTTCCCTGGTCTATAATTATTTTGGAACTCTTGATGCATCTAGATGACTAGATTACTTGTTTGAAGGGGGGAGGAGATACTTTCATTTCTAATCTCAGTTAATACCTTCTCACTTGACTTTCCTGCAAGAAATGCATAATAATATCTGAGGTGAGGAAGGTATGATTAGAGTTCTTCCACTTAATAATAAGATCAGCTGCATTATGAAACAGAAAGGCAGCCTATTCTTGTAAAATAAAGATTGCCAGTTGCTTTCTGCCTTCAGCAGCAAAGTCCTAGAATAGTCTGGCACAGCAACCTTTTCATAAAAATGGATTCCCCTTTTTGGCTGCTTCCAAATCTTACTTTATCAGAGTAACTTAACATTCTAAGAGGGCAAAAGCACTTACTGTGATGTTATGAATAAAATATTGTGTTTAACAAAGATGTAATATTCCCTGATCACCTTGTACTTGTCTGAAGTGCTCATAGGCAAAACGATGGTTCAAATGTCCAGCAAGGTAGCTATACTAAATAATTCTCAGGTGGCATCAGAAACTTAGTTTGATCATTTTTGCCACAAAGATAAAGTAACTACCATACACTTGAAAAAGAAACAAAATGCCAAAGCTTTTAAGTTGGATAACTAGTATAAATACACAAAAATAACAGCTCCAAAGGCAGTAATCCACCACAAAGGGCTGCCAACTCCAGAAAGGACAAACCAGAACATGAATACCCAGTAAATGAATCCAAAAATTTCATTTAAGCCTAACGTTCAAGTAATAGCTTTTCATCCATTAAAACCAGGACTTCGTCAGAATAATTACCTTTACCAATTAGTACACTTTATATACAATGAAGAACCAAATTAATTAATAGTACACAAATAAAAATCCTCAATCAGTTCGTATAACTAATTAAAATTCATTAAATTAAGTTAACCAAGCATCAAGTTTTACCACCTTTAGAAGAATAGTAAAACTCATTGATTTGTATGTATTTTTTAGAAAAGTAACAAACATGAAGTCTAGGCATGAGGTTAAAAACATATATTGTAGCATCAATTTAAAAATGTAAAAAATATGAAAAAATGTCTCATCTGTATTAAAGAACATTATTCAATTAAGATCTGCAGTGGTACAGCGGTAGCATTGTTGCCTCACAGCAAAATGTTCTCCTGTTTGATTCTCGGTTGGAGTGCCTTCTGTGTGGAGTCTGCACGTCCTACCTGCGGTCGAGAGTGACCTCTGAAAGACATGTGTGAATGGGTGTGCCTTCGTTGAAGGTTGGGCGTTGGGCTGGCAACTCGGGACCATAAAAATCAACTGCCAATCATTAGCAGACCGGAGTTCCGCTGTGGCGACCCCTAACTGGGAAAAGCCGAAAAGACAAACAGTTAATGCAGCATTTTACATTTCTTTTTTATAATTTAAATTTTTTTTTTGTTTTAACACAAGAGTTAAAGACATAATCATTTGTACCAGGGGGTACCTAACATCAAGTTTCAACTGCCATAAAAATTCTTTTAGTTCAATCCTTTCTTTTCAAGGTCCACCTCTAGGATTGTGGGGGATTTTGTTTTTCAAAATAACAAAGGAAAAACCTCTAAAATCAAGGCAGTCTGTTGCATGTCTATACAGAGTGTAATTAACTTTATGCCTAGAAATATCATAATAGTGCTCGTAAATACATTTTTTTCAGATGCCTTTCTGTTTCTCCACATAAAAAGCTGGACATGTTGAACATAGTGCTAAATAAACTAATCCTTTACTTAAAGAGTTTCCTGTCTATGAATAAATAATCAGTTTTAAACCATTATTTAATAGAATTGCACTTATTTCTAAAATATGTTTACACTGGGGGCATGCACCACACTGTTTTGTGCTCCTTTGAAATATATCATTCAAAACAATGCCCTTATTCATCTCCATGAAGTTTTTGATTTTATTTGCTCTCTTAAAAATAAATAAATAAATAAATAAATACATAAATACATACATGTAGGTCTACTACCCACAATGTTTTACCCTATTGTCACTGATCAAAATACTCCAATATTTGTTCAATATACTTTTACCTATATTAGATCCAGTGTTGTACTGCACTGTTAGGGCTCTTTGATATCAGTTTTTATCTGTTTTTTAACCAGTTTAACCTTTGTTGTATAAATTTTGGTTGGGTGACTCTTCTACAACTTCGATCTCTCCAACTGTGCTTAAAGTATTTGTGTGATCTTGATTAGGTATAGTTAACCCATACCTAGGAGTGGAATGTATTTTAAACCCATCCTTTGGAGATCTCATCAGTGACCACCGGAACTAACTGACAGAGGGTTTGCCTCTCCAAAAGCATATCTTCAAGTTTAACCCTTTCTATCTCAAATACCCCCTAGCAGAAAACATACAAGCCAGCTATATGAACTGTCCCTTTAAGAGACTTTTCTTTTGTGAAAATGAATGACAGCTCTTATTATGTAAATAACTCTTTGAAAAAGTTATGAATTAACAGTAAATGATAAAGAAAATATAATTTTCATGGAAATAGTTTTACTTGGCCCAAGTTTAAGACCAGTGAGAGGCCAGGGTAGTTCATTATCACAAATAAAATTTAGGAAGACAGTTAACACAGACACTGGTAGTCTTAGTCTGGGGCTTCACATTTTCTTACAAGTAATTCATGAAGATCAGAACTACATGGATATACAAATCTTAGAACTGCAGGATTAATACATTAATGTGGAGGCTTTTTTATAAACACACCTCTCTATTGCAAAAGGTTAATATGCTTAAGGCATGAGCGATGGGAGATATCTAATAGGCTGATAAGGGGTATTACACGTTTGCATATCAGTAGGATTCATAGAGATAAATCTATAATGAGCTAATTTGCATACCAAATGTGAAAATGACCCTGAATGTATGCCAGTAAGTAGCAGTTTCACAGAAGAGTATGAGGATGCAAGGAGGATGGAAAAGGTATCATTTGGTGTCAAGGACGTGTTTCTGCATACATGGGCACACTACTGAAGAGGTTGTTGGGACAAATGTTTCATTCTGATATCAGGAATATGCCTGTGCATATCTGAGCAGGCTACTGAAGGGATCATTGGAGGAAATGTTTCATTTTGATGTCAAGGATATGCTTATGCATTCAAGTGTAGACTACTGAAGGGACCATTTAGGGAAAATGGTTCATTTAGGTGCTTATGCATACTTGACCATACTGCTGAAGGGATCAGTGGGGACATGTTTCATTTTAGTGCTTCTGCATACTTGAACATAATGCTAAAGAGATGGATGGGGGAAGTGTTTCATTTTGGTGCTTGTGTATACTATACGTAGACTACTGAAGGGACTGCTGGGGGAATTGTTTCATTTTTGTACTTATGCATACTTGGACATATTGTTAAAGGGATTGGTTAGGAAAATGTTGCACTTTGATGCTGGGTGGCCTAATGGTTAAGGTGCTTGCCTTACAAACACAAGGTGCAGGGTTTGAGTGTCACAAGGGATAATTGGCTAGGCTTAAAATGGCTCACAAGGGCATTTAGCTTAGTACTAATCTATGAACCTATCAACCTATGCTTGGTATACTTGGAATTATTGCTGAAGAGTTCAGTGGGAGAAGTGTTTCATTTCAGTGCTTGTGCATACCTGGACATACTGCTGAAGGGATCAGCAGGGAAATTGTTTCATGTTGGTACTTGTACATCTTGGCAAACTATTGAAGTGATGGCTGGGGGCAAGTTCATGGATTGTAACTCTGATATGAAAGGTGGCACATAACATTTAACTAGGGATGTGTGCACTGTGTGTATATTGGACTATGAATTGCAAGAACACCTCATTAGCATTTATCATTTGCATTTCAATACACTTTAAGCTTTTTGCAGAAGCGTAAATGGATTCTATGAATTTCCCCTTGGTTACACTCATTTGTAAACATCAGGGATACCCCATCACACTTGTGCAAATGACTATGAATACTGGGCAGAATTTATTTTCCACATCAGTAAGTTATCATTTGTGAATTCTCAAAGATCTGGGAAGATGCCACTGCTGTGCTAGAAATCTGAGATTGCTAACTACAAGCCACTTCATTTATTAACTATCACTTACAAGTTAACAAAGCATTGAATCCTAAGTCTTACTAAATCTGATTTACTTAAGAATATAATGGCTATCCATCAGCTGGAGCTTTTAAGTAAAATATTAACATTTCCCTTCATTCATTATTTCATAGAGTGTTCATAGTGCCATGGAGCAGAGTGCCCTGCAAAATGTAATTTACCTAGCTTTGAGTAAAGCCATTGAATGTATAACCCATTATATACAATAAAAATGATAATTAGAATGAGTCTAAGCAAACATCTACTACTCCACAAAACAAAAGCATCCAAAGACTCCAGATAAATGTTCTGCTCAGTAGTAAAACTAGTTCAAACACCAACAAAAGAGCAGAACAAAATGATGGGTTCAGGTCCAGTTTTACAAAAGCAGTTTATTTGAATGATACGCATAAGCGCTTTTACAATCAAATAAACTTCTTCCTCAGACATTGATACAAGTTACATCAACACCCCCCTATTTAAATACATATCTCAATTCCATTCCCATCTACACTTATTACATTTTTAAAGGGACTAGTCCTTTATATAATTAAACCAATTACATACATAAAATTATTTCACTGGCAAGCATAACAATTGTTTAAACTAGTCCAATATAAAAAAAATAAGACACATATTTAAAAATGTTCTTATATATATATATATTTCCCAAACAGTAAAAATGATAAACAACAATTTTGTAACATGAAATATACCAAAAGATATCTTAAAATAATCAAGTACTCCTCACTGGGTGCACAGAAACATGTTGAGAACTGCTATATCACAGATACTGCCTATATAAGGGTCTGGCCTTCAAGACAGGTTTTAAAGGGACTTTATCATTTAAGCCTCTACCACTGTCTACTCTCATCCTCACTATCCATCTGGTTTCATTAACCTCAGTTCTCTTTCTAATAGCACCCATTATCTCATCAATATTTGTCTTTTCAATAATCAAAACCCTAAAATTATATGTATTACCATTGTCTATCATTATTAGAGTTAGCAGTTGATCTATTATTAATATTATATAGGTGCTCTCTTAGTCTTTCCCTTAGTTTTCTATCAGTCTTTCCTATATAGAATGATCTACATACTAGACAATGTGCCAAATAAACCACATGCATTGTCTCACAAGTGGCTTCTACCTTAAAAACAAAAGCTTTATTAAAATCAGGGTGAAAGAACTGGCCTGAGGTATCAATATAAATACATTAATTACATTTCTGACATGGTAATGTAGCTTTTTAAGTCCACTATTCCTGTTTAACTGCTCACTCTTAGGCTAGCATAACAGGCTTTTTAAAGATTCCATATTTTTAAACACAAATTTCGGATTAGGTCCTACTACCACTTTAATTTGTTGGTCTGCTGTCAAAACTGGCTATAATCTCTTATAAATGTTTATGTTTTAGCAGTTCTCATCATGTTTCTGTCCCTCCAGTGAGGAGTACTTCATTATTTTAGAATATCCTTGGCATATTTCATGTTACAAAATTGTTTTTTTATCATTTTTACTGTTTGAGAAATATATATATATATATATATATATATAAGAACATTTTTAAATGTGTATTTTATGTTTTTATATTGGACTAGGTTAAACAATTGTTATGCTTACCACTGAAATATTTTTATGTATGCAATTGGTTTAACTATATAAAAGGACTAGTTCCTTTAAAAATGTAATAAGCGTATAATGGAATGGGATTGAGATACATATTTAAACAGGGGGTTGATGTAATTTGTATCATCGTCTGAGGAAGCAGTTTATTTGACTTTGAAAGCACTTACATGTATCATTCGAATAAAATACGTTTTATAAAACTGGACCTGAACCCATCGTTTTGTTCTGCTCTTTTGTTGGTGTTTGAAAACATCTACTACAAAACAGAATAACCAACTGATTGCAAGAAAATACAGTGAGACTAAGAGTAAGCTATATGTGTGCAATAGGTGTTTTAACTCATCTGGTTCAACATTGCAAGCCTTTGTCCTTTAATTTGTGTTGGAATTATTTATATTCATATGAAAATATTACATACCAGTTTGTAGACAATATATTGTATATCTACATTTTGATTACATCTTCCTGACCATTCATTCCTGACCTTCACTGGCTCAATCCTTCATCCCAACTCTAGCATTGGAAGATGTCAGGAACAGAAAGGCTGGATATATAGACAACCTCTATCATTTTCTTGTTCCCCTAACCCCCCCCCCCCCGAGGTTGGCAGAAGTGGTGCAATGAATGGTTATGGATATGTTCACCCATAAATGCTTAACTGTAGTGTATGCAGTCCTCAGCTTGGCCTAGGAGTCCTTGTGCAGAGAACACAGCAATGGAGTCTACCCCTGGTAGTGCTTGTGCAGTAGAACTGTATCAGACTCCCTCCCACTGGGGGAGGTGAGCCATCTTCAGCTGGTCACTCCCATCCCTCCCCAGCTGTCCCCCCATGACCCAAGCTACTAACTGAATCTAGATTTTTAAGGATACAGTGAGTGCTCAGTCTGTCACGCAATGGGGTTTTTATTAGCAAACAGCATTTCCATAATTACCGTGGCATTTAAATAAAAGGATAAATAATGAATCCCAGTTGTTCTGAGGGAGCTTTATCACTAGATGAAATTGAGTGGAATGCAATTAAAACAAGGACATCTTAATATATAAATGTGGGCTATGAGATCTGATCTGCCACCAGAAACTTGTGCAGTAAAAATGGTATGAGCTGGAAAATAATTATTAATAAAAGACTTGGCTTTAATTAGGGCATATTAAACTTTTGAATGTCCACTAATAGACTGACAGGCCAAATATTTAGATCCCTACATTCCAGAAGTGCATTGCAATTAAATTATTACTATAGCAAAATTAGTATATGAGACTCAAATATAGTTACTACATGCCATGTTCCAAGGACAGTCAAATGTAAGATACAGATAAGAGTTGCTAAACAGCCTGCAATAGAAATTCTTAAAACAAGTGGTAAGAATTGTAAACCCAGTACATAATTTTGAAAAGCAGTGCACTATGCAGGTATATGAGCATGATAAAGCACAATTCAGTTAAGCACTGGAAATGCCAAAGATCTGATATGAAAACATGGAACTGCACATGGCTGAGGTATGCAAGTTGGCATTATTTGCTATACATTCAGTAGCTGATATAGATTCATGCATAAATATTTAATCAGAATTCAAGACAAATATATCAAATATGCTAAACTATACAGCACACAGTAAAGAAGCTTGAAGTAATGATTTACTGTTACTTGCTCAAAACATCCAGTTTGAAGAAAGACAACTCAGTGGCATTGATTATAGATTCATAGGTTCATAGGTTGGTACTAGGCTATCGGCCCTAGGGCCTATACAAGCCTAGCCATAACAATTCCCTGGATATTTCTTCCCACAATATTTACTTTCCTGGACCCCTGTCTAGTAGGGTGACTGACGTGATATTAGATTATTAATTAGATGGATAATGTCCTCACTATAATGCAGATTACCTAATATCAGCTAGAGGCTCAGGTTTCCAAAGGAGATGGTCAGGGAAGATGAGTGTGATCAGACACTGCTGGCTTACCTATCCTGAGTGATGTGAGCTAACTCTGGCTCATCACATGGATGGTGACTGTCAGGAACATTAGAGTTCACAGCTCATTCAGTTCACACTACCATGATGCAGTTACTCTAAGAAACCAATGGGAAACTAGCATGCAAAGGTGCACCTCCAAAGATAGGGGATACTCCCAGGGGGAGAGGGTAGGCTATCTATACCAGCAAGCTGGGATCATCCCTACCAACTGAAATTCATTGGGTAATAGAAGGCTTATAGGAATTTACATGCAGGTGGTACAAATGGACCATAGAGCTGTAACCTAGCCTAGAAATACCTAGATCCTGTACTGTTAGAACAACTGGGTCAACTGGAGTGAAGTTAGTGTAGACATCCGGCAAGATCCTGTGAAAGGGAATTAAAAAAAAGTTTCTTCAGATCACACTTGCTTAAACATGGCTTGAATATTCTTCCTTGATTGATTATTTATTCCTGTTTCATTGTTCACTTTTCACTCGAGTAGGCTCACTAGTGCTCACATTATAGTAAGCTGTGAACATTGTGAAGTTGCACACATTAGAGACAGTATTTCTTTCCCTGTTAGTGGTCACTCTTTCTCCTAGCTGCAGGGACCTATGCATAAGAATAAAAAAATTAGTTTTGAGAGGTACAGAAGGGCTTGTCCCCTGCAAAATTGCTTTATTTTAGTGGTCCCATTAGCTTCTCAAATATGAAGACAGAGTGCACACATTGCATGTAAGTACGTAATAATGCTTTTAGTAATGAGCGAATGTGACTTGTGACATGTTGAGAGAGTTGTAGTAAAAAAAGTTATTGAATCCAGCATTTCAGTTGATAAATGAATATACTAGACCACAACCCACCAATCATAGTGAATATACTCACCACCGCACTAGACCACAACCCACCGATCATAGTGAATATACTCACCACAGCACTAGACCACAACCCACCGATCATTGTGAATATGTTCACCACAGCAGCAGTGCAACAGTTACAGGGTTAAGCAAGCAGCAGCAGCAATACAGTTCCTACAGAATGGATGGAACCATGAACCACAATGAACTTGCTGCATAATATTTGGAGGACCTCTGGGGTAGAAGGAGGCAGGGACTGGGCCAATGCCTGTGCAAATAAGGGGGTTCAGTGCAGTAGGGGGAAGCAGAGATGGGACCAATGCTTCTGCAACTAAGGGTGTACACTGCAGTAGAGGGAGGCAGGGGAGGGGCAATATCTCTGCAAATAAGGGTGTATACTGTAGTATAGGGAGGCAGGGGAGAGACCAATGTCTCTACAAATAAGGGTGTACACTACAGTAGAGGGAGACAGGGGAGGGGGCACTACCTGTGCAAATATGGGTGTGAACTACACTGTTACTTTCAATAACTTGCTTTCAGTAACTAGCAAAATTCAAAGGCCTGTAGGAAGCATGCCTGGAACTTCCAAAACCTCTTTCACTAGATGTTGAACAAGTTTCAGGTAGCAAGGGTGGAACATTAACAATATCATATGCAAATTACAAATATCTAGGTCAGAATGTCACCAACAGCATCCATACAAAGACAGGACTATCTGGACTAGTCAGGGTGACAGACTACAGTTGCACTGCCATCCGTGCACCAAAATGTGATTAGATTTGTACACGTGAGACTGCATAGCTACCAATCTGTGAGTATAAAGTTTGTCAGTGACCATGCAGGAAAGATTCATGATGTGTGGACAAAATACACTGGCGCATGTAACAATACACACATAAGGTATACTAGGAGCCTGTATTAATAACTTTGTCTGGATAACAATCTACTGCGGGGACTTTGAATTGCTCTGTCTCCTTCCTGGGAATACCCAGTGCAAAATAATAAACAGTCAGACTAGTATTGTATTAACAACTCAAGAGAAAAGGAAAACTCTGACTCTGGTCTGGTGTTTGAACCCAGGAACCCTATCCCCACCAGAAAAAAAAATCACAATTTTTATTCTTTGAAACCATAAAACCATAAAAGTAAATGCTGAATTTTATCAGTTTGCTAGAAGAAGGTGGGTTATAAAAGCCTTGCTTCTTTTCTGGCATGGTGAGGTATTTCATATTTCTTTACAAACAATATTCAGAATGATAGTATAATCAGAAACTACTGAATGTGAGCACTAAGGTAATAGTGTAATTACATTTTTAGGGAAGCTGTCAATGAATTTATGCACAAATGAGGTAAAGGGAATGTTTGACAAGTTACTTCATTTTTAAATTCTGTCATAATTGCCAACCTCATGTGTCTCATTTTAGAGGTCACCCAGGAGTTACTCCCCTCTTAACTGACTAGATTAAGGTTGTGCTGTAGGAAGCAGAGAGTGGGAAAAACAAATACAGATCTTCAATATTAATATAACTTTTATAATTGTATTTAAATGGACTATGTCTTTTCTCAGTTTTGCAGTTACTACGTAATAGCTGGAAAGCTGAAGATAAAACATTTGTCACTGCAGGAAAGGCCGCCAGCTTTTTAAATGCCAAGTCAGAATGTTCTCTTGCTGGCTATCGACTTGCTGCTCCAAAGACAGAAGCTGAAAATGAGGTCATGACAAGAATTGTGAAGAAGTATAACACAGACGCATGGCTTGCAATTTCAGATGAAAAAATAGAAGGTAAATTTGTATATCTAGATGACAAACCAATAAGTTATTCAAAGTGGAACACAGGTGAACCAAACGATGACCGTCGTGCTGAAGATTGTGTGCGAATTCTAGTTACAGGAAAGTGGAATGACTATGTATGCACACGTGAAGGTCTTGTTATCTGTGAGATTTAAAGCTATACCTATCACTGGAACAATATCATTTTTATTTGATTCTTCATTAAAAATGGAAGTCAGATCTTAACTTTTTAATGCTGTCCTGCTGTTCAGTGTAAAATAATCTCTGCAGTGTAATGTGTTTTACAAGAGTCTAATGATACTCACTAGCATGTCTGCCTATTTCAAGGGTTACTGCCATAACTTTATATGATTTAAGAAACTTACTTTCCATTTTTCCCCCTTGTGCAGTCTTTTAGCGTGTACATCTAGCTTCTTTCTGATGTAAATTATTGCATGTTATATATAATTCTGAACTATTTGTTAAAACTATGAACAGCAATGGAAGATTTGAAATGAATGGGGATTTAAGAAGCACTGAAAATTTAAACCTCTGACTAAAGCAAAAGTGATAATAGCCACACTTCTCAAACTGGTTGCATTCAAAGTCCTGCAATTCACATATGCTCAAGGACAATTCACAAAGACCACCACTACGCCTACATGCAAAGTGGCTAGACATGGATGAATGGTGGTATTTATTGTAAATCTCAGCCCAACTCTGAAGCACCAACAAGCGATTCACCTATTTTCACTGGTGTAAAATGGATTCAAACAAGTGTAGCTCTGTGCAATAGAAGCCATAGGTATAAAAATTCACAATTTATTGAGGCTACTTTCATTATGTGGCAGCAAGCATGAGCCTACACTCACCCAAGAGCTTTTAGGAGAACCTGTGGTGAGCACAGCTGTTCACCATTAAACTCAAAATACCATTTATTAAATCTAATGGTGTCCTATGGGGCACCCTGAATGGTCTTTTATAAGGTTGGAAAGGGGGAAGATAGGAAAGCTAGAAATGGGGGAGGCAGAAAACAAGAATGAAAACATGAAAAGGGTTGAGCTGATGGAGGTGAGAGAGGAGGGGCACAGTGTTTTTGCATGGGAAAGACCCCATATTTTTCTAAATTGTGTATATATATATATATATATATATATATATATATATATATATATATATACACACACACACACACACACACACACACACACACACACACACACACACACACATATATTAAAAAGAACATCTGATTTATAAACCGCATGTACTAGTTTCATACATTATTGTACAGAAACTAATCAGACGATAGTGTGTGTGTCATTGTTAAAAGAAAATAACTATTTGTATGTCAAATCAGTACATCTTCTGTACTTTAAAGAAAGTGGGATCCAAGCATTAAAGCTTAAGGAAGGTTGCTTATGTGTAGGAAGAGTGGTCATGCTTGCAAGTTTCATATGAAAAAATGCTTTTATAAAATTCAGTTGGTTCTGTTCATATGCAATATAAAATGATTTTTTTATCATTTTCTTTGCATAAGTAACATTTTGTTGTATCTGCTTTTAATAAATGAGTAGTTGTAGGCTGCATTCAGTCATTTGTCTTGTGATTTTTTTGACATTGCTGACATTCAACATACTGAACTATTGTAATGTAAGGATAAGTAAGGACTACATGTCTGGCAAAGAACCTCAAAATGAATGGCAAAGTGAAATGCAATTTTGCTGTCTGTAGTTATAATAAAAACTTATTTTATAGTAGCAAAAGATATATATCTATTATTCTGACAATGTCTGATAAAGAGTATTCCACTGACAGTAAAATGTCATCATTATTAAATAAATTAACCAATGTTTATGGCATCTATCATGCACAAGAACAAAACAATTATCAAAAAATGATTTAGTCATTTTAGATTCTTTACATAGGTTAAAGGTTTATATCATGTTATGCTTACTTACTGTGTAACATACTTGGCATAAAAGATTATGCCTGGCCAGAGCATTTACTAGGTGAGTGGCAAGAAGAGAATGACAGATAATACTTATTGTGCGATCTAATGTTTTGTCCAATGAATATTCAGTCTGCTCAGTCTGTGTCCAATGAATATTCACTCTGCTCAGTCTAACTATGTGTCCAATGAATATTCACTCTGCTCAGTCTGTGTCCAATGAATATTCACTCTGCTCAGTCTGTGTCCAATGAATATTCACTCTGCTCTCATATCATACAATCACCTGATTGGTTTAATGCTCTAATGACATTGATTTTTTATGCCAACAATAAATTGATTATTAATATGTTGATTTAATGTCACCATTTATTTATATTTTTTTTACTAGACTGGTTAGTGTTAATTTTCACATGTAGCACCCTCATACTATGAATGTGGCACAAGGTACAAGGAACAGGAGGGTATGCAATGTTTAAACTGCAGACTACAAAATGTATGTGTTAAAAAGGATTGATTGCCTTTACTGATATTTTGGAGTCTTTGCACATGTATTGACAGTGTTATGGAAGGGGCAATGTTTTTCTAGAAAAATAATTTAAAGAAATTTTGTTTGATGCATTTCTAAAATTAATTTCTGCTTGAACATTCAGAGACATAAAAAAATCAGAGGGGTACTTATTGTATCATGATATTCATATTCTATGAGTCAGAATAATTAAAATGGTAATAAAAGAGTGCTGATATGCCTGTTATATCTGAAACATGCAATTGTATGACTGGCACACTGGAATTGTTCAAAACTATAAATAATCTCTAAGTCAGAGAAAGAGTTAAGGACTTTTGTACAATGACGTGAGTTATTTAGTCAAACTAACCAATCAGAAACCTTAAATGAACAGATTAGCTCTACAGTTATTTTTGCATAAGCTATGTGTAGTCCCTTCTGAATCTAAAAATCACCCTCACCTGGCAACACTGATAGCTGCTTAATGAGTAAAATAAGGCATTTGCTATAATATTTCTTTACTAAGAGGCTATTTCAATAATTAATCATGAGCACATTTTTAAACTTCAGATTGTAGCTAATCAGATATCCTCCAGTATAATATGCAATAATTTATTTAAATTATTTTTCACAACTATTCCATCTCAAATCTTTTACTTAGTGCTACTAAACTAGAAAAAAATTCTATTCTCTTTTCCTTTCTAAGCTGCATCAATAAGCATTCACAGTCAACTACAAAAGCAAAAGAAAACAAACAAAAATCATACCATTATGGAAACACATGAGGTTCAAGAACTGAAATGATGAATGGAAATTATAAAAAGCCAAAAACACCTTAACAACTGTATAATGACAATGGTAATTTCTAGAGTGGGGGTTATGTATGCAGTAATGGCATGTGGTAGTATCTGTACTACATACACACACACACACTAAAACATTATTACATTTATAAAATGGGCATTTGTAATTTTTTGCAATTTGAAGTTTACATTTATCTATAATAATAATTTGATGTTTTGTATTGTATTTTAATATAGCAATAACCCACACCTGGGTGTGGGTAATGCTGGATTTACCCACGGTTGGCGTGGTTTGGTCGCCCCAGAAGTGGGGTATTGCTATTATACAATGAATTATTTAAGAAAAAAAATAATTACTTTTCTTAAGTAATGGCATTGTATAATGCCTCCTTGCTGCCCTTCCGCAGCTGTCTGGTATTCCACGGAAGTTCTGATGTACTGCGCATGCCTACGCAGTACATCAGAGCTGTGGGCAAAAGCAACGGAGAAAGCAAGATCTCCGTTGCTTTTTACTGTTTTGCTATGTTAAATGGGTTTAACATAGCGAGACAGCTTTAAAATAAGCAACGGAGCAACGGAGATCTCCGTTGCTTATTTTAAAGCTGTCTCGCTATGTTAAACCCATTTAACATAGCGAGACAGGTTTAAAAAAAAAAGCAATGGAGAAAGCAAGATCTCTGTTGCTTTTTACACACTGTGTTGCTATGTTAAAGGAGTTTAACATAGCGAGACAGCTTTAAAAAAAGCAACGGAGATCTCCGTTGCTTTTTTTAAACCTGTGTCGCTATGTTAAACTCCTTTAACATAGCGAGACAGTGTTTTAAAAAAAGACATACTAATGGAAAAAGTCCGGGTGACCGGACCTTTTTCCATTAGTATAAGTCGATTTACAACATGCACGCTGGCCAATCAGCGTGCACGTTTTGGAATATTAATGGGGGGGGGTCATGGTATAATGTAAAATACTACATCCTTCTATTTTAACTAACTGGTTGATGAGTAGCATTATAATTTTTTAACTGTGTGTTGTTTTGATATGACATTTTTACAAACGTCATATAAGGAAGGCTTCTGTGAAACTGTTGTGTGTTATTGCATAGTCCAGTTTATAAGGAGGTGCTACGTTGTGATAGATGAATGAGTCCAGATGAGGAGACTAATATATCAGTAGTACAGTATTTCACAAACCAGTATGCTGTTTATCAGTTAACACAGCCTCAAAAAAATATTAAAAAGAGTAATGATTCTGGAGGCAACTGCAAGAACTGAATGCCACATATAGGCAAGAAGTAATGCTCCTCTCAGTCATTTTAAAATTAATTTAGCTGTAGTTGCATCCTACAAATATTCCCAAGGGTAATCAGCAGCTACCAAGAACTAAAAAACACATACATATAAGCAGTAATGCTCCTGACCCCACCCCCATCATTTTATTAAGTTGGTGTAGCTGATGGTATGCTTATTGCTTTTATTTAATTGGATTTTAAATTATACTTTTTTCTTTTTTATGCTTTTAATATGGATTTATATTGATGAAATGTTTACTTTTGTTTACTACATCTTCAAATTTACCTCTTTGTTCAAACAATGTCTAACATAATCTTTCTACTGCATTTGTGTAGAGGTGGGGCTGTAATCTGTTTTTTGAATTAGATTGGCTTGTTTTCTGTTGCTATGGGGACTGTTTTTGCTTTATGTTATTCAACTCTCTTGTTTGGCCTTTATTTTGTAGACATCTAAGTAAATATTCCTGAAGTGTGGATGACTACATTTGCTGATGACTGCAAGTTGTGCATTGTTATCTATTCACCCACTGATACTAAACTGCTCCAAAAAGGGATGGACTATGCATATACATGTTGTACTGAAAATGACCTCAAGTTAAATGCAAAAATGTCTAGTATAGCAGCATTCAGCAAAAAAAAAAAAAAAAAAAAAAAACTGTTCTGTTCCCATCTCAAAGTTGTACTCCTCTTCAAACAGATATGAGCATAAGAGACCTGTGTACTTATATGGAAAGCTCTGTCTCATTCAGTCATTGTGTTTTCACTATAGTCAGGAAATCCTTCCATCTTGCCCTGTTAATTTCATGGGAATATCTTCAATATCCAGTGAAGTCACCTTACCGCTGCACTCGTCCATTATTATGCACATCATCGAATTCAGTACCACTTTGGTATGTACAAATCAAAGAATATCACTCAGCTGGAAAGGTCCTGATAATTGTTTAGCCCCAAAAATTAAAGGCCTCTAATTCTTCAACTACCTCAATAGATTAACACAACTCTCCTTATATTCTGTAACCAACCATCTGCTCTGAGGTGACCGGTGTCTCATTTTTCAAGCCATGAAAGACCTAATCCTATTTGATTCCCTTTTTCTACAATCACACACGCTAAGGAAATAAATTTGCACCAACAAATAAACACAACTTTCGGAAGAAATCAATTGCTAAATCATTGTATTCCCAGCCTATGGAATATGTTACCACTACAGGTCAAGCAAAGTACTACTTTACCATTAAAGCTAGTCTTGATGATTGGGTGGATAGACATACATTTATACCAGGATTATTGTGTATGGTCCTGATTGATTTGGGGGGTGAGAACTATTAACATCGACTAAAGGGTGGCAAGAACTTCTAAGTGTGGATTCTTAAAGGTATATATGGCCTAAACTCTTATGGTTCCTGTGATTGCCTAGTATTGTTCTATGTTCTTATGTTTCTATGTCTGTGAGGTTTATGGGGTTCACTTTCATTATTATTTTTAATTCTTAGAAGTCATTTACAGTCCCTGATCAGGTATTTATTTATTGATTGATTGATTGATTGATTGTTTATTTCCATGTGTTGACTAGGTGAGTGGACTGGTCTATTGACCCTTTTCAGCCATAACCAAGAGATGTAGACTAATTAGAGGTGTACATGTGAGTTAACAGTGGGTAAAATTCACAGATTTATACACAATGCAAAAGTGAATACAGGCAAATGAAAAGGGTATACAAAATTGCTTTAAATGCAACTAAACAGTGAGCAAATTATGATTTACATACTACTTAACAGTATATATAGGTAAATGCTAATTATATACAAATCGGGGGAGTATACCAAAACAAAAGATTTGATAGGTACTTATATTGGCTTATTTACAAATGAGAAATGTGTCTTTGTCTATAAATTAAAAGTCATCTGGCTTCCTTTGTTAAGTGCTGTTGATGAAACTTTTTTTTTCAGATTTAATAAGTATTTCTGGAGATTTGATTTTAGTTTGGAGTCTATTCCAGACAGAGAGTCCTACTCTAAAGAATCCAGAGCTTTTTGTATTATAACAGTCTTAAAGTGAGATCAAGATAGTGTCATGGTATCTTCTTGGTATGGTAATTAGATACATTTGATTTTTAGTGTTTTTATCACTATAAAATGTGTTTAACCTCTCCACCAGACCATTAGTCTGGGGATGGTAGGGGTGGTCTTTAGGTGCTCCACCCCCAGTGCTTTCACAGACAAGCCAGTAGGTCTGACATGAAATTGGCATCTCTGTCAGTCAGTGTGTTTCTTTTGGGAAACCTACCCTGCTGAAAATTTCTAACAAAGCACTTGCCACCTTTTCTGCCTCAATGGAGGACAAAGCCACCACCTCAGAGTATCTGGTAGCATAATATACTACCACTAGGATATACATCTTCTCTGTGTAACTTGGGGTACTCAAATGCCCCACAATATCCATATCTACACTCTGGCTCCTCAGTCACAGGCAAAGGCAAAAAGGAGCTTTGACCTTGCCTCCTGCCTTGCCTACTTTTTGGCACTGCTCACAGGTTCTGCAGTACCCTGTTACATCCCTGGAAATCCCAGGCCAATAAAAGTTCTGCATAATATGTCTCTTGGTATGCTTTATGCCTATATGACCTGCAAAGGGAATGTCATGGGCTATGGTTAGAAGTGCCAGACGGTAGGGTCTGGGCAGTACCAACTGCTGTATTTTCTCACCCTCTAGCCCTTTCTCAGGGGTCCACTCTCTAGACAGTAACCTTTGTCCCAGTATACAGATTCCCCCTTTCATTGAAGATCAGGTGCCTCCCTAGCTACCTCCCTCAAATCTTGTAATGTAGGGTCTGAGAGCTGAGCCTGTCTCAGCTCTCTCTTTGTAACCCTTCCCAGCTCCCCTTCCATGGGAAGTCTGCTATCCTCTGACAGCAGTGCCTCACTGTCAGACTGGGAACTACTACTCATCTCTGCCCTTGCAGTCACTCTGTCCAAGGAAACATCAGTATCCACCAGCAGCTGTGGCTCACCTTCAGTCTCACTGCTACAGGTTAGCTCCTACTCTGAAGTAGCCACCTTACCAGTCCTGGCTTCAAGTGTGCGGTCTGTCTGGGTCCCACCCAGGCTACCAGACCAATATGCCTGTCTCCAATTCTGACTGCATGTCACTGCATGCACACAAGGTACTGCATTATCAAAATCATTCCCTATCAGAGCATCGGCAGGGATATCCTCAAACACACCTACTTGCTTGCTTCCTTTTTCACCCCCCAATTCAAGGTGAACCCTAACCAAAGGAATTTGGAATGGGGTCCCTCCTAAAGCTCTGACTGTAGTAGACTGCCCAAGCAAGTAGTGCTCCTCTTTAACCATTGCAGGCTTCACAATAGCTAGGTCAGAGACCATGTCTCTCTTAGTAGTGGCTTGTGTCCCATTTACTAAGATAGGATATAACCTTTTGTGGTAGTTTAGTACCCTTGTTGTCTCCAGACAACTTACCACTGGCATTCTGTCATTTCCACTAACTGGTTCACCCAACTTTTGTTCCTCATCTTGCCTCCATGGACAACTATATGCTACATGGCCCCACTGGTTACATTTAAAACATTTTACCCTTGATCCTGGCCATGTACTTAAACTAGTGGCTTCCCCTGCTATTGGCAGACTTTGTTGGGGTGGTTTAGGCTGCCCACCATGGGTTCCATTATACCCATGTGCAGTGCTGGGTATCCCTTTCTTATGCAGTGATGCCTTGCTTGCTGGTTATAGGTATCCTTTTTTTCCACAACTCATCCACGATATTGCATTCTCTATCTGCTAACGAGATTCTCATGTCTTCAGGCACAGTGCTAAGGGCTTGTTCCATCACTAAAAGGTCTGCCAGCTCTTCAAAAGTAGCACCCTGACAGCCACTCACCCACATATAAAATATAAGTGCTTAACTCAGCAACATAATCACACACACTTTCATATGCCTTGTGTCTATGCTCACAAAACTTTTTATATCTACTTCAGGTATTAACTTAAAGCATTCTAATAAACAATTTTTAACAGCATTATAATTTAAGTAATCAGTATCGCACAATTTAGAAACAGCAGTTACAGCTTTACCATCTAGTAAGGAGGTCAGGAGCCATACCCAGAGCCCTTGGTCAACATTATATTGTTTAGATACCCTTTCAAATATATGAATAAAACTATCAAAATTACCACCCTCTGTGAATTGTGGAAGAAATTTACTGACCTTTATCTTTTCTGGGGTTCAGTTATTCCCTTCCTCATTACCTCCATGACTCTGGCAAAGAGTCAGCATCACTTTTCATGTCGCCTCTACCTCTCATTTTCTTCAGCTTCCAGACATCTCAGTCCCCCTTCTGATTCTAATTACAAATTCCGCAGTCTCTCTGCTGATTCTAGTTCCAAATGCATTGCCTCCAGTTGAAATCTCTCTAACTCCAGATGGATTTTTAAGCCCTCTAAGAAAAAGTTGAACTGTTCATTTTCTGAAGCTATACATCCCCAAGGCCACTCTGGTTGTCTTCCTGGTTGATGGTCTGTGATGCAGTTGTGGCTAAGGCTGCAATAATTTCTGCTTTAGTCAGGTTGCCATGCACCAGTTCTTTGACTTGGCACATCTCAGCCAACTGTCTCCTTGTCAGATTGCCAAAATCCTCCACTGACATCCTTGCCTGCTCTCCCTGAATAATTAGCTAACAAAAATAAATAAATAAATAAAACTATTGTGATATGAAAATGTTAATGTCTACCATGTGGTTGCTTGACAGTACAAACTCCTTCATTAGAGACTACTATTTACAGGCTACAGGAGTTCAATATCCACACCACTGAATCCCAATATATGTGGTGATGCCACCTCTACCAGCCAGTTAATATGGAATTGCCCACCACTGCCATCTAGTAATCAAGGAGCCTTAATCCTCACCACTGGAAACAGTGTGGGGGGGGGGGCATTCACTGTGAGTATAACAAGTACACATACATAGTATTTCCAGATGCAGCTCTCTGCATCAAGTGTGATTTCCTTAAAAGCACACAGTGACCCCAGTCAATCTGGGGCAGGTTTCTCACTCTTTCTCCAGATCCCCAATAAGAATCCCCACTGGCACATCTATAGAGTTGAGTTCTCAGCTGAGTGACCAAGTCAGGACCTCCAGCACCCTCTCTGTCCAACCAGTGCTTCATGCCCTTGCCCAAGTAGCTGACACACACAATCTTTAAGGTTTGATATACACACACACACACGCACACACACACACACACACACACACACACACACACACACACACACACACACACACACACACACACACACACACACACCTGGGAAAGGCTGGCACAGGTTTACTAGTTATGCCCCCTTTTGCGCAGTCTATATGGTAGTTTCCACTGCCACCAGTCACTCCTTGACAGCTACTTTAAGGCCATTAACAAAGGGTGTCCAATCTTACTGTGTAATATTAATATTAATATTAATAAAAATGGTAGTTTGGCCAAGAGTAAGGCTATTAGGAGTGGCCCACACAGTGTCACCAAATAAATATGCAAGTACTCTCAAAACTTATATATCTCTACACAGATCAGCCACAATGAAAGGTTTAAATATATTTAATAATAAATAATAAAAGAACTAGACAGTACTAAAGATATATTCACACTGACATCAGAATTCAAAACCACAGGAAATAGTTAAAATAACATTGCAGTACAAGCTCACACAAATAAAGAAAAACAAAATCTAAACTAAGCTTTGCTATATTCCTGACTGAATCTAAGAGAATTATACTGTTCCCTAGAAATTTACTTACTATAGAGCAAGGCAGATGTGGTGAATGGTTCTTGTTGTTGTTGTCAGGTCCAAGACAGAATGCAGAATGGCATGTCTCACTAAGAGACTTCTCAAAATAATATCTAAATATTACTGCTGGGATAGCTTGCAGAATATCATAATTTCTGGTCATCTGACTTCTGCTTACCAGGAACCCCCCCCCCCATTGCTGAAGCTGGCAGTATTTAGCATTTAGCTGTAAA
Organism: Protopterus annectens; assembly: GCF_019279795.1. NCBI lineage: Eukaryota > Metazoa > Chordata > Ceratodontiformes > Protopteridae > Protopterus > Protopterus annectens. The sequence goes on along the minus strand of NC_056748.1, from coordinate 539,639,450 downwards.
AATACTCATACAAGGGCTTTTGTTCAGATCTTTGGCAGATGGTGGAAGTCATAAAACAATTGCATCCCTTCATGCTTTTAGAGTAGCAATTAGTTCACCCTAAAGAAAATACAGAAATCTTCCTAGTACAGGATTTGTGTCTCGAGCTGCATTGAAATATGAGAGACAGTGCTTTATGGCCTAGCATATAAAGTAATTTAATTTCAGATATTTTTCTAAAGTTTGCAGGACTGAGATTAACCTCCTGTATTCCAGGTTCAACTGTTAAAATATATACATTTAAACAGGTAGAACAGTGCATGTACACTTCTGTTCTCTTCTAGTAGTGCATGTGGATACATTGTATGCACAAACACTTTACAAATACCTTTTCAACACAAACATCTGTACAGAGCAGTTTGATATACACATGACATACAGTTGTAATACATTTGTGACACAAGCATATTGTATAAATTAGTTTGATATTCACAAATGACATATAATTATTTATAAAATTCCAGCTAGCTGTGCTGGCAGTACCTCCTTTTGTTACAACTCCATGTTTTGTGTGATGCTTAGCATTGCACATTAGAGTCCATTAGCAGTGACCACCACTGAATGACAGTTCACTTCCCAATGCAAAAATTCAAAATTTTATTTTGCATATGTAAAGACTTTGCCATCAATTGATCAAATGAGCTGCACAATATTATTAAGTTATTCTAACATATCCTTGGTGTTATAACTCTCCAACTTCCTCAAATTAGTTTCTTATATACACTGTTATCTTGTGAAGAAGTGGCTAGCTAAAGTAGTCATCCATGACCATCCTGCACATTCCTTTATTCTTCCACCAATGTGCTACCCTCTTCTCACCATTTTCACTGGTATCCTATCAACCCCTTTTGAAACAACATGTACATGGCCAGAAATATTCTCTAAACCAAACTGTCTAGTTTGTCCTTAACATTTGCATCTTTCTTGGAATAGTGCACCAGTGCTGAATAATAGTAACTGATGGTTCATACGTATGGCAGAACTATAGGCTTTACCTCCAGCTGCATTAGTACAATGCTCTTCATGCTGCTGTGCTTAGACCAACTGCATGACAGAAAGCAATACTGATAGCACTATGAGGAGACAGTTATTCTTATATGTTTAACAGGCTGCAGGGTTTAATATACACTGTATGAGATGTCTCAGTTGTCATTATTGTTATGAGGACTGATGCATACATAGTCCCTTGCTTCATATGTTTCTCAGTGTCCCTTCAAATGTGTGAGTTTTGACTTGCATTTTGCTGTGATCAAATAATGCTCATTTCTTGAAAATGTTGATCCAGATATGCATTTTTTGAATCTAATAGTATGTTAAACATTAGTTAAAATGATCTTTCTAATAACAATTTCTGTTATAAAGTACTGCCTAGATATGTTAGTCCAACACAAGTATCTGTCTACCCCTTTATTTGGTATACCAGTATCCCACCCTTGCTCATACCTTTCCACCTCTAAGTGCAAGAAATCTTGACAAAGCCAAAATTAATGTGGTACAAAGGATCAAAAATAGGAACAGGTTACAATTATTCCTCATTTAGTAAGTTAATGCAATAACAGATTTAGCATTAGCATGCATTTCATGAAGGGTATGAAGTCTGACATATTGATGTATGTTATGTAATAACTTCATTCATCAAAGATTTGCTAGAAAAACATAAAGTTGTATGAGGAAGACAACACAATTATAGCTTAAACATCAATACATGTACAGTGGTGATGTATGTCCCTGTAATATCTGTATTATGAACACTTTACTGTATTGATCATGACATATGTTTAAAGGATGACAGAAAACATTAACACAACACACAGATGATATGGAATGGCTCAGAATTAGAAATGTGTATATGCATGTATTTCTTTATTTGTACTGCAGAGCACCATAAACCATAGACCATTGCTATTTCCTGTTCTGTGTTCAAAAACTCAAAAAATAATTACAGCTGTGCTAATACTTTGCCATCAACCTCACAAATGAGCTTAAAAGCATTAATCTTCAGTAAGCAAGTTTGACCGAAAGAAAGTAATTTCAGTGTCTTGTATTTCTTCTGAATGGCTTACTGGTTTATTGTAGTCAAGATATGCTGTTTACTTCATACATAATGTGAGTTTTTTCAGAGAAAGACATTACCAGTCCAACTGTGTTCCAATGAAGTGGGACCAATGACCACATACCTGAGTTTAAGTACTTAATGAGTACAGTGTTATTTGTTTGCATGTAGAGCTTGCAGTTACCTTGTACAAGGTGAACACTTCACAAAATTCTTCACATTGGTTCACAAAATAAATAAAGCATGAGGATAAGATGCTTGGGTGGCAATCCACTGGTTGGCAACTGTAAGTATCAGCCATAATATAACTGCTCAAGACATCTTAATGTGACACATATGCATATCGTTCATGCTACAACAATGTCCATAAATGAAGTGATAGGTTCATAGGTTCATAGGTGATGTATGAGTTATTCCTATGGTGTGTAGTGATTTGTGATCAACACACTGCTGTTTTATCTTTTTGTCACAACACATTGCCCATTTACCCAAACATATGACGTAAACTACAGCTATGTGCTGTCCGACACTTACAGTAACATTTCTTCTGTGGCATCCCCAGTTGATACAAAACTCCTAGACTGTCGACTTGGATAGGTAGGTGTTGGAATCTAGCACTGGCTAACTAGTATGAGTGTATGTGTGTGACTCTAGTGTTAGGTTGAAGTGTCTTATCCCACAGATCTGTTGTGTATACTTCCACTCAGGAGAAACATTTATACAGGTAAGGTATACTCTAACTCACTTTTAAGCCAAATGTTTGCCTTGCAGCACAATGATGAGTCATCCTTTCAAATATGTTCTGTATCACACTTCTAGTAAAACTCTTCCTGTGACATCAGTAATTGATATATTGTCCCTTGATTTTGGACATAGGCGGGTGCTCGAATCCAGTAATGACTTACTAGTGATACTGTGTGTGACTGTAGTGACAAGTAGGACTAGCTTATCCAGCAGATGTTGTGTATATACTTCCACACAGGAAAAACATTTACACACAGAGAGGTCTCCCACACATTTCACTTACTTAGCCATTTTTCCTTCAATACGATGCAGAGGTAATTCTTTCAAATATGTTCTGTCTCACAATTTTAGCAAGATTTCTCTTGTGGCATCAGCTGTTGATGCAATATTCTCTAGATTGTGGACTTAAGCAGGTTCTCAAATCTAGCAACAACTAACTAGTGAGGCTGAACATAACTGTAGTGACAGGTAGGACTGACTTATCTAACAGATGTAGTGTATACAATCCCCCACTCTGGAAAAAAACATTTACATTGTGAGATGGCTACCCCATCAGTTTCAACCCCTTTTAGGCCAAACACCTGTTTTGCAACACAATATTGCCATTCATTCAAAAGTGTTCTTTCCCCCACTTGAAGCAAGACTTCTCTTGTAGTCATAGCAGCTAATACACAGTTCTATAGAGTGTGTACCTTGTTAGGCAGGGGTTGAAATATAGCGACATGTAAGTAATGTATGTGTGTGACACAGTAATGACAAACAGAGCAGCATTAACCAACAGATGGAGATATGGCTGACATACTCTAATGTAAAGAATAACATGGCTACAGGATTTTGATCCTTCAAACTCCATTTTAGTGTATATATAAGTATTCATAAACAATGCTTAAGTCATCTATTTAAGTGTGTGCTCTCCATCTACTCTGCTTATGATTTGCTTCATGACATTAGAGGTTAATAATCCATTCTGTAGACTGTGAACCTAGATAGGCAGGGGTTGAAATCTGATAATCTATGTGGGAAAGACCATACAGACAGACAGGAATGGCTTACCTAACATATGGTTCTATAGTACACTCATGCTTATATAAGCAATAACAGGACTAAATGTTTTCAATTCCAAAATACATTTTCTGGGAGGCATAACCATTGCAACAGACTGCTGATGTAATGCTTCAAGTGTTTGTCCATGACTGTTCAGAACAGATTCATCCTGTGGTGTCAGTGGCTGATACCTAGCTCTATGAGAAGGTATTCAAGTCTGGCAAGGTGGAACTACTGAATGTGTAAAAGAATAGTAACAGACTGGACTGGTTTCTTGAAAACAACTGTTGTTTACAAATTGACTTACTGTGATCATTTGCACTCGTGGAGAAAAAGTCTATCTTGTGTAATCTCGACTTGGAAGCCATATGCATTCAGAAACAATGCACAAGTTATCACTTCAATTGTGTGTTGTCTGACAAGTGTGATATAGAATCTTGTGTAGTGTCAATAATTTAATGCACAAATGAGACTTAGATTGCATTAGTATGTATGCCTTTTATTATTTTGCTCTTAATATAGTTGTTACATGGAAGAATGGCTTATTCAACAGATCTAGATGTCTGTCATGCCTATATAGCAGTAACATAAAGAGTCATAAGACCGGTGACATCGAAATAATACCCCACTGAACTGCCAGAAATAATGTGGTGTCTCCCACTATCCTAGATTGATAACTAAGGAGCTTCAATCTTTACTACTGACTCCAATGTGAGACTGTCACTTAAACAAGAGTAATATTTCTCAATTTTCCCCAAAGACCACAACAGAAACACACTCTATAAACTGGGACTGGACTGTATACTTCTGTCCAACCTTAAGGTAATGCCTTATTGCACACTTCAAAGCAATGTGTCCCAGTTTAAGACCTCCAAATACACTCACATTTAAACAAATTAAATATTACACATCCAAACACGTCTGAGAAAGCATGACACAGATTTCCAGCTGTGTCCTTTCACCAAAATGATACAGTAATGCTGCCACCGATCAGTGTTTTCATGCCCTTTAAAGGGATGTTCAATTATGAAAATTAGATATTAAAACAAATGATAGCAAATTACCTTAGCAGCCAAGCCTTTGGAGTTGCCCAGGAAGTTATCAAGGCAAATATAAGCACTCTCAAATCACTAACGAAAACACTGATTGACCAGCCACAATGTAAGTTAATAAAAATATTTAATAATGAGAAAAATGATTGAGAATATAAAGCAGTAACATCCAATAAACCAACAGAACTCAGTCACCAGAAAAATGAAATCAATACTGAAGGATAGAAATCCAACATTTAGAAAAACTCTAAATGCTCTAACTAATTAGTTATAATTTCCTATTTGACTAAAGAACACTGTCCCTGATCTAAACTAAGTTACTACAATAGAACAAAGGAAGGCTTACAGTTCTTGGTGAGTCCTTTTGGGGACCCACTGCCAGTACATCTGTGAACAAATCACAACCGACAGTTAACTGTCTTCATCAGGCTCTTTTTATAGACTACCCTAACTGTCACAACTGTTCCAGTTCTAATTTTAATTTCATATTTTAAAAATCAACCAAGAGCTGTTTTACTAAAGCTCCTTCCTTCCTTCCTCACTATGCTGTTCTTCTTCTGAAGAAGAAACTTGGCTGAGCACAGCCCTACAATATGAAGCGTCCACCTGCACAACAAACTTCACTATAATTTGGGCTGGCCAACACAGGGGTTTTTACCAAGATCTCCTTAAGCTTTTGGAATGCCAGTTCATCATCTCTGGTCCACACTACCTTATCCAGTTTATTTTTCCTAGTTGGGTCAGTAAGGGGTGGAACCACTGCACCACAATTGGGCACAAGTTTCCCAGAGCACTCTGCTGTCCCTAGACATGCTCTCACTTGCTTTTTAGCAGCAGGAACTGGCCATGCTTGAATACCTTTCACTTTGACAGGTTTTGGCCTATCTTAACACTCCCCATTGCCGGTCCCAAGTAAGTGATCTCTGCCATACCCACTTGACATGTACTGGGTTTAATGGTTAACTTCTGCCCTTTTAAACTCATCTGCAAATGCTTGTAGCGTAGTCTTTAATGTACAGTTTAACCTCTCCACAAGCCTATTAGTCTGGGGATGGTGAGGGTGATCTTTAAATGTTTCACCTCACAACGCTTCTCAAACAAATCAGCAGGTCTGATGTGAAGTTGGCACTTTGGTCAGTCAGTATCTCCCTTGAAAAAACAACTCTGCTGAAAAATTCTAGAAAAGCATTTGCCACCTTCTCTATATCAATATCACTTGCAAAAGGAATATTAGTGACTATAGGTAGACATGGCAGACAATAGTTCTAGGCACTACCAACTGCTGTACTACCTCACCTTCCAACCCTCCTTTAGGAGTCCACTTTCTATACAGCAAGCCTTCCTTCTCTGCCTAAAAATCACTTGCACCAATAATATGAGGGACTATAACTACAAGTGACAGACACTAGACTAAAGGCTCTACCAACTGCTGTACTACCTCACATTCCAGCTTTCTCTTAGGATTCCACTCTTTATACCCCCAAAATGTGTTCCAGTATACAGATTCCCCACTTCTGTGAGCCTCAGATGCTTCCTTAGCCATCTCCCTCAAGCTTTGTAATTTACAGTCCATAAGTTGAGCCTGTCTCAACTCTACATTTGTGACCCTTCCAAACTCCCCTTTTGCAGGAAACCTAGTAACTACCAACATCTGTACCTCACTGTCAATCTGGGTACTATCACTCTCCTCCATCCTTGCAGTCACTGTGTCCAAGGGAACATCAGTACCTACCAGCAGCTGTGGCTCACCTTCAGACTTAGTCTTACAGGATAGCTCCTTCTCTGAAACAGCCACCAGACCAGTCCCAGCTTCAGGTATGAGATCTGTGTGGGTCTCCCCAGTCTACCGGACCTACATGCCTGTCTCCCAGTCTGTCTGCGTGACATTGCATGCCCAAAACTTACTTCATTATCAAAGTCATTACATGTCAGGACATCTGCATGAATATTCTCAAACATAAGCTTCCCTTGCACAGGAAGCCTAGTAACTTCCGACAGCAGTGCTTCACTGTTAATCTGGGTACTATCACTCACCTCCATCCTGCAGTCACTGTCCAAGGGAACATCAATACCTACCAGCAGTTGTGCCTCACTTTCAGACTTACTGCTACAGGATAGCACCTTCTCTGAAACAGCCACCACACTAGTCACAGCTTCAGGTGTAAGATCTGTCTGGGTCTCCCACAGTCTACTGGATATACATGTCTGTCTCCAAGCCTGACTATGTCTAACTGCATGTCCACAAGATACTGAATCATCAAAGTCATTCCCTATTCAGACATATGGAGGAATATTCTTGAGCACAAGCTCCCCTTCCACAGGAAGCCTAATAACATCCTGCAGTTGTGCTTCGCTGTCAATCTGGGTACTATCACTCACCTCCATCCTTGCAGTCATCATGTCCAAGGGAACATCTGTACCTACCAGCAGATGTGGCTCACTTTCAGCCTTATTGCTACAGGATAGCTCCTTATCTGAAACGGTCACCACCACACCAGTCCAAGCTTCAAGTACGAGATCTGTCTGGATCTTCCCCAGGCTACCGGACCTGCATGCCTTTCTCCAAGTTTGACTGCATGTCACTGCATGCACACAAGGTACTACATTATCAAAGTCATTCCCTATGAGGGCATCTGCAGGAATGTCCTCAAACACGCCTACCTGCTTGCTTCCTCTTCCACCCTCTCAGCAAGATAAACCCTACCCAAAGGTATTTGGAATAGGTTTCCTCCCAAAGGTCTGACTGGAATGGACTGTCCAAACAAGCATTGCTCTTCTCTAACCATTGCAGGCCTCACAATGGTTATATCACAAGCTTTGTCTCTCTTAGTAGAAACCTGTTTACCATCTACTAATATAGGATATAAATTTTGGTGATAGATTGGGAGCTCTGTTGTTTCCAAGCAACTTACCACTGGCAGTTTGTCATCACCACTTGCTGGCTCCCTCACCTTCTCTTTCTCACCTTGCCTTCATGGACATTTGACTGCTATGTGGCCCCTATGGTTACACTTGAAACATGTAATCCCTAACCGTGTAGTTGGACTGATAGTTTCCCCTGTTACTGGTGTACTCTGTTGGAGTTTTTTAGACTGCCCTCATGGGTTCCCTTATGTCCATGTGTACTGGATTTCCCTTTATAATGCATTGGTGCTCTGCTTGCTAAGTAGAGATTCCTTTTTCTCCCCTACTCGTCCACAGAGTTACACTGTCTGTCTGCTAACGAGATTCTCTTGCCATCAGACAAAGTACTCAGGGCTCATTCCTCATCAACAGGTCTGCCAGTATCTCAAAGGTGGTGACCTGACACCTGTTCACTCATCTGTGAAAGTAAGTACTTAAACCAGCAAAATAATCATGCACACTTTCATCTGCCTTGCATCTGTATTCACTAAACGTTTTTCTATAAGCTTCAGGTGTTAGTCTAAAACAATTTAGAAGACAGTTCTTAACTTTTTTCGCAGTTCAAACAATCTTCATCAAACAGATTTGACATGGCCTGAACAGATTTACCATGGGGTAAGGAAGTCAGGATCCGAACCTAGAGCTCATGGTCAACATCATACTGTCTACATACCCTCTCAAATATATGAATAAAATTATCAAAGTCATCTCCATCCCTGTACTGAGGAAAAAGTTTACTGACCTTTACAGCTTCTGGGGTCCAGTTATTCCCTTCCTCATTACCTCCATGACCCTCGCAAAGGTTAAGAATCTCCACTTCGTGCTGGTGCTGTCTCTCATTTTCCTTGGTTTCTAAATGTTTGACCTCCAGTTTCTCTGCTAATTCTATTTCAAGACATCACATTTTCTCCTCAGCCTCCTGTCATTTAGATTCCAGTTCATATTAGTGCTGCTTCTCCCTAGCCTCCAGTTCCAAGCTTCTTAACTCTAGATGGATTCTCATGTCCTCTGAAGAAAAGATGGACTGTCCTGACCCAGCAGGCTGCACATCCCCAATACCAAACTGGAAATCCTCTGAGTGGCTTGTCTGAGCTGAAGCTGCAACTAAGGCTGAAATCCTTGCTTACTTAGTTAGGTTGGTGTGCACCAGTCCTCTGGCTTCATACTCCCAGGCCAACTGGGTCTTTTTCAGCTTACTATAGTATTTTGCTGACATATTTGCCTGCTGTCCCTGACTAACTAACTAAAAATAAATAAAACCATGGTGAACTGAGATTCTGTATGTTTACTTTGTGGCTGTTGAGAGTGCACACCCTAATGACAACTTCCCACAGGCTAATGAAGTAAAATTAAAAATCTCACACCACTGGCACTAGTAAAGGTGACATCCAGACAATATCCCACTGAACTGCTAACAATAATATGATATCTCCCACTATTTTCTCAATAACTAAGGAGCTTTAGTACTCACTACTGACTTCAGTGTAAGACTGTCACAGAAGTAATATTTCACAATTTTCCTCTAAGAGCACAACAGGAACATGCTCTATAACTTGGGACTGGACTGGATTCTTCTGTCCACCCATAAGGTAACTCCTTATTACACACTTCAGAGCAATGTTTCTTAGTTTAAGACCTCTGATACACTCACATTTAAATAAATTAAATCTTACACATCCAAACATTTCTGGGAAAGCCTGACACAGATTTCTAGCTATGTCCCTTCCTTAAAATAATACAGTAATGTTGTCACCAATCAGAGTGTCTTCATGCCCTTTAAAGGGGTGTTCAGTTATGAAAATTAGATATGAAAACAAATGATAGGAAATATTTATTTATTTTATTTATTTATTGGCATTTGTTGACCAAGAAAGTCCACTGACCAAAAAGAAACCTATTTTCAGTGGAGACCCGGGGGAGAAAAGCTCCACAATTATACAAGCAACAAAAAGCAAAATTATACAGTATAAAAGTACAGATCTGGGGAGAAGGTCCCACAGTTAAGACAAAATAGTATTACAGGACAACATAATTGCAAAACATATGCTATACAAATGACCTAAGCAATCAGGCTTTTGGAGTGGCCCAGGAAGTTATCAAGGCAAGTATAAGCATTCTCAAATTATCAGAGAAAACACTGATTGACCAGCTACGATGTATGTTAATAAAAATGTTTAATAATGAGCAGAATGATTAAGAATATAAAAACAGTAACGTAAAATCAAACAAACAGAACTAAATCACCAGGAAAATTAAATCAATACTGATGCATAAAAATCCATCATTTAGAAAAACTCTAACTGATTTAACTAATTAGCTATAATTTCCTAGCTGACTAAAGAACATTGTTACTGATCGAAAATTAATTACAACAGAACAAAGGCAGGCTTACAGTTCTTGGTGAGTCCTTTTGGGTATCCACTGCACAGTACATCTGAGAACAACTCACAACTGGCTGTTAACCGACAACTGACTGTTAACTGTCTTCAGCATGCTCTTTTACAGACTAACCTAACTGTTACAACTGTTCCAGTTCTAATTTTAATTTCATATTTTAAAAATCAACCAACAGCTGTTTCACTAAAGTTTTTTCCTTCCTTCCTTCCTTTCCCAATGTGGTGCTCTTCTCCTTCTGAAGAAACTTGGCTGAGCACAGCCCCACCCCACAATCTGAAGCATCCACTTGCACAGCAAACTCTTCACTTTAATCTGGGTTGGCCAACACAGGGGTTCTTCCCAAAATCTCCTTAAGTTTTTGGAATGCCTGTTCACCATCTGTGGTGCACACTACCTTATCCAGTTTATTTTTCCTAGTTTGGTCAGTAAGGGGTGCAGCCACTGCACCGCAACTGGGTACAATTTTTCCACAGTACCCCTATGTCCATACAAAATGCTCTCACTTGCTTTTTAGCAACAGGAACTGGCTGTGCTTGAATAGCTTTCACTTTGACAAGTTTTGGCCTATCTTACCACTTTCCACTGTGGTCCTAAGTAAGTGACACTGCCATATCCACTTGATATTTACTAGGTTTAATGGTTAACTTTGCCCTTTTAAACTGATTTGTAAATGCCCATAGCATAGTCTTTAACTCATTACATCTGAGTGACTCCTCCAGGTGCATCTGCGTATAATTCCTACTGATGCCTCTAAGTGTCAAATATTGCTTGTTCATATTTGCATCAATAATTCAAAAAACATGCTAATTAGAAGGTTTTAAAAGATTTCATCTTAAACTCTTACACAATAGGAAACTCAACCAAATTAGTATTTGACCTCTGTCTAGTGCAGTTATATAGATATTAACTGTTGTCTTTATTATATTAATTTATATTGATATCATTTTCATATTCTCCTAAATATCTCAACAATCAAGTAACACAGACAGAACTCCTTAGCCTCATATGAAATCTCTCAGCTAGATGAATAAAGTGTTTCTGACAGTATGTGCATAACTTGAGTGGTTGCTGATATATTTTAAGTTGTTTACAAAATATTACAAATGTAATAGTTACTCCCCAGAATTTAGTAAACTCCATGTAGGCACCATGTAGAGCCTACACAGAATGTATCTGTGTACATGGCTACAGCCCACTTGGCAGCACACCATGCATATTAATGATGGAGCGCTGCCGAAGGAGAACTGAGGAACATGGATATTGAATCAGTGTTGCCTTTTTATTTTTTTTCTTAAAAAATACATGTTTGCGTGGTACAGCACAGAGTGCAGCAATTCCAAGCTGTGCTCACATGTAGACAGCTGACACTTGCCAGACATCTAAAAACAGAAACCAGATGTAATCAATAATCATAATGATATGTTATGTCCAAATCATCTAGAGCCATATTTTATATCAAGTGGCTAGCCCTGCTATGGCACACAGTCTGTAATCCATCTTCTCCTATTTTGAGCATACTGCACACCACAGTATATGCCCAAAGCAGTTGGTCTGTACAACTCTTCCCCCTATAGGGCACCATGCAGAGTCTGTGCCATTGCCCACTGCTCCATTCATTGGTGAGTTTGAGATGGAAACACTCAGCATGTTTTCCAGACATGGGAGAAACATGCAAACTCTAAACAGGCATTGGTCAGAGAGCAGGATGGAACCTTGTACCTTATACAAGGGAGGTGAAGACCTTAACCATTATGCCATCTGGTCTCAGAACTGTGATATTCTCACTGAATCAAAAAGTTGGTGACAGTTAATATGACACCCCAACCCCATGTAGAAAAAATGGGAAAAGGGCTGATGATGATGATGAATGACATGTTATGTGTTTTTTTTTTTATTTGGCATTTGCTTGGAGGGGTGTGGAGCACAACTTAGATTACCGGAGCTCATACATACATACATAGGTTACACATGCCAGACATCTAAAAATAGAAACTGGATGTAATTAATTATTTATTTATTCAGAGGCGCCAGAAGCTGTTAAAGACTGGGGGGGGGGGGTCAGAAGGTAACAGGGGCACTTAGTGATCTAAAAAGGGCAATTTCTTAAAACTACTTACTACCACAACATAGGATTACTTGAAGGACATTTTAAGTTTACCCAATTTCCCTTTTGGTTTTTGAATTAACATTTCCTGATTGGTCTTGCCTATCCCATGTCTGATAATTGTACATTAGCCCTAGTGAGAATAACTGTGATCATACCGTAGATAATTTGAGGGGACCCATGTAAGGGATGCAACATTTTGGAACTGCCACTTTCCATTAGTGGCATGAGGGGTAATGCTGGAGTACATTTTCTATTACCCACCCTTAAATCCAAGTTGCATTTGAATATGGACAGGGATGAGCTTTGTTTTACTTGAATGGATAGTCTGCACTGGATATATATCCATCTCTCCACAACATTCAGTTTAAATACCTGGACTGAGTATTTCTGATGCCATTTGACTTGCTGATGTTCAGTAGGTCCATCTGTATTAGGTCAGAGGATGCATTGTATGCCAGACATGTCACCTCTAAGCACTCTGTAGGATACTGAATATAGTGCTAAATCTTTGAGGTGGTCCATGCAAGACCTGTTGTTTAGGACTTGTATCATTTTAGAAAGGTATATCTGTGGGTATTCCAATTGTTGCATGGGTCTGGACAGATACATGCCAAAGTGGGCATTATACAAAATGATTGACCTAAAGAGGGCTTTGTAAAGGGGAACAATAACATCTCTAGATCTAGTTACAATCACTTTGTTTATAAGCTGTGCAATATAGAAAGACTTTCTTTTGACTTTGGGCACATGTTGGTCAAAAGTTAGATCACTGTACACACAAATTCCCAAATGTCAAAAAACTGGATCGGTTCGCAGGGAGCATTGTCAATTTGACAGTTCCTTGGCATAGATGACTTCCCAAAGGATACAATAATGCATTTCTTGGAGTTTAGTTTCAATTCATGATTCTGACTCCAGTAATTATTTGGGACAAACCTTCCTGCATGATGGTTAAGTCATTTGGGGATTCAATAACTGCTCCTAACTTGCAGTCATCTCAAACTTAGTCAGCCAAAGCCCATTGGTATTTCCTTTTACTTTTGAGATATATATGCCAAGCAGAAAAAGTCTCAGCACTGAACCCTGGGGGACACCATTGGTGACTGGTCTCTTCCCCTATTTTGATCTCCTGCATCCTGTGAGCAAACATACATCTATATGTTCTCTGATTCACCTTCCTGATTGTATTAAATTATATTCCTTGTATAATACAGCACCACTTGTTAGAATGTGTTTTAAATTTGTAGTTTGGAACAGTCTTCTAGTGAACAAGAAACAAAATGTATGAACCAATAATGACAAAACTACCCATTTTAGAAAATTTCAACCATAAAAGGCCACTAAACTTCTGTCATTATAATCCACCAATATCAGCAAATATGCAACATCTCTGCAGAAGTAAGTCATCTAAATAATTCCACATTAAAGGGCTCTGTAACTAATGAAGAGGTTGCTGCTAGCAAACAACTTTTTATTTTATTGTTTCATCTACAAATAAAGTGCCTGTTGCCTTTGAAGAATAAATTGCCTATGCTAGATTAAAAAATGATAAGCTAGTAATTTTGCAACAGGGAATGGATGACAAAGTGATAACGGGTTCATAGTGACTAGGTAACTCCTCCAAAGGAGGACATTCATAGGACTGCAGCATCCACTCCCATTAAAGTACAACAGAGTACAGTATCAGTGATCCATCTGCTTACTGTGGGAGTAGAACCCACAGCCTTCTGCATAAAAAGCAAGTATACTACCTGTTGTGTTACTAACAATGCAAACAACTTAGCATAAGTAGCATTAAACTTCTCTTCCCCTGAAGCTCTCAGCTCCTTGTAAAATCCACTTGACGATCAACTAAATCTCTCAACTTCGCAGCACAAGAAATCTGGAAAAAGCCAAAATTTATTGGGGGGGGGCAAAGGCCCAAAACCAGGGACACATTTTAAATATTGCGTGTATAATCTTAGAAAGTTACTAAAATAAAGTGTTTTGTGTTACCATGTGTTTCCTGAAAGATAGGAAGACTAAAACTTAAAGAGCTATCATTATTTAGTGAATTCAGTTCTCATTGATTTGCCAGAAAAACACAAATTTTAAGAGAAACAGACCAAAAGTATGAGCCAAATATTCTGTGAAAACCTGGACAGTGGAGAGCTATGGACTCAACTCCCTGAATCACAAGTGGTGGTATGGGTAGAGAATTCAGGCTCTTGCTTGAGCCTGAGTAACACTAACCACCAGGTATACCTAATTGGGGCATTTTACACACACACACACACACACACACACACACACACACACACACACACACACACACACACACACACACACACACACACACACACACACACACACACACACACACACACACACACACATGAGGGAGCAGCATAACTCCTGCAAATAGAAGAACAAAATTCTCCTTACCGGCATGACTCTGGCAGCACCAACGGAACAGCAGCAGCATAACTCCTGTAACACAGAGCAACAAGAGAACAAGAACAGCTAGTTTAGTTAGTTTAACTTCCCCATGCAAATTCACGTTAGAGTGAAAACTCCACTTCATTAATTTTTACCGACAGGTCTTGTAGCTGTAAAAATGTGTGGGGGGGCTCCCCCTCCCCCTGGCTCTATGGTTCCGGCACCCATGTATTTATTGGTGTGTTTAAGCATGTTTGCCCAGCGTGATGCTGTGCTCAGCACTGCTAACAGGTATCTCAGTAGTATATATGAAGGTATAATGGATTTCTTAATATCCATGTAGCTAAATGGGTATAGTTACTGGTGTATGTGTAATAGGTCCAGGGTTCAAATACATGGAAGTCAGAGCTTGTCTGTATTTCTTTTGCACACAGTATGAACACATTTTTAAAATATGGCTTCACTGCACTGTTTGTAACTGTGCTCAAACCTGCTAAGCACTGCATAAACATGGTAATGGCTGCCAATGTTTGTGTGGTGCTCAGCTTTGCTAAAACCATG
The DNA here is from genome assembly GCF_019279795.1 of Protopterus annectens. Taxonomy (NCBI): domain Eukaryota; kingdom Metazoa; phylum Chordata; order Ceratodontiformes; family Protopteridae; genus Protopterus; species Protopterus annectens. The sequence continues at coordinate 539,624,131 of NC_056748.1, read as the reverse complement.
ATTGTGTGTGTTTGCATGCTGGTCAGCTCTTATTAGCTGTTTTACACACTGCTAAACAAAAGGCAATTTTTTGAATGCTGTTCAATGATGTGTAAGGGCAGGAAAACAGCATATTTAAAGCACACTGGGTGGGAATTTTGCAGAATCCATTGGAGTTCAATCATCTGTCGATACGGCTGTTGGTGTTGGAGAAGGTGTTCATGTTTGGGTGTAGTGGTGGGGCATTCAGGAGTCCAGGGTCATGGTTGGGCTCCTTGTCAAAAAACATGACAATAGGCTGCTACAGGGTGGTTTCCAGGGCTCAGTGTGTAAGGTGGAGGCCTGGGACCAGCTGGCCAGAGAACTTACCAGAGTTACTGGTATTCTGAGCACAGGTCAACAGTGTCATCATCACCATGATGACCTGAAAGCTGAAAGAGGGGAACCTTGGATACCTGGGTCCAAGAAGCAAGGGCAGGGAATAACCCACAAGTATGTAAGTAATTTTTCATCTGTTTTACAATATGTAATCTGAATGTCTGCAAAACTGGTATGCACAATGGTGTGCTTCTCTCCCAACACTTGCAGCTGAGAGGGCTCGCAGTGTTGAGTCTCATGCTGAGCGCCTGACCAGGTTGCACCATGATCGTGGTGAGTATGGATGTATTATGCCAACTGTAGTGCAATAAGCAAGAAAGAGTAAAACACTAACTGCATTAAGTATATACAATAGTGCAATCAATGTGTGGAATTAGAGTTGTAGTGCAATAAATGAATAATGACAACTGTAGTTCAATAAAAACAAGAAACAATACCAATAACAGCAAGGAAAATGGTGTACATCAGAACTGTCTTGTCATAACTATTGCAGTAGAACTGTATACATTGAGTCTGTAAGGTAAGGTTGCTGCAGTCAAGTATTACACTGTAATAACTGTAGAAAGCAAATCTAATGGCTGCAAACTGTAGTGCTTTACACATAGTACTGTTTAAGGTGGTCTCTAGGCCAATACCAGTCACATAATGCTCTGTCTTCCAAAGACTTCAGGTAATAAAGGTATATGGGTGAGGTAGCCTACTCCACAACCGGATATTGTGTGTGGACTTCACAGATATTTCAAACCAATAACAATAATATGTGTTCACCAGTATTGTTGAAAGTGAAATAAAGCTGCAGTTATATATTCAGTATGGTTGTATACCATGCATGTGTGTTCTATTATCACTGCAGTCTAGTATAAGACTGTAACAGTACTAGAATGCTAGAAGAAAGTCCTATGACTTGTATTGTACAATTCATAGTATGTTTCCAGGTTATCTCTAGGAAAGTATCAGTCACTCTACAGACAGCAGTGCCCCAGTAGCTCAGTCTGTTAAATTCATTCTCTATTGTACATTTTACCACAGTCCTGGGTTTGAATCCAGTGCTATGTAGCACAACATTTTCAGTATCAATCACATAATGCTCACAATTTCTCTCACCCCAAGAACACAGAAATGTTATAGATGACTTAGCCCATATTATGTGCAGATATTGTGTTTTAAACTCACAGAATGTTACACTCAACAGCCAGAATCTGCTCATCAGCATTGTTGATTCAGAAATAAAACTGTAATCCCAGTATGGTTGTATCTCTTGCATGTCTGTACTATGCTGCTGCAGTCAATTATTAAATTATTTGCAGATGTCCCCTGCAGTCACAGCTAGTGGGTTCTACCCCCCCTGTCTGCTAACTAAGCCATGATGGCTGTCTAGTTTAATTACTGTACATAAACATGCCTCTCAAGTGTCACATTTTTTCATAATGTAAGTAAAACTGACTAAGCCATCTGTCACGTTTACCAGATAAATTATTATCTGGAATGCAATGTATTATCAAATCCATTTACAGAACACCCTGGTAGTTATATAAGTTCACATCATGTGAAACCGTTCTGAGTAATTCTGTACCTGCATTTGTTAGTGTGTGGCCCTTATTGTCCCTTGCTATCAGCTTGAGACTTATATACATGCTGCAACAGCTATAGGAGAATTATTGTGACTGTAATCACAACTGTCAGTACACAGCTGTAGAAGTACGTATGACCACTGTTGCTAGGTATATCATCTGCAATGTCACTAATGGAATGTTTTTTCTCTCTCCACACACCTTATCTTAATGTATTTATTATTGTAATGTATTATTATGATTTAATATTAACATAATTTGTTAAACTAACTATATTTTTGAAAATGTGGTTGATTATTGTTATGTTTTATTATGATTCAGTATTAACATATTTTGTTAAACTAACTGTTTTATTGGCTTTGTGGTTTACTGCACACTGGCATGTTGTTAGCATACTGACTGTTATTTTACGTATTGTAGTGCTGCACATAATATACATTAATATGTATTCGGATTAATAAAGATGATGTTCCATTCTGTTACTACTAACAATGGTTTGGCTGCTACTAACCATAACATATGCTTTACCACACTTACCACAGCATGTCAAGGTAGGCTGGTTTCAGCTGATCCCCCTACCTTGCCTCAACTGACCATGGCATGTACCTGTGGTGCTCCCTCTGCTGCCCCTGCATTACCTGCTACCAGGGGACAGGTCCCAGTCCCCCTCTGGGAGTGGTTACAGAAGGAGAGTAGTCACCTGGGATGAGCTACTGGTCCTGGTGCACAGGATAGTTAACTGTGGCTATGATCAATGCCTGCACCAGATTGAAGGCATGCTGGCCAACCTAGTGGGGCAGCATTGCCCTGGTGGCTAGCCTCAACACAGTCACCTCGGGGCAGTCAAGGAGCAGTGCTGACAGTCCCATGGGTGGGGGTCATGCTGCTACCATTTGAAGGCATGTAGGACTCGGATTCCATAGCCAAGGTGTTCACTCCCCTCATGTGTCACACACCAGCCTTATCAGCTGTTTTGTGTGTCTTGCCTGTTTGCAAATACATCCTTACCTACCCAACTTACCTTCCCACATATACCTATGTCCCTTCCCCAACTTTCCACTCTGACCTTAAAAAAAATGGACAACAGTCCCAAAAACAATATTGTCCCATACATAGCTCTCCATTTCGCACAACTGTCCAATGGACACATGTAATTTGGTCCAATTGGCTTGACAATACAGTTATATTGTCATCACCCCTCTCTCTGGGGTTTGAATCCAAATTTATCTACAAATCTGTCAAAGTACACAGTAAATGGCTAGCTATGGTTCTTTCCTACACCCTTCCTGCACATCCCTCCCTGCCTTTCAGTTTGTTTTCACCCTGCTTGCCTTCATTTCACCACTTTCCTTACTCCCCTTTTTTATTTTCTTTATATTTTTTTTGTCATGGAGCTGAGTGATGCATTGCATCACCCAGTTATGCTAAGCTCAGCTAAGTACAGCTATAATGAATATGTGTGTTTCTAACATTGTAAGTTGCATGTACAAAACAAACACCTCTGCCATGTTTCAAACCCTTGCCCATCACACCACATTAAGCCACCATACCAGTCAACTCTTATTTAAAACAGGTGGATTAAAAAAACATATTAACACCAATTACAGTTGCTAGGTATGTTTCACGGGAGCTGCATGCCATGCAGCACTGCAAAAACTGGAATAAAAAGTAATGGAAAACATGGGAGTGTACCTTGGATTCTGGTGCAATAGTACACCACTAGACAGCCAAAGACATGATAATGGATGTAAATGTGCCCTTTTATCAGCAACATGTAGAAAGTCACCTGCTAAGGCATTAATGGCAAAATCCATGTTCAACTGGGACTCTGGTGCAGAAATACATCCATATAAAAACATGCACATACTAATGGATATAGAAAATGTTTGTCACAGCCTGTATGTGTGCACATATATCTTGCTAATACACCTCCTGTAGTGTCTCTGTAGCTCAGTCTGCTAAATGACTTGCATATAGTACATTTTGCCACACACAGTCCTGGGTTCAAATCCATTGTTGTGCTACATTTCAAGTACATTATTGTGAAGGCAGCAATTAATGGATCACTAATACACTCTTTATCCACACAAAGCATTGCAAATTAAGTAACTGCTTTTCAGTACATGAAGTATCAGGCCTGCAGGGAAGGACATACTTCACATATCCTTATAGTAGTACTAGATGTCGCCTAGTACTCTGTTACTGACAGAGTTGCCTACATACATACCTTAAACACATGGCTTAATTGGAGTGTAAAGGGTACCTTCACCCTGGCACTGCCTCTACAACAAGACTGACACAGCTGACACAGATACACCTACAGCTTGTTGTCCTCCAAAGTGTTCACACTCACTGTCTGTGTCTATTACCTGCAGCAGCAGCTGTAGCCTGTGGTACACACAGCTATATGTAAAGGTTTCTGCTACAGACCTACTCTCTGTGACAATGTAGTCTCCTGTATCAACAGCTAATAAAGGGGCTTAAGTCTACATGAAGGCCTTATATATTGCACAGTGGCTGCATGTCATTGGCTAATGATAGTGCAATTCAGCTGTTTTGGCTGCAATTAGCATTTCAGAACCACAGATTGGTTTAGAGGTAATCACCTGCTGATGGGGAGCATGTTAAAAAGGAATCCAGCTGGCTATGGGGAACCATTCTGTATGATACCTGACTCACACAGAGCATGTCTTTGCAAAACATTACTAGTAGCACATTTCAATAGAGGAGTACTGCACTCCATCGGGTATGTAACTGTTTTTTGTGTATAACAGGATGCAGATAGGAGGTTACAGGTACAGGGAATAGAGATTACAGTAGTAAGCCTGTCTTACACCTGTGGTAATGACATGTCATTTATATACTGCTATGTTACACCTACAGGGGACATACAATATTCCAAGGATGCATTCTCTTTTGTCATTGTGGCACACTGCTGTTGTTGGACTGTCCCTTCATAGTGGTTGTAATAGCACACTGCTATTTGTCTGGCACTGGTCTTATGACATAATATTGGCCTTAGCAGACACACCACCATAGACTGGAGTATTGGATGTTTGATCATAAAGCAGAATTTCTCATGGCACACATGGAAATATCTCACTATTGATACTATCTGGTGTGGATCCACACAAGTTGCATGCTGTTACACTGTGGGGTATGACATGTGTGAGTAACCAGTGGATAGTGCCGGCCATTTTGCCCTTGTTGTACCTGTACATAGTGGGCATCTATGTATCTGATCCTGTAATGTGTTCCCCTTGTGTTGTCGTTCAGGAATTATGTACCACAGACAACACCCACCCTTCTTGGATGCAGAAAATGAGATAATCTTGCAAGGACTAAGGCAGCATCATGACATCCTGCTATCAAGGGGCAAACATAATAGGGAACAGTGGGCTGCGTTGTGGTCAGACCTTGTCCATGATGTTAATGCCATGGGCCAGCAGGGCAGGACATATGAACAGGTCCGACACTGGACAACCGATATGATTAATTCTGCATGTCGACAGGCAGCTGATATAGCCAGGGATCATGCTGTCACTAGTGGAGGGCCTGTAGTGGAACAACAACTCTTGGCCACTGAGGAATTCCTAGTGTACCTAGGCACACGCGACAGCTGCCAGCACCCATCACACCGTACATTGTGGAAGTGGGTACCACAGTTTCCACAGCCAAGGAGCATGCAGGTAAGCTTACTGTGATCAGCATTGTACTGCTGTAGCAGTCAGTGTGTCAGGCTGTAGATACTTGTATGTGGGGGTCAGGGTTTTGTTCTTTGGGGTGGTGTGTAACCTCAGGTATACACTTATATGCAAATTGGGACCAATACAACAAGTAACACAGTAGTTACTGTAAATTTGAGATATATGGATGTATTATCTTGTTGTGCTGCAACATGCAGTGGTACTGACATTACCCCTCCCGCAACCTTTCACAGGTCCATCAGGTACTGGCTGAGGCCATGGTCCTGCCCCTGGTAAGTATGACACTTGTTTTGTTAAGGAACAATTATAGTCTAGTACAGTTAAGGGCCAGAATAATGCACTATGTACATGTAATTATGTGTGTAAACAGCATAAGATATTTTTAAATGCCAGTAAAGAAGAGGTACCTAAGGCTACAAGAAGGGGTAGCCACAGGAGTGTAGTGTGACAAACAGATACAGTTTGGCAGTTACAGGTAAGAGCAGATAGAGCTCCTGGTTTAAATGAGGCAAGGAATCTAAAATGCCTTTTAAAATACAACAGGTTGAAGGCAAATACATTAAGCAGTGAAATGTGTATTTCCATGGATCTAGAACTATTGAACAAAAGTTCAATAGTCCGAATCCAAAATAACCGAACACACTTTAACGAAAGCACTTTCACCAAAAAAGTGCTTTCATTAAAGTGTGTTAAAAAAAAAAACAATAAATCTACTTTTATGCAGGGGGCAAGTCCCCCTGCACCTCCCATGTGGGGGACTGTGCCCCCCACACCCCCCCACTTTAATATTTTCACTTTGAGTTCGCACTACAGTGGGGAAAAGGGAATTTTCCCTTATCATCACCGTAGTGCGACCAGCACGAGCATACTTATCCGAAAGTGTTGCTTCGGTGAACAGCACTATTGGTTCTGAGGGCGGTTATGGTGGTGCAGTGGTTAGCATTGTCACCTCACAGCAAGAGGTTCTCCAGTTCGATCCTCAGCTGGGGTGCCTTCTGTGCGGAGTCTGCATGTCCTCCCTGTAGTCGTGTGGGTTTCCTCTGGGTGTTCCGGTTTCCTCCCACATCCCAAATTCATGCTGTAGGTGGATTGGACACTCCAAATTGGCCCTAGGTGTGAGTGTGTGTGTGCCTTCAGTGGAAGGTTGGGGACCGGGCTGGCAACTCGACACCGTAAAACTCCACTGCCAATCACGAGCAGACAGGTGATCCGCTGTGGCGACCCCTAACTGGGAAAAGCTGAAAGAAGAAGATGTTCAGTGATTTCTGCTTCAGCAGAAAGTGTCGTCTGGGATCTGTATGGATCCCATTTCCATATAATTGTGAAGAGAGTTGTACTGGATTTTATGTGGTGTTTTTCATGTATAGTGTCATACTGAGTAAGTAAAAGGTAAATATTACTGGTCATTTTTGACTTGACTTACTTCAAGTGTTAGTTATAAAGGTCCTGAGTTGAATTTGAATTGTATTCCAGGGTAGTGCTTTGCAGATGAAGGCAGAGAAGGACATTTTTTGACCTCTAATCCAGTTGTGGTTCTTCATTGTTATGAGTCTTAGATACTTTTCATACACAATAGTGCAGGTAGTAATGTACTGCTTATTTCATTGTTATTGTAAGGGACCATAGGGATTGGAGTCTGTCCCCTACACAACCTGATGTCAGTGTCTTCTTGGACACTGATGATGATGGTAGCCACAGTGAGGCACAGGTGGGGGTATCAGGGCTGAATCTATCCTAGAGTTAGACATCACTCTTCTGCCCCCATTGTCACTGCACACAGTCTGTATGCCCACACATACTCCATCCCCGGAGGCCACAGATATTGGACAGTCAGAGGGTGGAGACATTGAACAGGAAAGTGTGGCAAATATGGTTCCACTGAGTGTAGACACTGACCATAGCCCAAGATCTAGTGAGCCCCCACACAGGCATACTGACATGGGTGCTTGTAGGAGGCCTGCTGTCTGTCCATCACCTGTTGCAGGTGTCACATCATGGGTCACCTGGTGCATGTTTTGGGCTGTCATGGAGGTACAGGCAGGTTCTGAAAGGAACACAAGGCTTATGATTAGGGTTATGGATGCTGCACAGTCTAACATCCGTGACAGGCTCCACTGCACTGGGGACACCCTGGATTAGTTCATCAATGCAGTGGACACACAGTGAGCTGAGAAAGTGTCTGTCTGGACCACACATTGTCTGTGCTGGAACATGTGGCTGGAGTTGAGCATTTGACCCATGGACATAGGTCAGCAACACCATCTGCTGAGAATCCACGTGGCCATGCACACTCAGGCTCCCATAGTGGAAGTATATCCAGCACTACATAGAAGATTGTGCTGTTTATACAACAATGTTGCAGGTCATGGGCTCATGGTATTGGGTGGTCCTGAGGGGGACATGGTCTCAGCAGACAGCAGTCACTGTCAGGTGCTAGCACCGAGTCTGACCTTGGGCATGGAGATGCCAATTGAAACTCCTGGCAGAGACAGTTCCCGTGTTTAGGGCCAGAGGTGGTGAACTGTCAGCTCTACCATGTATGGTCCAAAGATGTCCAACATACAAAAGTGTAGGGCTAGCACTGAGCTTGACTGTGTACATGCACACACTCACACACAACTGTCAAATGCAGGTCACCTACAGACACACACAGCACTTCTCCGTGGTCCATCTTACATGCTCCTCCCTGACGTCCACACATGCTGTCTACCATTTGGGCCAGCTTAGGCCTCATGCATACCCACACAACTCCCTGTGCAGGTGATAATACCCATGCCACATCCCTATCATCCTTGACATTGATGCAGTGAAATGAAACTATGGGTCTGATGCACAGGGTGACTATATTACTTAGCATACACTTGTGTAGTGCAGTGTTGGTTCACCATGCCACTTGTAGTGGTTAATGAGAGATACTTTATGCTGGCATTTGTCATGTGTACGCCACATACTTTTGAGTACCTTATGTGGTCATTATGTAGTATGTTGTTTAATTGGCTGTATAGTTACACATAATGACAGTGGTTTCACAGGCCTGTTTCTGTTGCAGGAGTCTGTTTGGATAAGCTATTGATACATAGCAGAAATACAGCAGCACAGGATGGCATGTCAGCACAGCAGACATATGTCATCAGCAAAGTTCAGCACTATAACTGCATGGCTCCACAGGTTCATATGTGTATAACAGGCTAACAAGGACAATGTTGGCATTCAGCATATTCATGCATCCCTAATCTGTGAGAAGGTCTGCTACCCTTCATAAGTGCCACCGGGGTTTTGATGGATATAACATATCTACATATATCTTGTGTCCAGTACCAAGAGTTGCCTGGAAACAGTTATGACTGTTGTTTTCTGCATCTCATTGTGTAAACTGCGCATGATGTGTGCCACAGCAGATGTGTGCATGACGTGCATGAGGGGCGTGTTTCATGTAGAGTGCACTGCCTATGTTACATACCTGTCTCATCAGCATGTACTATGCACACCACACTGATGTTGTTGATGTGTAGCACAGGTGTCACATGTGATAGTCCTGTCATGGACACATGGGAGGTACACAGTGAGAACTGATACCTCCCTCTATGGAGCCATAGATATTCCCTCCAAAGTATTTCAGAGACAGACTATACATGTCCAGTCTTGACATGGACTCCATAGGACATGTTCTCTACAATGTGTATTGGTGTACCTTGGAACCTGTATGGCTGCTACAGTTGTACAATATGCCTGTGTAGTGACATGGCAAGGGCGCCATTGCACACAATGATAGCTGTGATGACTGCCACATTGAGTATACCAGTGGCAGTCTGGGATGTACTTCCTAAACCTGTCAGTATTGGTTGTGCAACAGTGAAAGCATCCACGTCTTTCCAACTAGTGACAGTCGAAGGCTACAGTACTCTCTGTGTTCAATTCATAAGTCCCATGGTTCCATAACATGTTGTAAAATGCTCTAACAGGCTCACACAAACACATGGCTACATTGAGGCTACCACCACTTTCAATCAGTGAGTACAGGACACATCAAGGCACACATGTAGTGCAGGTTGGCTGTATGTAGGTGTGTACACTTACCTATGAAATGGTGCATACTACAGATCACAGTACGTGGGGCACACAACACACCTCATGTCTGCTGGTACTTTAATTTTAGGACATAGTATTCTTGATGACATACACAGGCCTTGTTGTGGTCAGTCCTTTGGGGACCACATCACCCTCTACAAATAAAACACTGCAAGACCCTACATCACACCTCTCAATTGTACAGATTTTCACAGAATGTCCAGATTTTTGCATCATATTTTTGGTTCATTTTACATAAAATTGTGGTTTTCTGGCAAATAAGTGGCAAATCATTAAAGATTAAAGTTAAAAAATAATGACAGACATTTGAGTTTCACACTTCATACCCTTCATAACATTCATGCTAACACAAAACATCTTATTCTATCAACTTTTTAAGTTTGTAAGAGCAATATTTAAAAATTGTCCCTATTTTTAGGCCTTTGTCCTACTTTTATGCATGGCTTTGCCCAGATTTCTTGCTATAAGAGATTGAGAGGTATGTCCTACATATGTGTAGGCTACTAAGGTTATGCCATATGAATATACACATGCGCACCAAGTAGGCTGGAGTGAGATTATAACCCCTACCTATCTAGTCTTATACACTGTAGATCATGGTACTTATCATATGCACCACAGCTTACATCTGATATTATACTGTCAGCTGGTAGTCTTAAGGTGACTGTCATCATCAGGTCTTGTAGAAGATGACAGTTGGAAGCCAGCAGCAACTTACAGTGCCAAAAAGTGCATAACCATTGCCGGTGGATAGCCCATGAGAGCATGTTCGTTCACTTGCAGGAAGATACACACACAGACACTGTCACACATCAAGAGGGCTGGGGTGAGATTAGAATCCCTGCCTATCTAGTCTTATACACAATAGATCACTGTAATTATCACACACGCCACTTATTAAATCTGTTGTATATAAGACTGCAGGCACAGTACTTGTGTATTACACAAACTAGGTCTGTGTTGACGAGCATCTGTGGCCTGCAGTGTGATGTTACTTCATACTGGAATCTGCATCTAGTATCCTAGTAGTGGGATAACTGTAATTATCTTAGCTATGTATGTACAGTTACTAGTATGGCCATATGTGTCTGCTTGCGGTTACATTTGTATACTGGTGGGCAGGGAAAAGTTGCCCTATCCATACATGCATTGACATTATACATTACAGCAGCTACTCACCTGTGTCTATGTGGTGACATCCAGCAGGCACAGCAGTCTGTGGGACTGTGTAATTTGTACTGTTGCACCCTTAGCTTGGATTTATTGAGTGACAGTATGGCTCTATGATAGTGGAGATTTACTCACCATTATTAGAGTACGTTGAACAATACAGACATCTGCACACATATTTCTATATATAACAGGGATGTATATATAACTGTAGCTGCATGTCTGCATGATATATATGTTATGTAGGTATATAGGTGTGTATGTATCATTTTAATATATATATATATATATATATATATATATAAACATATATATATATATATATATATATATATATGTATATATATATATATATATATATATATATATATATATATATATATATATATATATATATATATATATATATATATATATATATATATATATATTTGACACTACATAATGATAGATATACTATGCATGTGAGAGAGAGATAGTGATAGACGGATATGTATATGTACATGTATATCTGTATATATAGACATTTATACATAACAGGTAATTTTGATGAAGAGGCAACAGGATTGTACTAATTTTAACTAACTGTATGGGTATGCCCAGTAGGACTGTCAGTACTACTAAGGTGACTCCAGTCCACACCTACCTATACTACAGTTAGGGATTTTGTATGTTACAGACATTAACATCCTCCCCTGTTTCTGCAGTACTGCACTTAACTCAAACTGTCCATAGCATTCCCCAGCTGTGTGCTGTACTTAATCTGCGACTGCGGTTGGTAATGTTACACTACCAACAGACTGACAGTCTGCATACCTCTCAACTGTTCTGATTTCCACAGAATGTCCAGAATTTTGCCTCATATGTTTGGTCTATTCCTCATACATTTGTGGTCTTCTGGTGAATTATTGAATATTGAGGTCACTACATTATACTACTTACAGAAAAACATTTGTGTTTCAGATGTTATATCCTTCAGAACATATGTTATTACATCCAGTGACTATCTAAGTTTATGGGGACAATATTTGAAATCTGTCCCTATGTTTGGGCCTTTCTCCCCCCAGTCTTATTGCCTTTGTCCAGATTTCTTGCATTAAGAGCTATGACAATCTGTGAAAGCGCCAATATTGTACTATCTCACAAGCAAAAGATGTGAGTAATTCCCGATTAGAACCATCAACACCATCACCATGCTAGCTTCCCTAGACCACTGAGCCAATCAGGTCACCAGACAGAGAGGAGTCATTCATCACACAATCAACAGTATAAATATGTACATTGTTATCCTGTGTGAGGTGAGACATACAATGATGTAAGCAGTATCTATTGCCTGGTCCACTGATATACCATAGGTGATTTTTTGTTAAAACAGTTGTATGAGTAAACTGCTATGTTGGGGGTGGGGAACAATGTAACATGATCTGTTGGGATATACAGTAGCCAAATATCATGCGAGCCCACTGTTTAACATTTCCCTTGAGTGATGAAGTGAATATTCTAACCATGAGGACAAGTGACTATTAAGGAAGGCATACCATTGGACTGGGTATCTGTAGTCCCATGTGGATGTTACATCTGTCCAATTAGCCACTATATTTCTTTTCATAAAAGCAGCAGATCCATACATATGATATATTATAGTAATCCTTACAATTCATGTGTAGCTTAGAGACTTAACTTGCAAATTCAGCAGTTGAGAGACCTGTAGTTCAGGGCTAATTCTGTGTGATGCAAGCAGTACACAACCAATACATGGATAGGAACAGGTTGTATGAGCTGCCTGGCATCAACACGTTTACTATATGTATATGAGTAGGAGCAAGGTGTCAGTTTCTAGGGCCATAGGTTATCAGTGAATGTGCTATAGTTGTCTCTTAGCCAATGCCAGGGCATACTGGCCATGACCATGTCTGCCTACACGGACATCATCAGGGGGCTCCTCCTCCGAGTACTTTTGTGAGTGTGGCTCTAGTGACCTAGGCACTGGTGGGCAGCTGTGCATCCCTTCCCTTTGCTGATCCTGCTATAGCTCTTTCTGCAGGATCATATTGTGTAACATGACGCATACTGTGAACATATGTGCAATTGTGTCTGAAGAGTAGTGCAGGGCTCCACCAGATATATTGAGGCACCAGATCCATGACTTTAGCAGCCCAAACACATGCTTTATGATGCTCCTAGTTTGTTTATGTGCCTCATTATGGTATTCTTTGGTGGGTGTGTGCTTTTCTAATGAGTGTCATCATCCATGGTTCCAGGGTGTAGCTAGCATCCCCCAGTAAATGGCCATGTGGGGTGTCCCCCCAATAAACATCTGGTACAGCTGTGGTGCATGCCAGATATGGGAGTCATGATAATTGCCAGGACTGCCAGCACACACTTTCATGATAATGCTCTGGACATTGCACACAACCTGTCAGTTGATGCAGTGGTACCCCTTGTGGTTGATGTAGATTCTACCCTGCTCACTGGGTGGTGCCTTGATGTGTACATGAGTGCAAGCTGTGGCACCCAGTACCTCAAGGAAGTGTGCCACACTGTAGAAGTGTTGCATATTGCTGGTCCTTACCTTAGGGGTGAGGGGAAAATAAATGTGTTCACTGGCATGTGGTAGCATGACATCCATGAAATGGTAGAGTACCCTGGATGCTGATGGCTGTGAGACCCCCCTCATGTCTCCAGTTGGTCTTTGGAAGGTACCTCTGGCTATTATCCTAAGGGCTACATATGTCTTTGTTTCCACTGGGATGGGTTCCCCTCTGTTGACTCTGGGTCTGAGTTGAGGGCAGCATAGCTCAGTGAGTTCTTGCAGTATGTCCCTGTCCACCCTGTAGCGCTCTACAATCTCCATCTCATTTAGCTCCTGGAAGGCTACCCTGGGCCTGAACACTCTTCTCCTTCTCAGCCTAGGCCTATTGTCAGCAGCACCAGCAGTATTGACTTTGGCATCTAGCACATACAGATGTACAGACCTGCAGCAGCCCCTAGCATTCTTTCACTTAAAATTCCCAAGTCTGTACTCAAATGGTACAGAGTATGGGTGAAAAATCAGAATGTAGGGTGTATGCATACCTTATAGTGCTCTAATGTAGGTGCTGACTGTTTGACTGGCTACCTATGATGCATTCCACCTGCCTAGTATATCATTAACATTGTTCACTGGCCCTAGTTTAAGTTAAACAAGGGTCAAATACAAAAGAAAAGTCGGCGTCACTGCTAGATGGTTGTTTCACCAAAAAGGAACAAAGCTGTAGCAACAGGTAAAGTGAAATCCCAACCACGATGAAAAAATGCAAAGATCTTCAGTACAAATCACTTCAGGTTAAACAGAAGAACTCCAATGACATGTATAATCCAAAAAGCTTTATTTACAGAAAATGAGCGCTTTCGCGTGGTCCATCCACGCTTCTTCAGATAATAATCACTAAACAGCTGTTACATATTTATACATCCGCTAAGCGCGGGAAACTGATTAATTAGGATAAAATAGTTCCTTATTTTTAAAAACTTTGTTATTTAGAATTATGAATATTATACATTATATATAAACAAAAGTGTATGCAATTCCTGTATATCTAAATGTAAATTAAAAAAAGGGGAAGCAAAAATCATATGTATTAATGACCATGTTACGTAACAATATATTATATGCAATGTGCACATTTGTTATATTTAAGTCTGATATAATTCCGATAGCAAAACCAATGGAGTATATTTTATTTGTATAAACTTTTAGATAAAATGTTATAAATTTATCTAAAGATAGAATAAATCATGTGAATGATCAATATAAAATAAAATAAAATAAAGCAATGGACAACAATAAACAAGGGTCACAAGTAATTAATACATCATTTTTTAGATACTCTCAGCAATGCGGTGCAATGTGCAAACACATGGAAACAAGTGCCGTGAACGTAAACAAACCTTAGCAATAATTTTACACATACCCCTGCTGAGTACAGTGGCATGCCATGCAAACAGGCGTAGCTGAGCACTAATGAGCTTACAAGTCCTCAGGCATACCCCCTCTTGATGACAATTGCCTCTTCTGTGAACAACACTTTTCTGTGCCTACACGGAAGGGATCTGAAGACACGGATACCTATTTGTGCTATTCAGTCACCCCACCTCATTTGCATAGGGTCCGTGCTCACAACCTACAAACTATACAATTCCAGCACCATTCAACCATTGCAGACACTCCAAACAGGTTCTTATAATACATTTCTGTCACATTCAATTAAATGTGTTTTTTCCACTCTTTTTTTCCCTTCATAAAAGTATGTTTGCATACTGCGGCATGCTGTGCAAACATAGCCAGATCATTAAAAAAATGAAATTATTTTAACTTATTTTCCTTATGTTTTGGGGCATACAGTGGATAGTTTTGCTCATATCTGTATGTGCTATGCCATCTATGTCCATCTACCTGTGTTTTTACAACCATGCTGTCTGTCTAAAATCCTATACATGGAATATTTCTGTGTACACTACGGACACTGACACAGGGTCTACAGGGTTGCCTGTCTGCTTGCTGGATCACTCTACCTCACTCATTTACATGAAATTCACCTGCTTATGAGGTGATTTGCATGCCACAGCTACTTCTGTGTTGGCACATGCATGTGCGCCACCCAGTTATGTTTATTGAATTGCAAACCCACTTACTTTCATGTAAGCAGCATGACACAATGCCTACATGGTAAAAAAGCACTGTATAGGCTTTATTAAATTATTCCCATAGTGTTTAATGTGACTTATAAAATTCAGTTTAAGACACAGAACCTAAAGAATACTACCCCTATAAAAATAGATTGTGCTGAAGAGTTTGTGATTTATATTTCTTTAATAATCCCAATGTTTCCAGAGATATGAACATTTGTTTGAAATGTGAGAACATAATTTGATTCTGTGAAAAGACTTAGGCTGCCCATTGGAAGTTATGGTGCAAACTTTCTGAGCTCCATTGGAGTGAATGAGTTAATGTATAGTTTAACCTCTCCAAAAGACCATTAGCTTGGGGATGATGGAGGATGAGTTTTAAATGATTAACCCCACAATACTTCCACAAACAAGTCAGCAAGTGACTTGAAGTTAGCACCTTGGTCAGTCAGTATCTCCGTTGAAAAATCTATTCTGCTGAAAATTTCTAGCAAAGCATTTGCCACCTTCTCCACATTAATATCAACTGCAAAAGGAATATTAAGACTATAGCTAGAAGTGGCAGATGATAACTCTAGGCACTACCAACTACCATACTACCTCACCTTCCAGCCCTCCCTTAGGATTCCAGTCTTTATACCACAAAAATGCGCTCCGGTATACAGAATCCCCACTTCCTTGACCTCAGTTGCTTTCTTAGCCATGTCCTTCAAGCTTTGTAATATATGGTCTGTAAGCTGAGCCTGTCTTAACTCTACATTTGTGACCCTGCCAAGCCCCCCTTCCACAAAAAGCCTAGTAACTACTGACAGCTGTACCTCACTGTCAATCTGGGCACTATCACTCCCCTCCATCCTTGCAGTCACAGTGTCCAAGGGAACATCAGTACTTACCAGCAGCTGTGGCACACTTTGGGACTTACCCTTACAAGATAACTCCTTCTCTGGAACAGCCACCACACTAGTCCCAGCTTCAGGTATGAGATCTGTCTAGGCCCCCCAGGCTACTGGACCTACATGCCTATCTCTAAGCCTATGTGTCACTGCATGCCAAAAAGACACTGCATCATCAAAGTCATTCCCTATCAGGACCTTTGCAAGAATATTCTCAAACACAAGCTCCCATTCCACAGGAAGCCTAGTAACTTTAGACAGCTATGCTGCACTGTCAGTCTGGGTACTATCACTTAACTCCATCCTGCAGTCACTGTGTCCAAAGGAACATTGGTACCTACCAGTAGCTGTGGGTCACTTTCAGACGTACTGCTACAGGTTAGCTCCTTCTCTGAAACAGCCACCACACCAGTCCCAGCTTCAGGTATAAGATCTCTCTGGATCTCCCCCAGGCTACCAGACCTGCATGCCTGTCTGCAAGCTTGACTACATGTCATTGCATGCACACAAGGTTCTGCATCATCAAAGTCATTCCCTATGAGGACATCTGCAGGAATATCCTCAAATACACGTAGTTGCTTGCTTCTTCTTCCACCCTCTCAGTCAAGATGAACCCTAGCCAAAGGTATTTGGAATGGGGTCCCTACCACATCTCTGAATGTAGTGGAATGTCCAAGCAAGTAGTGCTCTTCACTAACCACTGCAGACCTCACAATGGTTATATCAGAAGCCGTGTCTCTTTTAATAGTAACCTGTTTATCATCTACTAAGATAGGATGTAAATTTTGGTGATAGATTGTCACTCCTGTTTTTTTCCAAACAACTTACCACTGCCAGTTTGTCATCATTACTTCTTGGCTCCCTCGCCTTCTGTTTCTCACCTTGCCTTGATGGACATTTGACTGCTATGTGGCCCCTATGGTCACTTTTGAAACATGTAATCCCTAACCGTGTAGTTGGACTAGTAGTTTGCCCTGTTACTAGTGTACTCTGTTGAAGTATTTTAGATTGCCCCATGGGTTCCCTTATGTCCATGTGTACTGGATATCCCTTTCTTATGCAATGGTGCTTTACTTGCTAAATAGAGATCCCCTTTTCTCCCCAACTCCTCCACAGAGTTACACTCTCTGTCTATTAACCAGATTCTCATATCATTAGGGAAAGTACTGACAGTTTGTTCCTTCACCAAAATGTCTGCCAGTCGCAGAAAAGTGGTGAACTGACACTCACTCATCCATCTGTGAAAGTAAGTACTTAAATCAGCTATATAATCACATACACTTTCATCTGCCTTGCATATCTGTTCCCCAAACCTTTTTTCTATAAGCCTCAGGTGTTAGTCTAAAACAATTTAGAAAACAGTTCTTAACTTTTTCATAATTCAAACACTCTACATCACACAGTTTTGATGTGGCCTGAACAGGTTTACCCTGGAGTAAGGAAGTCAGGAGCTGAACACAGAACTCATGGTCAACATCATACTGTCTACATACCTTCTTAAATATATGAATAAAACTATCAAAGTCATCACCATCCCTGTATTGAGGAAAGAGTTTACTGACCTTTACAGCTGCTGGGTCTGGTTATTCCCTTCTCCATTACCTCCATGACCCTCTCAAAGGTTAAGAATCTCCACTTCATGCCAGTGCTGTCTCTTGTTTTCTTTGGATTCTAGACTTTTGACCTCCAGTCTCTCTGCTAATCCCATTTCAAGATGTCGCATTCTCTCCTCAGCCTCCCTGTCATTTAGATTCCAGTTCACAATGGCACTGCTTCTCCATAGCCTTCAGTTCCATTCTTCTTAACTCTAGATGGATTCTAAGGTCCTCTAAAGAAAGATGGACTGTCCTGTCCCAGCAGGCTGCACAGCCCCAATACCAAAATGGATATCCTTTGAATGGTTTGCCTGATCTGAAGTTGTAATTAAGGCTGAAATCCTTGCTTCCTTAGTCAGGTTGACATGCACCAGTCCTCTGGCTTCACACTCCTTGGCCAACTGATTATTTTTCAGCTTACTCTACTCTTTTGCTTACATCTTTGCCTTCTGTCCCTAACTAACTGATTAAAATAAATAAAACTGTGATGAACTAAGATTCTCTGTTTGCTTTGTGGCTGTTGAGAGTGCACAACCTAATGACAACTACTCACAGGCTACTGAAGTCCAATTAAAAATCCCTCACTTCTGGTACCAGTAAATGTGACATCCAGATAATATCCCACTGAACTGCTAACAATAATGTGATGTCTCCCACTATTCTGAGTGAATAACTAAGGAGCTTCAGTCCTCACTACTAACCCCAACATAAGACTGTCACTTAAGCAGGAGTGATATTTCATAATTTTCCCCTAAGAACACAACAGGAGCATGCTGTATAACCTTGGACTGACTACATACTTCTGTACCCCCCACAGGGTAACTCTTTATTACACACTTTAGAGCAATGGGTCCCAGTTTAAGACCTCTGATACACTCACACTTAAATCAATTAAATCTCACACATACAAACACTTCTGGGAAAGCCTGACACAGATTTCTAGCTGTGTCCCTTCCCCAAAATAATACAGTAATACTGCCACCAATCAGAGTGTCTTTATGCCCTTTATAGGGTGTTCAGTAATGAAAATTAGATATGAAAACAAAATAATAGCAGATGACCTAAACAGCCAGGCTTTTGGAGTGGCCTGGGAAGTTATCAAGGTAAGTATAAGCACTCTCAAATCACTAGAGAAAACACTAATTGACCAGCTACAATGTAAGTTAATAAAAATGTTTAGTAATGAGAAAAATGATTAAGAATATAAAACAGTAACTTCCAAAAAAAACAGAACTCAGTCACCAGGAAAATGAAATCGATACTGAAGGGCTGAAATCTAGCATTTAGAAAAACTCTAACTGAACTAACTGATTAGCTACAATTTTCCATCTGACTAAAGAGCACTGTCCCTAATCTACACTAAATTACTACAATAGAACAAAGGCAGGCTCACGGTTCTTGGTGAGTCCTTTTGTGTATCCACTGCACAGCACATCTGTGAACAACTCACAACTGGCTGTTAACTAACAACTAACTGTTAACTGCCTTCAGCAGACTCTTTTATAGACTAGCCTATCACAACTGTTCCAGTTCTAATTTTCATTTCATATTTTATAAATCAACCAACAACTGTTTTACTAAAGTTCCTTCTTTCATTCCCCACTGTAGTGTTTTTCTCCTTCTGAAGAAACTTGGTTGAGCACAGCTCCCACCCCACAATCTGAAGCATCCACTTGCACAACAAGCTCTTCACTATCATCTGGGCTGGCAAACACAGGGGTTCTTCCCAAAATCTCCTTAAGTTTTTGGAATGCCAGTTCACCATCTATGGTGTGCACTTATCTGTTTTATTTTTCCTTGTTGAGTCAGTAAGGGGTACAGCCACTGCCCCACAACTGGGCACAAATTTTCCACAGCATCCCAGTGTCCCTAGAAATGCTCTCATTTCCTTTTTAGCAACTGGAACAAGCCACACCTGAATAGCTTTCACTTTGACAGATTTTGACCTATCACTCCCCACTCTGTGTCCTAAGTAAGTGACCTCTGCCATACCCAAAACATTTACTGGGTTTAATTGTTGACTTTGGCCTTTTAAACTGGTCTGAAAATGCCTGTAACATAGTCCTTAACTCATTACATCTGAGTGAAGCCACCAGGTGCATCTGCAGTTTAATCCTACTGACACCTCCAGGCATCAAATATTGCTTGTTCATATTTGCATCAATAATCCCCAAACCAATTTAATTTATAAGGTTTTAATAGAATTCATCTTAAAGCTTACACAACAGGAAACTTAATTGCATTATTATTTTTTTCTCTCCTCAGCTATCAGCCAAGTTTGTCTTTTTCATCTCCATACTGATAGCATACTGTTAAAAGTCCTGCATGCTGCATTAAACGGTTGCAACGAAACTCGCTCATTACACAGCTCTGTTCTCTTACCTTGCAGTGTCTTCTTATCTGTGAAGTATGTTGGCTTCGTTTTTACATTTTATAATATACTTTTTAAGGCATTATCTACTGTACTCTCTAGCAAGTTGGTATGCTGTAAAGTAGCTTGGCAGCAAGGAACCCCCCCCCCCCATTTCTTAATAGACTGCCTGTTAGTTTCAACAAACTTATGTCTATTACATGCTGGACTCATTAGCCTGTGTTAAGATATTTTTCACCCAGCCTATTTCTTACCTGATAGTACTACACAACAAAACCTCTTATTCTGTTAGAGATTTTAGTGATTGTGCTTGACTCTGGGCTTGGCTCAACCCGCTCCATTCGCCCTCGCTTCACTCGGGCTCACTTCGCTGACCACCCACACTCATTCCCACCCACCCCATTATCATTTCCTTTATAGCTAACTACTTTGTAACTCCCACAACATACACCCTCCCCCCTGTCTTTCACTCCATAATAGACTATACCTCAACCCACTTGCTGCTACAACAAAATATTCTAACTTCACCCCCCCTACTGGTACTAGCTGGTATACAATATTATCTTGTCCACTATCTAATAGACCAAAACACTGTACTTGTGTGCATTTTATTAACTAAAAACACCGTACAATATATACTCCTCCATGAGTAAAATCTATGTATTTCTAACTACATCCACCCTATTACTGCCTCTCCTACTCCTCCTTCTTATACTCACATCACTTAACATCCACTTACACCCCAAACATATCTCCCCTACAAACCCAAATTGCTGTAGCATTATAAATAATCACCAAACCTTTGCCATTTTTCTATCTATCTTCTCGTTAAATACTCCCTTACCAAAAATACACTTACCTAACATCCAACTCATCCCTACCAAACACAAAACCAAATACTACACCCCCACTGCTAATATGCTCAAACTCATCTACCTCCACAAAACATTCTCTTAGCTGGAGACATCCATCCCAACCCTGGTCCAACACACTCCACTGCTAGACCTCCTAACCTCAAAGTCAATAATCTCCCAAATAAACATCTTTCCTTCTATTCAATAAAAACTAGGTGTATTCTGAACAAAATAAGTGAACTGTATGCTTGGATCTCCCACCATACTCCTGATATCCTTATTCTGACTGAAATCTAGTTGAAATCCCAACGCCAAGACATAGAGATCTTGCCCTCTGGCTATAGCATACACCGTCTAGGTCGACCAAAAAGGAAAGGTGAAGGCGTTGCTATTCTACACTTTAACCACCTTACCATTTCTAACTCTACTTTTACATCCCAAGCCTTCTCCCCAGACGAAATTTTATCTGTAAACCTAAATATTAATAGTCATTCCACTATCACCATTGTAGCAATTTACATTCCACCAGGAGATACTATCCCCCTACTGGAAAATACGCTTGCTCATATCTCCCAACACAACCCAAATTAAGCTGTCATTCTTGGGGATGTCAACATTAACTGGCTCTCTCCTCTCAAAACTCCTCACAATACCTTAATCTCTATGACTTTACTCAACTCATCTCTGATCCCACTTATTTCAATAACTCCCATACAGCCTCATCTCTCCTTAACTGGTTCTTGTCTCTCACCCTTCCAAATACCATAACCCTGAAACACTACCAAATTTCCTAAGTGATCACTGTCCAGTAAAAATAGTAATATACACATCCCATCAAGCTAAAACTCAAAGGTTTATCAAACACCGACAACTAACAAACTTTAATCCTGAAACACTCAAATCTTTACTATCAAAAGTGAACTGGAATCCCTTAAAACTATTCCCATTGGATGATGCTGTCCACTTTTTTAACTCCATTTTCCTTATTATTTTAAATTCTGTGGCAGCCTTAGAACAGTCTGCATAAAATCTAACATAGCCCCATGGTTGACCGTAAACACACATGCACTACTAAAAAAAAGGCAGAGCATGGAAAATTTGGACTAAAACTAAACATCAACCCGACCTCCAGAAATATAAAGAACTTAGAAATCTTGCCAAAAGTCACGTAAATAAACATAAGCAAAACGTCTATAATAATCCATCTTCTACCTTTAAATCCAGCCCTAAAAAGTTCTGGCACTCTGTAAATCAAATACTACACCCAGGTACGCAAGCCTCTCCTAACCCTCTTCCTGACAAAACACATGACGAAACTGCCTCCATATTTAACAACTACTTTATAGACTCAATATCCAAATTACTAAATCAAGACACAAACCATCCCACCAACAATAATAGACCTAATAGCTCAAACTCTTCCATCAGTTGTAACCTTACCACTACCTTCTCCCTTAAACCTGTCTCCACTAACTATGTTGAAACTTTTCCATCAAAATTAAAACCTTACTCCACATTCATAGACAATATTCACGCCACATTCCTTCAGGCTGCTGCTGATGTTCTTGCTTTCCCAGTTTCTATTCTAAAAAAAATGCTCTATTATGGAATACACAGTCCCTTCCATCTGGAAGCAATTTTATACCCTTGCAATACACAAAGGAGAAAACTCCACAGATTTAACTAATTTTATACCCATAGCCATACTCTCACCACTCTCCAAAATTCTAGAAAAATGTATACACAATCAAGTCTTACACTACCTTCTGCAAGAAAATCTACTTACACCTACCCAACATGGCTTTCATCCCATGCACAGCACTACTACAGCTCTCCTGTCTTTCCTAAGCTCTGTATTACTAGCTAGAGACAGTAACAAACCTATTTCCTGTATCTTCATTGACCTCTCTAAAGCCTTTGATACAGTCTCTCATAAACTTCTTCTCCTTAAACTAGCAAACGTACACTTCTCTCCAACCACCATATCTTGGTTTAACAGCTATCTCTCTGATAGACTCCAATCAGTCAAATGTCTCTCAGCTTTCTCTCCCTCTTCTACCTGTTAAAAGGGGTGTTCCACAAGGCTCCATCCTTGGGCCACTTCTTTTTAACATCTTTACCAACCTTCTCTACTCTTCCTGTTCTGGATCCTCACCGATACAATACGCAGATAATTCTACACTTACTACTATTGCTGAATCACCAACTCAACTAAAATCAGACACACAGTCCTCTTCTAACTCTGTAGAAAACTGGCTATCTGAACACCAACTTATCCTTAACCCAAAGAAAACCAAATTACTACTCTTTCTCCCTGAAAACCTTAACCACATAAAGTCTTCCTTCTCCATACTGTCACAAAATAATACTCAAATACAGCTGGACACCAGTACAAAACTTTTAGGTGTTACTATTGATGATAGACTAACCTTTGATTTACACGTCAATAATTGTATCCGAAAAACACATCTCAAGATAGGTCTCCTATATAGAAAGAAAAAATATCTTACCAAAACAGCAAAACTGACCCTTTCAAATGCCTATCTCTTACCCACTTTACTTTATAGCTCCCAAATTCTCACCAGCCTCAACACTGGACTACTAAATAAGTTAGAAGCAACTTATAACATGATTGCCAGATTTGCTA
The DNA here is from genome assembly GCF_019279795.1 of Protopterus annectens. NCBI lineage: Eukaryota > Metazoa > Chordata > Ceratodontiformes > Protopteridae > Protopterus > Protopterus annectens. The sequence continues at coordinate 539,600,209 of NC_056748.1, read as the reverse complement.
CCCAAAATTCTTACAAGTCCCATCACTGTCTCTCACTAAAAGAACTAAATTGGCTAGAATTACCTAACCTGCTTCAGTATAATAAATTTCAGATTATTCATTCCATTCTCTACAAACCCTCTTTCTGTCTAACTATCTCATCTCTAATCTCTCATTACCTACCCACTAGATTACTTTGCAGTACTGAACAAGGCCTACTAAAAATCTACAAACCAAGGACCAAAATGGGTCACCTAGTCTATAGCTTTAACCCTTCCAAGGCCTGGAATAGCCTACCACTATATGTAAGATCCCTTGAACATCTCAGTCAATTCAAAACTGCTACAAAAAAATGCCTTCCTGAAAAACGGACTTGCCAGTATAATTATCCCCTGTAAACACTCCCCTGTAACCTTCTACTTCTCTTCTCTCTTCCTTCCCTTCAGTAAACAAACTTACTACTTTATCTTCTCCTCTTGGTACATCACTGTACAAATATAACTAGTAAAATATTTCAGTTATGCAACTATTGCACTATTATGTATATAATATGTAATTATGAATGCATCCCTCTGATGAATGTATGTCAATGTATTTCACTTGCCACAGTTTAATGTATGACACTGTAATGCAATAATGTGTAGTACAGATGAATATAATGTGTGTCACTGTAATGCAGTAATCTGTGGTACTGATGAATGTATTTCTATATGTATTCAGTATGTAAAATTTCTATTTTCTGTTGGAACTTTCCTCTCGGGCCTCCACTGAAAATGGGCATTTGTAGCCCAGTCGGACAAACCCGGTAAACAAATATAAAATATTTATTTATTTATTTCCAGTTTGATGACTGGGGAGGTCCACTGGGCTCAAAGAGCCCATTTTCAGTGGAGGCCCGGGGAGAAAAGCTCTAATAATACATAGTACAAGCTCCATAATATGAAGTACAATACATAGTGGAAACAGAAACAAACTAAGCAAATTTTACAGACAAAATAGCAAAAACTAAACAAAAGTTAAACAGCAACTTGGAGAAGGATATAAAGCATATTTACATGTTTAGTGGTTGAGAACAATAGTACAAGGTTAAATTAATACAGAGGTTTAAATCATCTGAGAATGATATAGAAGTAACATTAGCATGGATGAGTTCTTTATGCATGAAAATTAGCATGAGTTAAATTAATACAGAGGTTTAAATCCTCTGAGAGTGGTATAGAGGTAGCATTAGCATGAAGGCAGTACATAGGGTTAATCAATAGTGAGTAAGGAAGAACAAACTTTGTGTATTATAAAGTATTTATGTATTAAGCAGGTTAGGTAGGTGGAGTGCAACTGCATTTCCATTTTTGGGAGAGGTAAAAATGCAGCTGGGTTTTGAAGTGTTCAGAGTTCTCAGAAATTCTTAGAGATGGAGGGAGAGAATTCCATTTTTTTGGCAATGGAAAAGGATAGAAGAAGCTGACCAGTGGGATGGTTTGGTTTATAAACAGAGATTAGATTTTGGTGGGTAGATCTTAGAGTTCTGTTTGGGGTGTATAATGTTAAGATGTTTGTTAGTGCTGAGCATACAGTTGGTTTGAAAATAAGCTTGTGAGTGGTAATGAGTTGGAGGCAGTCAATGTAGTTTGGGTGTTCTAGCCATTGCAGCTGGTGGAGAGGTTTACAGTGGTGAGTGGAGTATTTGGAAGTGGTGGTGAACTTTGAGAGTTTATTGTAACAGGATTCTAGTTTAGAAGAGATGGAGGAAGATAGGTTGGTTAGTAGGGGAGTACCATAAATTAGTGAAGGTAGTAAGAAGGTAGTGGCGAGGGTCTGTCTTGTTAAGGGGGAGAGGAAGTGGGAGTTTCTGTACAGCATGCCAAGTTTCTGATTTTTTTTATATTTAGCTGAATATGGGTATCGAATTTTAGGTGTTTGTCAATAGTAACTCCAAGAAATTTAGCAAAAGGAACAACTTCTATAGTGGAGCTGGCAAGGCTTGTAATCTTGAAAGAAGAATTGTCTAGGCAGACTGATTTTGAGGGAAAGAATAGAAGGATCTTTGATTTGTTGTCATTCAAAGAGAGGTGATTTTGGAGCATCCAGTTCTCAGTAGTTCAGAGGGCAGTTTGAGTTTTTATTTGGAGCTCTGTGAGGTTTGATGCAGAGCAAACTAAAGTTGAGTTATCTGCATATTGTACTATCTTAGTGTTAGGAATGGCTGCATGGAAATCATTAATGAAGATATTGAAGAGCATAGGGCCAAGAATGGAAACCCTGGGGTACCTCGGTTGGAGTGGGAAGGAAGGCTGAGGTGCCAGTCTTCCATTTTACTGCCTGAGATCTGTCAGAGAGATAGCTGCTGAACCAGGTAATGTTGTTTTGTGAGAGGTTAAGATTGGAAAGGTGGTGAAGAAGGTGGGTATAGGAGACCATGTCAAAAGCCTTGGAGAGGTCAAGGAGGACTGTGGATACAAGTTCTCTGGAGTCACGGTCATGGTTTATAATTTCTAGAAATGAGAGAAGAGCTGTTATTGTGCTATGGCCAAGAAGGAACTCATGTTGTGTAGGGGTGAGGAGTTGGTTATGTGTAATGAATGGCATGAGCTGGAGGTGGATGCATTTCTCAAGAATTTTTGAAATAGAGGAGAGAGTCGCTATGCGTCGGAAGTTGGAGATGTTATTATTTTTGCCTCCTTTATGGAGGGGTAGATAAAGGCTGCATGCCACAGTTTGGGGACATATGATTCTTGTATGGATCTGTTGATGAGTATGCTAATGTGGATGGTGATGCGGTCTGCTGCAATGCTCCTTTTGGTATGTATCTCACAAGACATCTACAACACCTGGAAAGGTCATAGAAATACCTCACAAAGAGGATTACCCTCCTCAAACAGATGCCCTATTGCAGACCGTCTGAAAAAACTCCAGCTTTACTCTGTCGCATATCGCCTACTCAGAGGTGATCTCTGCCTAACATATAAAGCTATGTCAAACCCAGAGCTGTTGAACATGCTCCACTTAAAGAAATCCCAATCCCTCTGAGCTACATGCTCCAGGGACCTAAACCCTGTCACCACAATAAACAGAACATGCTGGAAGGATAGATTCCTGTCCCAGAGACTTCCCATACTCTGGAACAGACTACCTATCTATGTCAAACATAGCTCCTCATTAGCACCCTTCAAGAAAAATCTTGATGATTGGATGGGAAATAGGAAATTCACCCAAGGGATCATTTCTGTGGCTTTGCTCGACAGGGGCACAGGAAAATAATTTTCTTGGGTGGTGAAAGCCAGGGTACCTTTTTGGCTAGGCTTATATAGGCCCTAGGGCCAATAGCCTAGTTCCTACCTATGAACCTAAGAGTGAGGGGATATTGTCAGGGGCATTGGAGCAAGGCTTAAGCTCGAGAGAAGTTTTTTTTATATATGAGGTGGGGATGGGTTTGAGGTGGAATATGGGAGGTGAGTTTGGGGTGGAAGGTTTGGCAGAGAGTTTGATTTGGGGGAGGTGTTGTTGTGTGGGAATGTTTTAGTGAGTTCTGCTATAGAGTTAGTAAAGAAGGAGTTGAACAGAGTAACTATTTCTGGGTCAGATTTACTAGTGTCAGGGCAAGGGTTATTTTTGGTGCCTGGGTTGAGAAGTGAGTTGATGGATTTCCAAAATTGTTTGGGGTTAGAGGAGTGGTTAGACTGGAGTTTGATATAGTATGCTTTTTTGTCTTGCATGATACATTTTTTGGCTAAGTTGCAGAGTTGTTTATATTTAAGAAGGGTGTCAGGGTGCTGATTACAATGGTAGAGTTTCCAGGTCTTGTACGTTTGTTGCATGAGTGTTTTGGTATCTTTACTAAGCCAAGGGGCAGAATTGTTTTTTTATACATTTTATTCTTGGAGGGGCTTGGGAGTTAAGAGTGTCTAGGAAGGTTGAGTTGAAGAATTTTACTGCACTGTCCAGAGGTAGAGTTTTTAGAATGTCCCAATTTTATCAGTTTGAGAGAATTGGAAAAAGATGTAGGGTTAAAGTTGTTGAGATTCAAGTATGGATATATTGGTGTAGATGAAGAGAGGAGGGGGTTGTTCTATGGATGAAGGCTGGTAAGTGATCACTGATAGAGTTTGGTAAGGAGCCAGTGTGGGAGATTTTGTTTGGGTGGGAGACAAGGATCCAGTCCAGTATGGAGCCTGGGGGGTTATTTTTATTAAGTCTGGTTGTAGCATTTGTGAGTTTAGTGAAACTACATAGATTGATTGAAATGGTGGGGTTATTGGCAGTAATTATGTTCCAGTCAATGTTCACATCTCCTAGGATGTATGTCTCAAGCTTGATATTATATGAGGTCCATACAATAATTTTTTCAAGTGTGTTAATGTTGTTTCCAGGGGGGATACAGAGGGCTATAACTCAAATGCTTTTCTGGTTATTTAGTTTGAGATTTCCTATGACTAGTTCAGCATTGTTGAACTGTGAAATAGGATTTTGGTAGGTAGTGATGGAGAGTAGGCTAGAGTAGATTAAGGCTACTCCTCCACCCTTCCTTTTTAGGTTGTCTTGTCTAAGTACTTGAAACCCAGGGGGTAGTATTTCAGAGTCTGAAATGTTGGGTTTTAGCCATGTCTCAGAGACAGCTGCGATGTCAGGTTGGGTAGGGGATAGCCAAGCGTGGAAGTGGTCAAATTTGTTTATTAGACTCTGGGTATTGATGGTCAAGATCTTGAGCTATTTAGGGTTGTTAGCATGGGTGGTAATGGGGGGAGATGTATTGCTGCTGGTACTAGGTCCTGGGTTGGGGTGTATGTCTCCTGCTAGGCATAGGCAGTTAAATGGGAATGAGAGGAGGGATTTGGATTTGCTCCTAGAGTTTGGTGGAGGTACAATAGTGCTTTGGGAATATGACGTTTCATTGAGGAGGATAGGAGTTTTAGTTTAAAGCAGAGAAGTGGGTTTGAAAGCACTAGAGAGGAGGATATAGTGTGGAAATGAGATATGGCAGAGTTATGATGTGTGTTAGGGGTGATGGTGGGGTGAAGAGGGGATAGAAAAGAGGGGGTAGTTTGTAAGAGGAATATGAGGTAGCATGGTATAAAGGTATTAGGAGTAGTAGGCTAAGGGAAAGGACGAGAATGGTTTGAAGAGACATGGTGTGGTTTAGGTATAATGGAATAGTTGGGGGTTAGGTGTTAATGATGTAATAACATTATTGGTGACAGTGTAGGAGGGAGGAGTATGGAAGTGTATTTAGAGCTTTAAGGATTAGGGATGGGGAGGGGTGTGAAAGTATTGAAGGATGGGAGGGGAGGGGATAGTGAGGAGATGAGAGTGGATTGGGTGAGACGGGGGAGGGGACTTATGGCTAGAATAAGTGTAGGAGCACTGGGGGTGGGTGGGAATTCAGAGTAGGGTAGGGGAGCGGAGTGTGCCCGCAGGTTGAATGGAGTGGGTAGAACCAAGGAGAAGGAAGAAGGCAAGACTGTGAAGAACAATCAGTGGTTAGGTAGGTAAGCTCAGAGGTAAGGAAAGTATGGAGAATGTAGCACTTGTTTACTGTAGTTGTATGCGTCACATAACACAAGTCTCCAGCCAAATTTCTTGTAAGCATAACAGCATATTTTACAGCAAACATTTTATGTAGTAAAAGCAGTTACAGCTTCAGTCTCTTAGACTATTGTGAGCATAACAGCATATGTAACAGTAAACAGTAAAATAAATAAATAAAATAAATACAATTAGTATTTGACTTCTGTCTAGTGCATGTAAATAGATATTAGCTGTTGGTTTCATTATATTAATTTATATAGATATGATTTTCACATTCTTATAAATATCTCAAGAACCAAGTAACACAGACAAAACTCCCTAGCCACATATGGAAGCTCTCAGTTATATGAATAAAATGCTGCTGACACTATGTGTGCAACTTGAGTAGTTGTTAAGATATTTTATGTTGTTTACAAAATATTACAAGTAGAATAGTTACTGTGTTTACTGTGATGCATAAAATTCAGATTAAGATATAGAACCTAAAGAATACTACCCCTATAAAAATAGACTGTGCTGAAGAGTTTGCCATTTATACTTCTTTAATAATCGTAATGGTTCCAGAGATATGAACATTTGTTTGAAATGTGAGAACATAATTTGATTATGTGAAAATACTTACCCCAGGATTTAATAAAATCCATGTAGGCACAATGTAGAGCCTACATGGAATGTATCCATGTACACGGCCACGGCTCCGCCTCAGCAGAGCACCATCATATTAATGATGGTGGGCTGTCAAGGTGGAGCTAAGGAACATGGATATTGGATCCATGTAGGGAAAGGTGTAGCAGCTACCTCTGGCTACAGATGAGTGCAAGGATCCCTGTAATGCTCATCACCACTGTTGTAATGTTGTAAAGTGCGTTGGCTGTCTAATAAGTCATTTTTATGATGTGTAATGTTTTATTTAATATTTTTATAATTTTTTTAACTGCATGATTACATGGCACAGGGTGGAGCACAGCAATGCCAAGCTGTTCTCACATAAAGACAGATGACATCTAGCAGACATCTAAAAATAGAAACTCTATGTAATTAATTATCATCATTATTTTTTTTGCCATTTATATTTGTGCAGCACAGCGTGGAGTGCAGCAGAGCCAAGTGGAGCTCATACAGACATGGAAGACACCTGCCAAACATCTAAAAATAGAGACTAGGTGTAAATAATTATTTATATAGAAGTGTGTTTAAGTGTGTTTTCGCGGTGCAGCATTGTGCTCAGCAATGCTAACAGGTAGCCTAGTAGTATATGTAAAGTTATACTAGTTTTTATACCATCCGACTAGCTCCATGGGTAGAGTTATGGTCTTATGTGTAGTAGGTCCTGGGACTAGCTCCATGGGTAGAGTTTTGTTCTTATGTGTATTAGGTCCTAGGTTCAAGTCCATAACAGGCAGAATATGGCTGTAAATGAATGTACTATTTTTTTTTAATTTCATAACTGTATTGTGAATTTTGACACTGCTGCACTGTGCTAAGCACTGCTGAATCATGTTAAGCAGTGCAAATACATGCTAATGGCTACCAATGTTTGCACAGTGCTAAGTCTTGCTAAAACCATAGTTCTGTGAGTTTTTGCAATGCCTGGCTTTGCTTAGCTTGTTTGTGCACTGCTAAGCGATGAAGCACTTTTTTGAATGTTGCTGAATGGTGTGTAAGGGCAGGAAAACAGCCTATTTTAAGAACAATTGGCATGAATTCTGCAACAGCCATTGGAGCTCATTCGACTGTTGGCATGTCTGGTGGTTTTGGTAAAAGTGTGTGCTTTCAGGCACAGTGGTGAGGCATTCAGGAGTCCAGATAAATGGTTGGGCTCTTTATTAAAAATCATGAACCCTGGCTGATGCAGGGTGGATTCCAGGGCTCAGAGTGTAAGGGGGAGGCCTGGGACCATTTGGCCAGGAAACTCACCAGTGTTACTGGTATCCCCCACACAGGTGACAGTGTCATCACCATTTTGATGACCTGAATAGGAGGAAGAGGGAACCCTGGACACCTGGGTCCAGGAAGCTTGAGCTGGGAATCTCCCACAAGTATATAATTATGTCTTCCTGTCTAACCAAAATACAAGCTGATGGTCTACAAAATAGGTAGGCATAATGGTGTGCTTCTCTCCCAACAGCTGCAGCTGAGAGGGCTTGGAATATCGAGTCCCAAGCAGGGTGCCTGCCCAGGTTGTGCCATGAGCATGGTAAGCACAGATTTAGTATACCAACTGTAGTGCAATAAGCAAGAAGGGGTAAGCATTTACTGCAATAAAGTATATACAAGAAAAATTGTACTACAATAAATGGGCATGTAGAACTGTACTGTGATAAATGGGCAATTAGAGCTGTAGAGCTGTAGTGCAATAAACAAACAATAAGAACTGTATTTCAATAAAGCATTAGCAATAACAACAACAGTAAGAAAATGTTGTTCAGCAGGATTGCGTTTTTTCAAAACCATTGCAGCAGAGCTGTATGCATTGATTGTCTATGGTAAGGTTGCTGCAGTCAAATGAAACACTGTAATAGCTGTAGCCAGCAAATCTAATGGTCTGAAAACTGTATTGCTCAACCCATAATACTGTCCAAGGCTGTCTCCAGGCCAAGATCTAACACATAATGCTCTCTCTTCCTCAGACAGCAGGTAATAAAGGTATATGCATGGAGTAGGCCAGTCCATGTGTAGATATTGTGTGTGGACTTCACAGATATTTCAAACCAATAACCATAAAATGTGTACACTAGCATTGTTGATTCTAAACTACAGCTTTGTTTCAAATATGCAGTATGGTTGTATTCCATGCATGTGTGTTCTACTGTCACTGCAGTCTATTATAACACTGTAATAGTACTAGAGTGCCAGAGGAATGTCCTGTAACTTGTATTGCTCAGTTCATAGTATAAATCCAGGTGATCTCCAAGCAATTATCAGTCACTCAGTAGTCAACAGTGACTCAGTCAATCAGTTTGTTAAATGCTTTGTATGCAGTATGTTTTGTCACACACAGTTCTGGGTTCAAATCCAGTGGTTTATAGTACTAAATTTTCAGAATCAGTCACATATTGCTCACATTTTCTCTCTCACCAGAAACACAACAAATATACGAGTTAGATGGCCCATATTATGAGCAGTGTGTTTTGATTTCACAGAATGTTCACATCAATACCAAGAATGTGTTCATTAGCATTGCTGAGTCATAAAAGAAAAGTTGTGCAATCCCAGTATGGCTGATTCCCTTGCATGTCTGAACTAAGTTGCTGCAGTCTATTATTATATCATTTACAGATGTCCCTTTCACTCACAGCTATTGGGTTCTACTCCCATGCCTGCCAACTAAGGCATGACAACTGTTCTAGTTTACCTACTGTACACAAACATGTTTCTCAAATGTCACATTTTCTTGTAATGTAATAAAAACTGCCTAATTTGTCTGTCACATGATTAGCAGATAAAGTATTACGTGGAGTACACTGTATCACCAAATCCATTTACAGAAGACCTGGCTAGTTATGCAAGTCTACTTTATATGAAACTGTTCTGTGTAGTGGTGTACATGCATTTGTTACTGCTTGGCCCATACTGACCCATGCTAACAGCTTGAAAGGTATGTATATGCTACATCACTTATAGGAGAATTGTAGTCACTGTACTCAAACCTGACACTACACACTTGTAGAGTATATATTTCAGTGTATTAAGGGATATAATCTATAATGTCAGTAATTGAATTGTTTTTCTCTCCCCACCCCTTATCTTCATTTATTTATTACTGTTAGGTATTACTATGATTTAATATTAACATATTTTGTTACACTAACTATATTCTGGAAGAATGTGTTTTATTATTAATATGTTTTATTATGATTTAGTAATAACATATTTTGTTTAACTATATATTGAAAAATGTAGTTGATTATTGTTATGTTATATTATGATGCAATGTTAACTTATTTGTTAAACTAACTGTTCTGTTGGCTCTATGGTTTACTTTTTACTGGCATGCTGTTACCATACTAACTGTTATGTTACTTAATGTTGTGTTGTACATGTGATACATTAATATGCATTTGGATGAATAAATATGTTCAATTCTGTTAATACAAACATTGGTCTGGTTATTACTAAATGTAACATATTGCTATACCTCATTTCCCCCAGCACATTAAGGTAGGCCAGTTCTGGATGAACCCCCTACCTTGCCTCAATTGGCTGTGCCACCAGGTCCCAGCATGTCTGGGACCCAGACTGGTGGTGCCCCCTCTGCTGCCCCTGCATTACCTGTGGCGTCAGGTAGTACCGCTGCAGGGATGGGACCCGGCGACCCTCTGGGAGTGGTGGCAGAATGGGTGTTGTCACCCATGCAGAGCTGCCAGTTGGTGTACAGGATAGTCCATCGTGGCTATGACCACTGCCTGCACCGTATTTATGCCATGCTTGCCACCCTGGAGTGACAGCCTAGCTCTGGTGTCCAGCCTCCAGCACAGCCACCTTGGGGCAGTGATGGACCAGTGTCAACAGTCCCACGGGTGGAGATGTGAATCACACTGCTGCTGTCTGGAGGCACGTGGGACTCAGCTTACACAACACCCTTCCTATCCAAGGTGTTCACCTCTCCCCTTATGTGTTACACACTGGCCCTGTCTGGTGTCTTGACTGTTTGCAAATGCATCCTCACCTACCCAATTTACCTTCCCCACATGTACCTATGTCCCTTCCCCAACATTTCACTTTCACCTTAAAAAGCAAAAAAATGGGCACCTGTCCCCCCCCCAAAAAAAAAAAAAAAATATATATATATATATATATATATATATATATATATATATATATATATATATATATATATATATATATATATATATTGTCCCATACATAGCTGTCCATTTTTCAAACATTTCCACTGGACACATGTAATTTGGTCCAATTGGCTTGACAATGCAGTTATGTTTTCCTCACTCCTCACTCTGGGGTATGAGAATCCAAATTCATCTACAACTTCTGTCAAAGTGCACAATTGTTGCTGTATATGAAATGGATAGCTATGGTTCTTTCCAACACCCTTCCTGCACATCCCTTCCTGCTTTCACTGTGTTTTTCCCTCTGCTTGCCCCCATTTCACCAATTTCCTATCTCCCCTTTTTGCTTTTCTTTGTTTTTTTTAGCACGGAGCCACATGACATGCCATATTTCCCAGCTTCGCTAAGCTCAACTAAATAGAGTTATAATGACTATATGTGTTTATAGCACTGTAAGACACATATACAAAATAAACGCCTCTGCCATATTTTGGACCCAAGCCCATCACATCTGTAGTAAACTTCATTCACCCTCCATGCCACACAACTTTTAACACACAGTGCAGACTAGAGAAGTTGTGACTGCAACTGAGCTACAAAATATAAGTATCATCTTGATTTTTTTTTATTATTTTTACAGATTACTGTTTTTACAATTTAATATATATAAATCACTTTGTCTATTCAGTATCTTCACAAATCCTTATCTGTTTAAAAACTTTCATTTGTCTCTAGTGCTTGCTGTCTTGTAGGCTATTGTGTAAACTGAAACATCTCCTCTGTGTAATTATCTCTTGGCTAGTGGGGGCTGGTTCTTTTGTGTTCTTGTAAAAAAAAAAAAAAGTTTCTGTCTTTTGCACACAGTGCAGACTAGAGAAGTTGTGACTGCAACTGAGCTACAAAATATAAGTATCATCTTGATTTTTTTTTATTATTTTTACAGATTACTGTTTTTACAATTTAATATATATAAAGCACTTTGTCTATTCAGTATCTTCACATATCCTTATCTGTTTAAAAACTGTCATTTGTCTCTGTAGTGCTTGCTGTCTTGTAAGCTATTTTGTCCCACCCTCCCTCCCTGTTGGTGTCTTGCTCTTATACTTGGTGGCTTTGCAGTTGCCCCTACTGTGACACACCTCCCAGTCTAGTGTCATTAGCTCATTCTGCTTAATACAGAGAGAACATTTGATAAGGCCTTCTGTTCCTCCTTTTTCCCTTTCAAAAAGTAAAACAAAACTTTTTTTTTTTCTCTTTCGCCTGAACCTTCTTGTGTTCTGACTGTCCTTCTCAAACATTTTGGAAATATACAGTATATTTCAGAGCATTTGTTATAACTGTATTTGCTATAACTGATTTAAGTATTTTTTCTGGCTTTTTGATTATTTACTGCTTAGCGACTGCATTTTAGCCTGTTTATACAGCTCAGCATTCTATTTAAACTGTTTTTGTGTTGATTAACTGTTTTGCACTTTTAAAAAGTTAGTTGTTGCTTAATTTTACCTGTAGGCTAACACACTCAAGTGCGCTAGCCGCTTAAAAGCATTTATAGCATTTACTGTCTGTTTTTCCTCTGTTTTCTGCAAAAAAGAAAAAAAAAAAAAAAAAAAAAAAAAGAAAAAATCTTGTTTTCCCGCCTTACTGAACTAGAATAGTCCAGTCTTCAGAGTTTGCTGATCTCTGGGCTTTGTCTTGGTTCCTGTGCTATTCCATATCCTTATTTGGATAAAAGGAAGCGTCTTTGTTCACCAGTGGGAGTGGGAGCACTGAGCGGCCTATTTGTCCCTAGAGGAGTGGTTCCAGCCAGAAACTTGTAGTCTATTGGCCATTTTGGGTCAATTCTTAGCTCTTTTCAGCCCCCTGTAATAAAGCTCGCTTTAGCGCGCTTTGTCACTTGTATTCAACTCAGCACAGCTCCTCATGGTGTACTGCAGAGTTCTACAAGCAGCAGAGAGCAAAAGAGTGACTTTTTCCTGATTTAAGTATTTTTTTCTGGCTTTTTGATTATTTACTGCTTAGCGACTGCTTTTTCGCCTGTTTATACAGATCTGCATTCTATTTAAACTGTTTTTTGTGTTGATTAACTGTTTTGCACTTTTAAAAAAGTTATTTGTTGCTTAATTTTACTTGTAGGCTAACACACTCAAGTGTGCTAGCCGTTTAAAAGCATTTATAGCATTTACTATCTGTTTTTCCTCTGTTTTCTGCAAAAAATAAAAATCTTGTTTTCCCGCCTTACTGAACTAGAATAGTCCAGTCTTCAGAGTTTGCTGATCTCTGGGCTTTGGCTTAGTTCCTGTGCTATTCCATATCCTTATTTGGATAAAGGGAAGCTTCTTTGTTCACCAGTGGGAGTGGGGAGCACTGAGCAGCCTATTTGTCCCTAGAGCAGTGGTTCCAGCCAGAAACTTGTAGTCTATTGGCCATTTTGGGTCAATTCCTAGGTCTTTTCAACCCCCTGCTATAAAGCCCACTTTAGCGTGCTTTTGCGTGATTTAGCTCGGAGTTGCCCATAGAGCACCATCGGGCAGCACCGGTTAAACAAGGTTAAACTATTTCTGGCTCCGTAAAGTCTGCTCTTCAATTTTTCCCTTAGAACTTCTCTACTTGCAATCTAAACAGTCTATTCTCTATCTCAATAGCTCAGCACTTGCTCCTAAAGCATTTTTATATAGGTAAAGTACTTGTATACTAAACAAAGTACTACATTAGCTTAGAATCCCCTTGAGTACCCATTTCCCTATAGGTCCCTTCTGACTCAGTTACACAGCAAACTTTTTCACTTTTTCTAGCATGTCAAGGGTCAGTTGCTAGCGTCCTCTCCTGTTCAGCTGGTGAATCTGGGCATCTTGAGGCAATGTTACAATTGCCTCATGTACACAGACAACCCACTCCTTCTCCCACAAAACACAAATACATGTGAGAGATGCAACTATATAGCCAAACTGGAGGCTGAGCTCTCTCAACTCAGGTCTGGCAAGACCAGACAGGAGGAGAAGGAAACCACGCACACCACAAACCCAGTTTCACATAGAACTATCACAACTGCAAAACAAACACATAAACACACAAAGACATACTCGGAGGCACTGATCAAAAATCTAACAAAACTACAGAGGCCTCCAAAGCAGACACCCAAGCAACTGCCACCTCAAGACATAAGACATGCAACACATAGTTCTCAAAGTCAGTGTGCTAAACAGTCACAGCCCTTAAGGCCAAACACAATGCCAGACACACTTGTTATAGGTGACTCCATAGTCAGACACACTGACGTCCCACTCACCAGACTGAACAAGGAAAAGATCACAGTTGGCTGCCTGTCAGGCGCTAGAATCCGCCACATAACACAAGCACTCAGGTCACTCTACAGCAAGTACAAGTATGACTCAGTCATTGTCCATGCCGGTGTGAACGACCTGAGACGTACCTCCCTGGACTACATGAAAAGAGACATAGAGGAGCTCTCAGATTATGTAGCCCAGGCCGGTATGACCCTGACCCTGAGCAGTATCCTACCCTCACCAAGAATGATGCCACAATACAGAGACAAAATGATCAGCTTTAATAATTGGCTTAATTACTGGTGTCATTCTAAGGGGATCCAATGTCTGTCTGCCTAGGATGACATGCTTGACAAGCCACGCTGCTTCGCAAGGGACGGCTTGCACCTGTCACCCCTGGGCTTCCGGATATTGGCAAAGGCTCTTGCCACCCCATAGTGCCTTTTTAGGCAAGGCTCAAATGATAAACCTACCGCCCTAGAAAACAAAAATGGAGAAAAACTAAGGGTAATACTGCTCAATGCCAGAAGTCTAAACCTCAAGATGCACGCCTCAAGCCCTCCTCAGTATGGAGAACATCGATGTTTGTGCTGTGACTGAAACCTGGTTCAAGGCTCCTGAGAGCACCCCAGCACTATCAGGTTATACCTCATATCATGCGTTCCGGCCCCAAAATCCGGACCGAACCACAAAAGGAGGGGGAGTATCCATATTCATAAAGGATACCCACACCTCCAGGTTAGTGGCAACGCACAAAGCATCGGAGACCATCCAGGTGCAATTAACCATAGGTAAAACTGCCCTACAGTTTGTAACATGCTACAGACCACCTTCTCAAACTCAGGAAACCCACAGAGCCTTCCTGAAGACACTGGAGAGTATAAATGTCTCTCCAAACACCATCATATTGGGTGACTTCAACTACCCAAACATAGACTGGGAACATTACTCAAGCCCCAACAACCTAGCCCAAAGGTTCCTTGAGTTCATAAACTCAAATGCTATGGAACAACTAGTCACCATTCCCACAAGAGGAGAAAATATACTAGACCTGATCATTACAAACATGGGGACAAAATGCTCCACACCGGAAGTATATCCCTCATTGGTGAGATCAGACCATAAATTAATCTCACTGGAGATCCACATCCCGCCCCACCCCAGCAAAAGACCACAGTGAAGAACTTCTCAAAAGCAAACTTCACACTTCTTAAGACTGGAGTGGTATCCTTCAAGGCCCCGAGCCAGTGGAAACCACAACCCACGCTGCTGAAACCCTTACAAATGCCTTCTACGAGCACCTCCAGGAATGTATGGATCAAGCAATCCCTAATAAAATCAAGACCCTTTCCACCAAAGGCAGGCACCCGGTCTGGTGGACTCCAGCCATAAACAAACTCTACAACAAGAGGAGAAAGCTACTACATGACAGAGCAAAATCCCTAAATGGGAAGGCATCTCTGATCAATAATAGCAAAAAACTACGATCACTCATAAAATCATCCAAGGCCAACTTTGAGAGAAAAATCGCTAATGACACAAAAGACAATCATAAAGCCTTCTTTAGCTATGTTAGAAACCTGGGTGGAAACTCCCAGATATGCTCAGAATTAGTCCAAAATGATAAAAAAATCACTGAACCCACAGTCATTGCCAACATACTGGCAGACAGGTTCAGTGCAAATTTCTCCCCTCCCTCCCCCCCAAAAGGAGAAATATCTATTCCACCAGTGTCTAGCCTCCCAAACATCTCAGATGCCCAGGTGAGAGCTGCTCTCTCTAAAGCAAAAAACACAGCATCAATGGGACCAGACGGTGTCCCCGGCTGTGTGCTACACGAACTCAATGAGGAACTAAACCCACACATAAGGCTGCTGTTTAATCTTAGCCTTACTACAGGATACGTACCCAAAGAATGGCGTACGGCAACTGTGGTCCCACTCCACAAAGGCGGTGCTTCTACGGAACCTGGAAATTACCGCCCCATAAGCTTGATGAGCCTTGTCTGCAAAGCTATGGAGAGGATCATAATGGAACTCATAAATAAAGACATTGGGGACCTACAGACACTGGATCCTACCCAATTTGGCTTTGTCAAGGGCAGATCCTGCCTCTTGAACTTGGTCGACTTTTGCGAAACAGTCACTAAGGCCATTGATGAGGGTAAGGCAGTTCACACAGCCTACCTTGACCTAGCAAAAGCGTTCGACACAATACCCCACTCGGGCATCATAGAAAAGCTCACCAGCTTAGATGCAAACCCATATGTTACAAGATGGGTTGCAAACTGGCTCAAGGACAGAACACACAGGGTTAGAGTTGCTGGTGCCATGTCAGACTCTAATCCGGTCACGAGCAGTGTCCCACAGGGCTCAGTCCTGGGCCCCCTCTTGTTCGGCATTTATTTTTCTGAAGTGCAGGCAAACATAGGGGGATTGTGGCTGACAAAATTTGCAGATGACTGCAAACTGGGCACCATAATTGACACTCCATCAGACACAGACATCTTCCAGAAAGGTCTCATAGAAATGGATAACTGGTGCCAGAGCCATGGCCTTAAGCTAAATGCCAAAAAATGTATAGTCATACCCTTTGGGAAAAACAAGGTAACCCCTAATTACCACATAGGTGGTAATCCATTAAACACGGAAGAAGTTATCAGGGACCTGGGGACCCAAGTTGACAGTAACCTCTCTTTTGACACTCACATTGCCAAAGTGGTTAGGAAGACCTTCTACATTGCCCACCTGATCATGAAGGGATTCACATCCAGATCAGGAGAGGTCATTATACCCCTCTACTCTTCACTTATCAGACCAATGATTGAGTACAACGCCCCATTCGGAATGTACCTTACCTGACTCCTGCAGCAGTTGGAAAGACCCCAAAAGTTCCTCACCAAAAGGATAAAGGGGCTCAAATATATGTCATACGATGCCTGACTGAAGAAACTCCAGCTCTATTCAGTCACATACCGTCTGCTCAGAGGTGATCTGTGCCTGACATACAAGGCCATGTCCAACCCGGAATTAATGGACATGCTCCACCTCAAAAAATCCAAATCCACCAGAGCCACGAGAGCAAGAGACTTAAACCTCAACACGGATATAAATAGGACGTGCTGGAGGGACAGATTCATCACCCAGAGACTCCCTACACTATGGAACAGAATCCCAGCCCATGTGAGGCGGAGCCCCTCACTGACTCTGTTCAAGAGAAATCTTGACAAGTGGATGGGAGATCATAGGTTTACCCTGGGAATCATCTCTGTATCACTGCTGGACAGAGGCACAGCAAACTAATGGGTATAGTATTCTCATCTTAAGGGGTGGTGAAAGCCACACACACTCTGGATAGGCTTATAAATGCCCTAGGGCAGATAGCCTAGTATGAACCTATGAACCTATGAACCTATAATAGGTAGTTTAAACAAAACATAATAATTGCCAATTACGTTCATTAGGCATGTTTCAGCAGAGCTGTGTGTTGTGCCACACTGCAAAAACTGGAATAAAAGGTAATGGAAAAAAATGGGAGTGTACCTTGGACTCTGGTGAAATAGTAGACCAGTAGACAGCCAAGGACATGATAATGGATATAACTGAGGCCTGTGACAGCAGGTAAATCTGCCCTTTTATCAGCAAGATGTAGAAAGTCACCTGCTAAGGCATTCATGGCAAAATACATGTTCAGCTGGAACTCTGGTGCAGAAATACATCCATATAAAGCTATGCGCAAACTAATGGATGTAGTAAATGTATGTCACAGCCTGTATGTCTCACATATATCTTGCAAATACACCCCCCTGCAGCAGTCTAAGTTCAAATCCAGTGTTATGTTGCTTTCCAATTACATTATTGTGAAGACAGCAGTTAATGAATGGCTCATGCACTCATTATCCATATAAAGCATTGCAAAGTAAATAACTGCTTTTCACTACTGGAAGTCACAGGCCTGCAGGTAGGGACACACATCACATATCCATATGGTATTACTATACGTCACCTAGTACTCTGTTATTGACACAGTTGCCTAACATGCGTACCTTAAACACATGCTGTAATTGGAGTGTCAGGGGTACTCTCAACCTGGCTCTGCATTTACAATAAGGCTGACACATATATGCCTACATCTTCTTGTCCTCTAAAGTGTCCACACTGAGACTACCTGTGTCTATTATCTGCAACAGCAGCTTCAGCCTGTGGTACACACAGCTCTATGTAAAGATTTCTGCTACAGACCTACCCTCTGCTGGTCTATATTATTTCTTTGACAGCTTAGGTTGCCGATTGCTTAATGATCGACACCTAAGCACCAAAGTGTCAAAGTCAGGAATCACCATATATGCAAATTATCTCCCCTGGGAAGAATTCGGAAGGCTGTCCAGAAATAAAATTAACTTTTCAACCTAATATAGGGGAATATAGAGGAATGCTGTGCCCTCCACACCCCCACTAACTAAATATACCAACTCTGTGATCGCTCTACATTGGGAAAGGGCAAATCACTGATAATGGCCAAGCAAATTCTTTCATGAGTAAAGAATTCACTTATATGGCCGTTCACGATTTTGAAACTTCGACGCTTAGGTATTGATCATTGAGCATTCGACAACCTAAGCTGTCAAAGAAGTAATATAGAGTCCCCTCTGCGATGATGTAGTCTTCTCACCCCAGTAATTTCCATCTCAACAGCAAAGAAAGGGGCCCTTCTCTACATGAAGACCTTATATATTGCACAGTGATTGCATGTCAATGGCTAATGATACTGCAATTCAGCTGTTTTGGCTGCAATTAGCATATCAGAATCACAGATTGGTTTAGAGGCAATTACCTGAGAATGAGCAGCATGTTAAAATGCAAGCAGTTGGCTATGTGCAAACATTCTGTATGAGACTTCTCTCACACAGAGCACACCTTTGTGACACAGTAGCAGTAGTAGCCCCTTTCAACAGAGGAGTACTGTACTCCACCAGGTATATAACTGTTTTTTGTGTATTGTGTATAATAGGATGCAGGTGGGAGGACAGAGATATGGTGAATATGAAGTACAACAGTAAGCCTGTCTTAGACCTGTAGTAATGACATGTTATTGATACCCTGCTGTCTTATACATAAAGGGGATGTACAATATATCAGGGTTGCATTGTCTTTTGTCATTATGGCACACTGGTGTTGTTGGATGTCCCAATATAGCAGTCATAATAGCACACTGTTATTTGTCTGAGACCGGTCTTATGACATATTATTGTGTCGCTGGCCTTAGGGGACACACCACAGTGGACCAAAGTGTTGGCTGCATGATCATACAGCAGAATCTCTCATGGCACACATTGGACTACCTCAGTAATGATACTATCTCGGTTGTATCCACACATGTAGTATGTTGTCACACTGCAGGGTATGACATGTGTGAGCTAGCAGTGGATAGTGCTGGCCATTTTGTTCTTGCTGTATCTGTACATAGTGGACACCCATGTATTTCATCCTTTAATGTGTTTCCCTTTTGGTGTGTTTCAGGGCTAATGTATCACAGAAGGCACACCCCTTTCTCAGATGCAGAGAATTAACTTATACTTCAAGGACTATGGCAACATCATCACATCCTCCTATCCAGGGGTAGGCATAACCAGAGAACAGAGAGCTGCATTGTGGGCAGACCTTGTCCAGGATGTGAATGAGACTTGCCACCAGGACAGGGCATATGAGCAGGTTCAACACTGTGCTACAGACATGGTGAATGCTGCATGACAAAGGGCAGCTAATGTAGCAGGGGATTGTGCCATCACTGGTGGAGGGTCTGCAACTGCACAACCTTTCACAGCCACTGAGGAATTGCTTGTGAATCTAGGGACACACAACAGCTCCCAGGCATCCATCACATCATACATCATGGAGGTGGGTGCCACAGTGTCTACAGCAGAAGAGCATACAGATAATCTTACTGTTATCACCACTGCAATACTGCAGCAGTCATTCTGTCAGGATGTACATACCTTTATGTGGGTGTCAGGTCTATGTGCTGTGGGGTTTTTAGCTCAGTTGTACACTCTTACTCAGAATGTCAACAATGCATCAAGTAACACAGTAGCTACAGTACAGGTGAGATATATGCAGGTATTACCTTGTTGTGCTACAACATGCGGTGGTACTGAAATTACCTCACCCTCACCTTTTCACAGGTCCATCAGGCATTGTCCAGAGCCATGGTCCTGCTTCTGGCAAGCTTGACACTGTATAGTTATGGAACATACATATGCTATTAAGGGTGAGGGCCAGGTTAATACCCTATGTACAGGTAATGTTGTGTATAACCAGAGTAGAATGTTTGTATGTTCCATTCTGGAACAGTTACCTAAGTTTCCTAGAGTGGATAATCACAGGAGTGTAGTTGAATTAGCAGAAACACTTTTGCAGTTATAGCTCTGAACAAATAGACCTCCTGGTGTACATGAGGCAATGAATCCAACATGCCTTGTACATACCGAAAGGTCGATGGTACATACCTTAGGCATTTAAACTTGTCTTTGTACATATTTGTTAAGAGAGGTGTACTGGGTTTTTTGTGCTGTGTTATCAGGTATAGTGTCATATTGCATACCTAAAAGGTACATTGTACTGGGAAAGTGTCACGTGATTTACCTGATGTGCGTGTAATAAAGGCCTTGAGTCTAATGTGTATGTTGTGTGGAAGTCTGTTGTACATGAAAGTGGAGATGAGAGGATGTGTGAGTACTAATGCAGTTTTGGATCCTTATTATTATGACTCTTTGTGGATTTTTCATACATAATAGTGCAGGTAGTAATGTACTGCTTTTGTTTTGGTTTCCACAGGTGACTGGGGTGTTGGGGTCTCTCCCCCACACCACCTGATGTCTGTGTCTCTTTGGACTCTGATGATGATGATGGTGGCCACAGTGAGGCACATGTGTAGTTGGAGGCTGAATCTGTCTCAGAAGATGACATCCCTCTTCTGCCCCCATTGTCACCACACACAGTCAATATGCCCACACATACCTAGTCCCCACAGGCCACATATATGAGACAGTCAGAGGGTGGACACATTGAACAGGCCAGTGTGGCAACTATGGCATCAGTGAGTGTAGACAATGGCCATAGCCAGAGAGCTGGCAAGGTCCCACACAGGTGGATCAACAGAGGTGCTCATAGGAAGAATGCTGTCCATCCACCACCTGTTGCAGGTATCACATCATGGGCCACTCAGTGTATGTTTTGGGCCATCATGGAGGAACAGGCACATTCTGAAAGGAACATCAAATGTATGCTTAGGGTTATGGATGCAGCACAGTCTGACATCCGTGACTGCCTCTACTGCATTGGGGACACCCAGGATCATTTCACTGATACAGTGGACAGATGGTGGGCTGAGACAGTGTCTGTCTTGGGCCATACATTGCCTGTGCTAGAACGTCTGGTTGGAGTCAGGCATTGGACCTGTGGATGTAGGTCAGTAACACCGTCTGCTGAGAGTCCATGAGGCCATGCACAGTTATGCTCCCATAGTGGCAGTATACCCAACACTACAGAGGGGAGTATGTTGTCCACACTACAATGTGGCAGGCCATGAGCACATGGTCCTGGATGGTCCCGTTGGGGACACATTCCCAGCAGACAGCAGACACTGTCAGGTACTATCGTGTCTGACCTTGGGCATGGTGGTGCCAGTGCAACTCCTGGCAGAGCCAGTTCCTGTGTTCAGGGCCAGAAATGGTGAACTGCCAACTCTATCATGTACAGTCCACAGCTGTCCAACACACACATATGTAGGGTTAGTACTGAGCTTGACTGTGTACATGCACACACTCACACACCACTGTCACATGCAGGTCCCATACAGACATACACGACACTGCCCCATGCTCCATCTAACCCACTCCCCTTCCTGACTCACACACATGCTGTCTACCATTTGGTCCAGTCTAGGCCTCCAGAACCCCCACCCATCACCCTGTACAAGTAATGATACCTGTACCACATCCCTGTCATCCTTCTTATCGATGCAGGGAAATGAAGCTATGTGCCTGATGCACAGGGCGATTATATTACTCAACATGTACTTTTGTAATGCAGTATTGTTCTGCATGTGACTTGTAGTGGTCACTAACATATACTGTATGTGGGCATGTGTCATGAGTATGCAATGTACGTTTGTGGACTTTGTTGTATGACGTTGTATTGGTTGTATTGTTACACAATGACAGGTATGTCACAGACCTGTGTATGTTTCTGTTGCAGGAGTCTGACGTGGTAACCTGTGGACACATGGTGGCAGTGAAGTGGCACAGCAAGAATGGCAGCACAGCAGAAATATGACTTCACCAAAGTACAGCAGTATATGTGCATGGCTCCATAGGTTCACATCTATATGACAGTCTACCAAGGACAATGGCGGCAGTCAGCATACTCATGCATTTATAATTTATGATAAGGTCTGCTACAGAGCAATGTTTGACATTGCTGGAATGCATATGCTGCCTATCTGTGGGGAGCACAGTAGATGGATGACTCACTATAAGAACATTAACCTACTATGTGATGTTAGTACTACATGATTGTGTGACACATTTGTCTAGCAGACATAACACACCCTTGAAACAGACCCTGCCTAATGGTGCACAGAGTACCTCAGTGCACCTCAGCACATGTTGTTTGATTGGCTGGGCAGCCATCATCTCTACACACAGCATTTGCTTGGATCCCTCTTGGACTGGGGCAATATGTGCTGGCCCTGTACCGAGAGGTATACTGGTGTCTCTGATTGTGAGGGCTGTATGGACATTATGCTAGTTAAGTTCACATGTGCTATGGCCCCATAACATGATGTATTCTGCTGTAACAGCCTCACACACAAACATGTCCACATTCAGTCTAGTACCACTTCCACTCACTGCATATAGGACATACCAAGGCACACACATACTGCAAGTTGGTGTATGTAGATTAGAACACTTACCTATGTACTGGTATACACTACAGATCACAGTACCCGATGCATGCAGCGCAACTCGTGTCTGCTAGTGCTATCAGTTTATAACATATAATGTTTGTTGATGTAAGCAAGCCTTGTTCTGGTCAGTCATTTGGGAGGCCACATCACCTGCTACAAATAAAATGATACAAAACCCCACCTATGTCTACTTTACATAGGTTATCATACATATGCCATATGGATATACACACGCACCATGTTGGACAATGTGGAATTAGAACCCCTATCCATATTAAGCTTATACCCTATAGATCACACTACTTTTTGCACATGACACAGCTTAAGTCTTGCTACTACATTGTTAGCTGGTAGTCTTAAGGTGGCTGACATTCTCAGGCCTTGTAGACTAGGGCAGTTTGAAAGCCAACAGCAAGTTAGAGACAAAAAAGTGCATAATCATTGTGCTGTATAGCCCATGAGGGCATGCCCATTGCTTTGCAGGGGTACACACACACACACACACACACACACACACACACACACACACACACACACACACACACACACACACACACACACCCCAAGTGGGCTGCAGTAAGATTAGAACCTCTATCTATCTAGGCTTATACACTGTAGATTACAGTACTTATCACAAGTGTCACTGCTTATGTCTGTTATTACATTGTCAGCTGGTAGTCTTAAGGTGGCTGACATCATCAGGCCTTGTAGAAGAGGGCAGTTTGGAAGCCAGCAGCAAGTTACGGGCCAAAAAGTGGATAACTATTGCTACTGGATAGCTCATGAGGGTACATCCATTGTTTTGCAGGGGTATATGCACAGACACAAACACACACCAAATGGTCTGCAGTGAAATTAGAACACCTACTTATCTAGGCTTATACACTACAGATCACAGTACTTCTCTAATGCACCACAGGTTAGGTCTGCTGTATATGTGATTTCAGGCACAGTACTTGTGCATTACACAAACTAGGCTAGTGTTGAACAGCATCTGTGGCCTAAAGAGTGATATTGGTTCATACTGTTATCTGCATCTAGTATCCTAGCAGTGAGATAACTGATGTTATCCTAGCTATGTGTGTGCAGCTACCAGTATGGCCATCTGTGGATGCTTGAAGTTAGATAGGAAACACTGTGAGCATGGCAAATGTGCTCTGTCCATACGTGCATTGATACCATTATACATTACACCACCTGCTCACCTGTGTCTGTCTATGTGGTGACATCTAGCAGACATAAGAGTCTGTAGGCAAGTGGATTATGTACTGTTGCACCCTTAGTTTGGATCCTTTGAGCAGCATTATGGCTCTGTGATAGTGGATTTTACTATCTATTATTAGGGTATGCCAGACAATGCAGACATCCACACACATATTTCTGTATATAACAGGGATGTATATATAAATGTAGCTGTGTGTATGATACATATATGTGTTCTGTAGATAGATGGGGAGACTATGTTTTATTTTAATATATATATAGCTATATATATATATATATATATATATATATATATATATATATATATATATATTTGACACTACATAGCGATAGATGTACTATGCATGTGAGAGAGAGACTGACAGATGCATTTGTATATTTATTTATTTATTTTTTTTTATTATTTTATTTCAATTTTATAACTGGGGAAGTCCACTGGGCCAAGAAGAGCCCATTTTCAGTGGAGGCCCAGGGAGAAAAGCTCTATTGACAATCACAATACACATTAATCAATGCAGACTTTTACAGAGGGCTGAGAATATAGCATACAACACTGAAGGTAAAATAAGTTCATGCAAAGAAAGCTCCAATGACAATCACAGACATATAAAGCAATACAGTCCATTTCAGAAGGCTGATAATATTGAATAATACACTGGAGGTATAACAAACGTATGCAAAGACACAGGGAAGTTTTGTAGATACAAAGTTAGATATAAGTAGATATAATACAGCCTATAATAGATTCTAAATCTGATCAGATAAGTGGAATAGGAGACTGTCCAGTATGGGTTTAATGTAGTGTAGTAGTAGGCAAGTGTAGGTATGAGAAGTAGGTGTAGCAGAGGATGAACAAGAGAATGACTGGAGGGGCGGTTATGTTGGAGAGTGGCATGGGCATGTCCAATTAGAAGATAGATGTGAGAGCAACAGGGATTTGAAATTGGTGTGGTTTGGTGTATACGTATCTGTCTGCATGTATAAGCATTTATACATAATAGGTAATTTCAATGAAGGGCCAACAGAATTGCGTTCATTTTTACTAAGTGTATGGGCATGACCAGTGGGACTTTCAGTACTTATAATGTGACTCCAGGCCACACCTACCTCTATTCCAGTCCGGGATTTTGTATGTTACAAACATTAACATCTGCCCATGTTTCTGCAGTACTGCACTTCACTCAAAATTTCCACAGCATTCCCCAGCTGTCTGCTGTACTAAGTATGTGACTGGGGTTGGTAATGTTATACCACCAACAAACTGAATCTACATACCTCTCAACTGTCCTGATGTTCACAGAATGTCCAGAGCTTTGACTCATATGTTTAGTCTGTTCCTTACACATTTGTGGTCTTCTGGTGCTTTATTGAATATCGACATCAATGCATTCTACTAACTACAGACAAACAATTGTGTGTCAGACTTTATATGCATCAGAATGTATGTATTGCTGCAACACCTTTACTTCCAGCCAGGTTTATGTGACCAACATTTAAACTCTTTCCCTATGTTTGGGCATTTGTCCCCCCAATCTTTCTGACTTTGTCCAGATTTTTTGCACTGAGAGGTTGTGAGGTATGACATTCTGTGAAAACACCAACGTACTACTAACTCACATGCAAAAGTGAGTAATTCAAGATTACAGCCATCAATACCATTACACATACCAGCTTTCCTAGTCCACTGAGCCACAAAGTTCACTAGACAGAGAGGGGTAATCCATCACACAATCAACAGCATACATATGTACATTATTATCCTGCATGAAAAGAGACATACAATGTGTGAGCACTATCTATGTTACTGCCCTGAGATTGCCTGGTCCACTGCTATACCAAAGATGATTTTCTGTTAAAGTGTATATATGGGTACACCACTGTGTTGGAGGTGGGGGAACAACAGCACATGATCAGCTTGAGTAGATAGTAGCCCAAATATCATGTGCACCCTCTGTTTAACATCTCCCTTGCCTGATGTGAATATTCCAACCATGAGGCCTAGTGAATATTAAGGAACACATACTACTGGGATGGGTATCAGTTTTCCCATGTGGATGTTAACTCTAACCAAATAGCCCACTATACTTCCTTGCATAACAAGAGCAGAGCCATACATATAATACCTTATTATAGTAATCCTTACAACTAGTGCGTAGGGTAGAGACTTACCTTAAAAATGCATCAGTTGACAGAACTGTAGGTCAAGGCTGACGTGGTGTGATGCAAGTGGTACACAGTCAATACATGGATAGATACAGGTTGTGTGGGTTTCCTGGCACCAGCTATTTTATTATATGTATGTGAGTGGGAGTAAGGTGGCAGTCCCTGGGCTCCTATGTTGTCAGTGTATAGGTTCATAGGTAGGTACTAGGCTATCTGCCCAAAGTCATTTATAAGCCTAGCCGGAATGTGTTGGTTTTCACCACCCATTAGATTAGTTCCCTGTGCCTCTGTCCAGCAGAGCAACCGAAGTGATCCCCGGGGAAAACTTCCTGCTTCCCATCCACTCGTCAAGGTTTCTCTTGAAGAGTGTTAGTGAGGAGCTCTGTCTAATGTAGATTGGAATCTTGTTCTAGAACATGGGAAGTCTCTGGGACAGGAATCTATCCCTCCAGCACATCTTATTTATTGTTGTGGTGAGGTTTAGATCCCTAGAGCGTGTGGCTCGAGGGGATATGGTTTTCTTTAGGTGGAGCATGTCCATCAATTTTGGGTTGGACATGGCCTTGTATGTCAGGCTGAGATCACTTCTGAGTGGGCAGTATGCAACCAAGTACAGCTGGAGTTTCTTGAGTCGAGCTGCATAGGGCATCTATTTGAGGCCAGTGATCCTCTTGGTTGGGTACTTCTGTGGTCTTTCCAGCAGTTGCAGGTGTCTTGTAAGGTACATCTCAAATGGGGCGTTGTACTCTATGATGGGTCTGATGAGTGATGCGTAGATGGGTACAATGACCTCTTTTGATCTGGATGCAAACCCTTTTGTGATTAGGTGGGCCACATAGAAGGATTTTCTAACCACTTTGGCAATGTGATTATCAAAGGAGAGATTACTATCTACTTGGGTCCCCAGATCCCTTATTTTGTCTTCTGTATTTAGGGGGCTACCACCTATGTGGTAATTTGTGGGTACTTTGTTTTTTCCAAAGGGGATGACTATGCACTTTTTGGCATTTAGCTTGAGGCCATGGTTTTGACACCATGTATCTGTCTCAGTGAGACCCTTGTGGAGGATGTCTGTGTCATCTGGAGAGTCAATTATAGCCCCTAGTTTGCAGGTGTCTGCGAACTTGGTCAGCCATAGTCCTCCTGTGCTTGCCTGTACCTCTGAGAAGTATATGTTGAACAGGAGGGGTCCTAGGACTGAGTCGTGGGGAATGCCACTTGTAACCGGTTTAGAGTCAGACCTAGTTCCCGCAACTCTTACCATGTGGGTTCTGTCCATGAGCCAGTTGGCAACCCATCTCATGATGTAGGGGTTTATGTTCAGGCTGGTGAGCTTGTCTACAATACCAGAATGGGGAATGGTATCGAAGGCCTTTGCAAGGTCTAGGTAGGCTGTGTGGGCCACCTTTCCCTCATCTATAGGCTTGGTAACTGTCTCAAAGAAGTCCACCAGGTTTAGGAGGCATGATCTGCCCTTAATAAAGCCGAACTGCGTAGGGTCCAGTGTTTGGAGGTTCCCAATGTCTCTGTTAATGGGATCCATGATGATGCACTCCATAGCCTTGCAGACAAAGCTAGTCAGGCTTATAGGGTGATAGTTCCCGGGGTCTGTTGTGGCTCCACCTTTGTGGAGCAGAATAACCATTGCTGTGTGCCACCCTCTGGGCACGTAGCCTGTGGAGAGCCTAAGTTTGAACAGTATGTTTAGGTGAGGGGTTAGTTTATCTTTGATCTCATGTAGAATGCAGCCTGGGACACCGTCCAGTCCCATTGATGCTGTGTTTTTTGGCTTTGGAGAGGGCTGTTTTAACCTGAATATCTGTGATTTCAGTTTCAGAGGCATTACATTCTTCTGGTATGGTTATGGACCCTTTTGGTGGTAAAAGGGGGTGAAGTTTGCACTGAACCTATCTTCCAGGATGTTGGCTATATCGGTCGGCTCAGTGTATTTTGTGCCATTCTGCACTAACTCTGAGCAGATCTGGGAATTGCCACTTAGATTCTTGACATTTGGAGTCTTTGGCAATTTTTCTTTCGAAGCTAGCCTTGGATGATTTTATGATGGATCGTAGTTTCCTGCTGATACTGATCAGGGATGTCTTCCCCTCCTGGGATTTTACTCTTTTTCTGTACTTGTTTCCTCCTTCTGTTATATAGCTTGTTTATGGCAGGGGTCCACCAGACTGGTTTTCTTTTCTTGGAGGAGTGAGTCTTGGTTTTGCTTGGGATAGCATAATCCATGCATTCTAGTAGGAGCCCATAGAGTGCATTAGTAAAGGATTGTGCAGTTTGGGCAGCGTTATCCTTTAGCATGGGGGATTTGAAACTTTCCACCTCGGTCTTAAGTAATGTGAAGTTTGCTTTTGAAAAGCTTTTCACGGTGGTTTCTTTGACCAGGAGTGGGGGCAGAATGTGAATATCCAGAGTGATTAGTTTATGGTCAGATCTAACCAGTGAGGGGTTGACCTTCAGATTAGAACACCGGTCGCCCATGTTGGTGATGACCAGGTCCAATATGTTGTCACCTCTGGTGGGGGTCTTGACCAGTTGATCCAAGGTGTTTGAGTTTATAAATTCTAGAAAATGTTGGGCAAAGGAGTTAGTACTTGAGTAGTTCTCCCAGTTAATGTTTGGGTAATTGAAATCACCCAATATCAGGGTGTTTTGTAGGACCTTTATATTTCCCAGTGTTTCCAGAAATGCTGAACAGGGGTCCTGGGACATGGTGGGTGATCTGTAGCAAGCTACAATTTGAATTGCAGTTCTGCCTGTTGTTATTTGCACGTGGATGATCTCTGAAGCATCGTGCTGTGCCACTAACCTGGAGGTGTGGGTATTCTTGGTGAATATGGATACGCTCCTGCCTTTTGTATTTCGGTCTGGGTTTTGTGGCCGAAATGCATGGTATGAGTTGTAGCCTGGTAGCGCTGGGGTGCTCTCTGGAGCCTTAAACCAGGTTTCTGTTACTGCACATATATAGATTTTCTCCATACTGATGAGTGCCTCGAGTGCATGCATTTTCAGGTTTAGACTTCTGGCATTAAGTAGCATTACCCTCAGTTTTTTGTTACATGTGCTATTTACAGCGGTGGGTTTGTCTTTAGAGTCTTGTTTAAAAAAGGCACTATGGGGGTGGCAAGCGCCTTGGCCAGTATTCGAAAGCCTAAGGGTGACAGGTGCAAGCCGTCTCTAGTGAAGCAGCATGGCTTGTCAAACATGTCATCCCAGGCTGACAGACGCTGGATCTCCTTTGAATGACACCAGAAGCTCAGCCAACTGTCGAAATTGATATTTTTTTCTTTATACCATGGTATCATTCTTGGGGAGGGCAGGATGCTACTCAGGGTCAGGGTCATACCGGCCTGGGCTACGTGATCAGAGAGCGCTTCCATGTCTCTTTTCATGTAGTCCAGGGAGGTACGGCTCAGGTCATTCACACCAACATGACAGAGTCGTATTTGTACTTGTTCTGGAGTGATCTGAGTGCTTGTGTTATGTGGCGAATCCTGGCACCCAGCAGGTAGCTAACAGTAACCTTCTCCTTGTTCAGCCTAGTGAGTGGGACATCACTGTGCCTGACTATAGAGACAACTATTACTCGTGTGTTGGGTGTGTTATTTTGCCTTAAGGGCTGTGATTGCATGGCACACTGGTTTTGTGAAGTATGTGTTTCATGGCTTGTGTTGGGGGGTGGAGGTTGCCTGGATGTCTGCTTTGGATGTCTCTGTTACTTTTGCAGATTTTTATTTAGAGCCTCTGAGTAAGTTTTTGTGTATTTATGTGTGTTTTTTTGCCTGTGCTGGTTTCATAGGTCTATGTGAGACTGGTGGTGTGATACAAGTAATTCTCTTCTCCTCTTGACTGTCTGGTCCAGTCATGGGTTGAGAGAGTTTAGCTTCCAGTTTGGCTGTATAATTGCATCTCTCGCATGTATTAGTGTCTGGTGGTAGGAGGAGAGGGTTGCTTGTGTACATGAGGCAGTTGTAACATTGCCTCAAAATGCCCAGATTCACCAGTTGGAGTGGAGAGTACACTTGAAACTGCCCTTTGGGCATGCCTGGATAGGTACAGTGAGCTGTTTTACTGATTGTCCTTAAGGTCGAATAGAGAGCCTTGTCCTTCTCTACAATATGGGGGGGGGGGGTCTAGTGCTAAGGTTTATTAGTGCTTGCTATGAGATTTGAGCAAGTGCCGGGCTGGGAAGTGAATGGTTTGAGTGCTTAAGTTGAACGTTTGTCTAGTTCCAAGGGAAAAATTGAAGAGTAGACTTTGTGGAGCCGGGAATAGTTATACCCTAGCTAACCGGTGCTGCCCAGTGTGCAAAACCACTCGAATGTGGATTTTATAGCACGGAAATGAAAGAGATAGAAATTAGCCCAAAATGGCCAATAAACTACTAAATTCTGGGCTGAAACCACTCCTCCAGGGACAGATAGGCTGCTCAAAGCTCCCCTCTCTCACAGGTGAACAAAGAAACGTCCTTCTATCCAAGCAAGGTACGGGCAAACACAGAAACTTGTAACACAGCTCTGAATTCAGCACTAACCTGAAAACTGGACTATTCTAGCTTAGAAAGGCAGGAAAACAAGTAAATATATATATATATATATATATATATATATATATATATATATATATATATATATTTTTTTTTTTTTTTTTCAGAAAATAAAGCAGATACAATCAAAAAAACACTTTAAATGCACAGAAATGGCTATCACTCTTGAGTGTGTAGCCTTAAACAGTTAAACAGGTAATTTAAACACAAAAATGACTTTGTTAAAGTGCAGGCAGTAAAATAAGTTCAATATGTAGCTGAAGTAAGCTTTTTAAATCATAGAAACTCTAAAAAAATTGGTGTTTTAGGCAGAATTAGCTAACGGCAGCAAGTAAATGCAGAAAAATTATACTTAATCACTCCAACGTCTCTCTTTTGTCTCTCTGCTGCTGTAGAACTCTGCAGGGCACAAGGCAGGAGCTTGCTGAGCTGTATACAAGCACAAAAACCTTGCAAATGTGGGTTTTATAGCAGGGAAATGAAAGAGATGGAAATTAGCCCAAAATGACCAATAAACTACTAATTTCTGGGATGAAACCTCTCCTCCAGGGACAAATAGGCTGCTCAAAGCTCCCCTCTCTCACAGGTGAACATAGAAATGTCCTTCTATCCAAGTAAGGTATGGGCAAACATAGAAACTTGTAACACAGCCCTGAATTCAGCATTAACTTGAAAACTGGACTATACTAGCTTAGAAAGGTGAGAAAACAAATATTTTTTTTTTCAAACAATAAAGCAGATACAATACAAAACCCACTTTAAATGCACAAAAATGGCTATCACACTGGAATGTATAGCCTACAACAGTTAAACAAGTAATTTAAACACAAAAACGACTTTGTTAAAGTGCAGGCAGTAAAATAAGTACAATATGTAGCTGAAACAAGCTTTTTAAATCATAGAAACTCTAAACAATTGGTGTTTTAGGTGGAATTAGCTAAAGGCAGCAAGAAAATGCTGAAAAATGATACTTAATCACTCCAAAGTCTCTCTTTTGTCTCTCTGCTGCTGTAGAACTCTGCAGGGCACCAGGCAGGAGCTTGCTGAGCTGTATATGTATGTGCTATGCATTGTCTCTCAGCCAATGTCAGGGTGCACTGGGCACACCTATGTCTGCCTACAGGGACATTGTTAGGGTGGTTCTCCACTGAGTCCTCCTGTGAGTATGGCTGGGGAGACTAGGCCTTGGTGGAGGCCTGTGTATCAATCCCTGTGCTGATCCTGCCACAGCTGCTTCCACAGGATCATGTTGTGTAGCATGACGCATACTGTGAAGATATGTGCACATGTGGCTGGACTGGACTGCAGGGCTCCACTAGATATACTGAGGCACCAGAATCTTGGCTTCAGCAACCCAAACACACACTCTATGATGGTCCTAGTTTGAATGTGTGTCTCGTTATGGCATTCTTCCGTGGGTGTGTGTGCATTTCTGATGGGTGTCATCATCCACAGTTCCAGTGCATAGCCAGCATCCCCCACTAAATTGCCGTCTGGGATGTCCCCCCCTGTCAAACATCTGGTACAGCTGTGATTCATGCCAGACATGGTAGTCATGGCACACACACATTCATGATAATGCATTGGGCATTGCACACAACCTGGCAGTCGATGGGGTGGTACCTCTTGCGGTTGACGTAGATTCTACCTTCCTCACCGGGTGGTGCCTTGATGTGTACATGGGTGCAATCTATGGTACCCAGTACCTCATGGTAGTGTGCTACATTGTAGAAGAGTTGCATATTGCTGGCCCTCACCTCAGGGGAGAGGGGAAAAGAAATGTGCTCACTAGCATGTGGTAGCATGGTATCCTGGAACTGGTGGAGTACCCCGGATGCTGATGCCTGTGAGTCATCCATCATGCCGCCAGTTTGTCTTTGGAAGGTACCTGGGACTATTACCCTAACTGCTACACATACCTTTGTTTCCACTAGGATGGGTTCCCCTCTGTTGGGTTTGGGCCTGAGTTGAGGGCGGTAAAGCTCAGTGAGTTCTTGTAGTATGTCCCTGTCCAGCCTGCAGTGCTCTACAATCTCCAGCTCTTGTAGCTCCTGGAAAGTTACCCTGGGCCTGAACATTCTCCTCCTTATCTGCCTAGGCCTATTGTCAGCAGCAGCAGCATTGACTTCAGCATCTAACACACACAAATGTAGCAGAGCAGCAGCACTGACTTCAGTATCTAGCACATACAAATGTAGCAGACCTGCAGTAGCCCCTAGCATTTTTTTCAGTTAAAATTTTCAATTCTGTACTCCAGTGGTGGGCAGTATGGGGGAAAATCAGATTGTAGGGTGTATGCATACTTTATAGTGCTCTACTGTAGGTGCTGCCTGCGTGATTGACTACTTATGATGCAGTGCACCTGCCTAATATATCATTGACATCATTTAATGGCCCTAGTTGAAGTTAAGCAAGGATTAACACTAATTAATACATCAATGGCTTTTTAGATACTCTGAGCACTGCGGCACACTGGGAAAATGTGTGCCCAGTAGGTGAACACTGCTCAGCAGTCAGTGCACACACCCCCAAACATTCTACACTCAGCCCAGCAGCGTGCCATGAAAATACATGGAAACACATGCCCCATAGGTAAACAAAGCTTAGATGTCATTGCACACCCCCCCCCCAGGCTTCCATACTCAACATGGTGATGCACAAACAGGTGCAGCTAAGCTCCAATTAGCTTAGAAGTTATTGGACACACCCTGTCTTGATGGCAGCTACCTCCTCTGTGGACACCAACATGGTGCTCTGCCTACAAGGAAGGGATATGTGGGCACAGTTACCCCATTATGCAATTCAGTATCTCCACCTCATTTGCATAAGGATCAGTGCTCACAACCAGGATACTACACACTTCCAAGCCTCCAAGCCCTTCCATGTTAGAAACAGCAACTTTGCACCATTGTAGATACTACATGCAGGGCCCTGTAATACATTTCTGTCTCATGATATTAATATTTGATTTTTCCAGTTTTTTTTTTTTTTGTTAGGATCATAGGAGGTTACTAGTCTAATGGCCCTGGGGCCCTTCCAAGTCTAGACAAAAGTTTATCTCCAAAAACAAACCTCAGTCAGCACCTATCGCCGCTGTCAATGAGGGACACAGGTGGAACCCCTAGGACAAATAGGATCATAGGCGGTTACTAGGCTAAATGACCAACCAGCCAAGTCTCAAAGCCAGGACCTTGTGCACTAGAGTTAGAGCAACGTACCACTATGCCAAATCACATGTTTAAATACTTTAACTTACAAACACAGAAACACACACACACTCACACAGTTGTCAGTGCTGAGATTAAAACCCCTACCTACCTAGTTATTTGTACTATAGTGTTATGTAGTTATCGCATGCACCAATATATAAGGCATGTTTGTACACTGAGGTGTGCCATGCAAACAAGCTAAGAGTATTAAAAAATATTTATTTTAATATATTTACTGTAACTTTTGGAACACCTGGTTATGAGGTGATTTGCATGCCACAGAAGTTTCTATGTTGGCGCGCTAGTGCGTGCCACTCAGCGGTGCTTAATGAATCTAAAAATGTTTGCACCCATGTTGGCTGCTTGGCATTATGCCTACATGGTAAAAAATGCATAGGCTTTATTAAATTCTCCCTTAGGCTCAGCCCATTGGTAGTTACAGTGCAAACTTCCTGAGTTCCATTATAGTGAATGAGTTAATATACAATTTATCCTCTACACAAGACCATTAGTTTGCAGATGGTGGGGGGGATCTTTAAATGTTTCACCCCACAACGCTTCCACAAACAAGTCAGCAAATCTGACTTGAAGTTGGCACCTTGGTCAGTCAGTATCTGCATTGAAAAACCTACTCTGCTGAAAATTGCTAGCAAAACATTTGCCACCCTCCCTACATCAATATCACCTGCAAAAGGAACATTAGAGACTATAGCTAGAAGTGGGAGATGACAGCTCTAGGCAATACCAACTGCTATACAACCTCATCTTCCAGCCCTTCCTTAGGATTCCACTCTTTATATCACAAAAATGTGTTCCTGTATACAGAATCCCCTCATCCTCGAGTCTCACGTGCTTCCTTAGCCATCTCCCTCAAGCTTTGTAATGTAGAGTCCATAAGTTGAGCCTGTCTCAACTCTACATTTGTGACCCTCCCAATCTCGCCTTCTGCAGGAAGCCTAGTAATTGCCAATAACTGTACCTCACTGTTAATCTGGGTACTATCCCTCCTCTCCATCCTTGTAGTCACTGTGTCCAGGGGAACATCAGTACCTACCAGTAGCTGTGGCTCACCTTCAGACTTACTCTTACAGGATAGCTTCTTCTCTGAAACAGTCACCACACCAGTCCCAGCTTCAGGTATGAGATCTGTCTAGATTTCACCCATGCTACTGGACCTACATGGCTGTCTCCAAGTCTGACTACATGTCACTGCATGCTCACAAGATAATGCATCATCAAAGTCATTTCCTATTAGGACATCTGCAGGAATATTCTCAAACACAAACTCCACTTCCACAGGAAGCCTTACAAGCTCTGTCTGCTAATCAGATTCTCATGTCATCAGGCGAAGTACTGAGGGCTTGTTCCCTCACCAAAAGGTTTGCCAGTCTCTCAAAAGTGGTGACATGACATCCACTCACCCATCTGTCAAAGTAAGTACTTAAATCAGCAATATAATCACATACACTTTCATCTGCCTTGCATCTGTGTTCACCAATCTTTTTTCTATAACCTTCAGGTGTTAGTCGAAAACAATCTAGAAGACAGTTCTTAACTTTTTCATAATTCAAAAAATCTACATCAAACAGTTTTAACATGGCCTGAACAGCTTTCCCATGGACTAGGGGAGTCAGGAGCTGAATCCAGAGCTCACGGTCAACATCATACTGTTTACATACTCTCTGAAATATATGAATAAAACTATTAAAGTTATCCCATCCCTGTATTGAGGAAAAGGTTTACTGACCTTTACAGCTTCTGGGGACCAGTTGTTCCCTTCCCCATTACCTCCATGACACTCTGAAAAGGTAAGAAACTCCACTTCATGCCGGTGCTGACTCTCATGTTCCTTGTCTTCTAAATGTTTGACCTCCAGTCTCTCTGCTAATTTGATTTCAAGACATTATATTCTCTCCTCAGCCTCCAGTCATTTAGATTCCAGTTCATATTGCTGCTGCTTCTCCCTAGCCTCCAGTTCCAATCTCCTTAACTCTAGATGGATTCTCAGGTTCTCCAAAGTAAAGTTGGACTGTCCTGTCCCAGCAGGCTGCACATCCCCAATACCAAACTGGATGTCCTCCAAATGGTTTGTATGAGCTGAAGCTGCAACTAAGGCTGAAATCATTGCTTTCTTAGTCAGGTTGGCATGCACTAGTCCTGTGGCTTTACACTCCTTGGCCAACTAGTTCTTTTTCGGCTTACTACAGTCTTCTGCTGAAATGTTTGTCTGACTTCCCTGACTAACTAACTAAAAATAAATAAAACTGTGGTGAACTGAGATTCTGTATGCTTACTTTGTGGCTGTTGAGAGTGCACACCCAAATGACAACTCCCCATAGGCTACTGAAATCCAATTAAGAACCCCACACTGCTGGCACCAGTAAATTTGACATCCAGATAATATCCCACTAAACTGCTAACAATAGTGTGACGTCTCCCACTATCCTGGGTCAATAACTAAAGAGCTTCAGTCCTCACCACTGAATCCAATGTGAGACTGTCACTTAAACAGGATTAATACTTCACAATTTCCCCCTAGGAGCAGAACAGGAACATGCTCTATAACCTGGGACTGGACTGGATACTTCTGTCTACCCATAACATAACTCCTTTTACATATTTTGGAGTAATGTGTCCCAGTTTAAGACCTGGCACACTCACACTTAAATAAATTAAATCTCACACATCCAAACACTTCTGATAAAACCTGATTCAGATTTCTAGCTCTGTCCCCTCCCCAAAATAATGCAATAATGCTGCCACCAGTCAGTGTCTTCATGCCCTTTAAAGGGGTGTTCAATTATGAAAATTAGATATGAAAACAAATTATAGCAAATGACCTATGCAGACAGGCTTCTGGAGTTACCCAGGAAGTTATCTAGGCAAGTATAAGCACTCTCAAATCACTAGAGAAAACACTGATTGACCAGCTACAATGTAAGTTAATAAAAATGTTTAGTAATGAGCAAAATGATTAAGAATATAAAACCGTAACTTTCAATAAACAACAGAACTCAATCACCAAGAAAATGAAATCAGTACTGAAGGACAGAAATCCAACATTTAGAAAAACTCTAAATGATGCAACTGATTAGTTAAAATTTGCTATCTGACTATAGAACTCTGTCCCTGATCTAAACTAAATTACTACAACAGAGCAAAGGCAGTCTTACAGTTCTTGGTGAGTCCTTTTGGGTATCCACTGCACAGTACGTCTGTGAAAAACTCACAACTGGGTGTTAACTGACAACTGACATCTGCCTATTAACTATTTTCAGCAGGTTCTTTTATAGACTAGCCTAACTTTCTCAACTGTTATAGTTCTAATTTTTAATTAATATGTTAAAAATCAACCAACAGCTGTTTTAGTAAAGTTCCTTCCTGTCTTTCAGTTTCTAGTTGATGAAGCCTGGTCTGCAAGACCATAGAACATATCATCTTGGAACTTATAAACAAAGACATTGGTAATCTCCAAACTCTGGAGCCCACCCAGTTTGGGTTTGTAAAAGGCAGATCATGTCTTCTAAACCTGATTGACTTCTTTGAAGCAGTCACCAAAGCTGTAGACAAGGGTAAGGTGGATCACACAGCCTGTCTAGATCTCGCCAAGGCTTTTGATACCATCCCCCATTCTGGAATTAAAGATAAACTCACTAAACTAGGTATAAATCCCTATGTCACAAGATGGGTTGCCAACTGGCTCACTGACTGAGCCCACATTGTGAAAGTAGCAGACTCCAAATCCGACTTTAGACCAGTGACAAGTGGAGTACCACAGGGTTCAGTCCTGGGTCCTCTCCTGTTTGGTATCTACCTTTCTGAAGTATAGGCTAACACAGAACATCTTTGGCTAATGAAGTTCGCAGATGACTACAAACTAGGAGCCATAATTGAAACTCCTATCGATGTGGACATCCTACAAAAGGGCCTCACTGAGACAGATGCCTGGTGTCAAAGCCATAGCTTCAAGCTCAATGCCAAAAAGTGCATTGTCATCCCCTTTGGTAAAAACTCTGTATCCATGAGCTACCACATAGGTGGTAGTCTACTTAACACCGAAAGTGTTATAAGAGACCTTGGGGCACAGGTGGACAGTAGTCTCTCCTTTGGTAATCACATCGCCACAGTAGTCAGGAAATCATTCTACGTGGCACACCTCATCACAAAAGGTTTCTCATCCAGGAAAAAAGAGGTCACTGTTACCCTCTATTCATCACTCATTAGACCCATTATAGAGTACAATGCCCCTTTTGGTATGTGCCTAACAAGACATCTACAACAACTGGAAAGGCCGCAGAAATACCTCACAAAGAGGATTACCAGCGTCAAACAGATGCCCTATGCAGACCATCTAAAAAAACTCTAGTTTTACTCCATCACATATCGCCTACTCAGAGGCGATCTCTGCCTAACATACAAACCTATGTCAAACCCAGAGCTGTTGGACATGCTCCACTTAAAGAAATCCCAATCTCTCCAAGCTACATGCTCTAGGGACCTAAACCTTGTCAACACAATAAATAGAACATGCTGGAGGGATAGATTCCTGTCCCAGAGACTTCTCAGACTCTGGAACAAACTACCTATCTATATCAAACAAAGTGCCTCATTAGCATTCTTCAAAAAAATTCTTGATGATTGGATGGGAAATAGGAAATTCACCCTGGGGATCACCTCTATGGCTCTGCTCACCAGGGGCACAGGAAAATAATTTTCTTGGGTGGCGAAAGCCAGGGTACCTTATTGGTTAGACTTGTATAGGCCCTAGGGCCGATAGCCTAGTACCTACCTATGAACCTATGAACGTCAACACATAGCAATTGTCAACATTCCAATTACATCATCTGCAGATCAGCTGAATCTGAGACAGTTTGCGCTTAGAATGTTTCTTCACAAACATTTAGTTAGAAATGTAAAAAGACACTGTTCAAGTCTTTAAAACATTCTGTACAAACAGATCATAAATCAACATGTAATAACCTATTTACGATGTCATAGCTAGTTATGCTGGCATATAATACATAGGTTAATCTGAAATTATGTAGACATGCTAGCACAAATGACAGTGTCCAGTTTGTTCACATTACCTATATTAATATACTTGCTATGTTTTTGAGATGGGTAGATGATATATATCCAGTAATTGTGGTACTTCCTTATAAGCATGCCCAGTATAATTATGTAATATACTGAGTGGTGTTTACAACATACCACCATAAATAATCAATGTCGTTTCATAGTTATTGTTACTTGCCATTTTTTGGGGAAAAAAAACAACATGACTCTGCTGCTGGTCATGCAAGGGAGGTAGTTTTTGATGCACAGAGGATATGGACATTATTACTGGCCAGTGTACACCTGTTGTATGCAAACTCTAGGCAGTTTCCACATTTGACTTACTACCTGATGGTGTGGTTGGTCCTGTCTGTGAGGCACATTGCATGTGACCCAGGTATTACAATGTGGTGCACAATGCTTAGTTCAGGAGACATGTATTATTTACAACATGATAGTATACTGCCTTCAGAGGTGTACTTTATCATGCTGTAATGACTGCGTATTTGTGGCAGCAGTAGGTAGTATGGCACACTTGCTTGCTGCAATGTAGGATGTGGACATAGCCATTACAGCTTTACACTACCATCACATGTGCTAAATTTAAACGGTGAGTGCAGCAGTTGTCATAGACAATACTGATGTCAGGCACACTTGTGTTGTAATTGCTTCTCCTAGGTGCTGAATACCATGAGTGATTTCCCTTCAGGCCAGTTATTTTACATTAAGAAGGTTCGTGGTCTGCACTCTTCTGGGAGAAGAGGCTGGACTCTGCCCTTCTGAGCTGGGAATTTCTGGTTAAAGGTTTATAGTGCCTGAATATTTGAACTGTATCTTACTGAAATTGGTACACCTTGTTTGCTGTAGCATAGACTAGATCCAGGCCTACTGAATCTAGCTTTGTTTATATGCTTGTTGTTTGTTTTCTTGTTATTTCCCTGGAACGCTAATTCCACCTAATACGCGGCTTCTCAGCACTTCTGTGGATCACTAGTGATATCTGCATTGCTTACTGTACTTATTTCCTTGTTTCACTTGAAAGAAAGTTACTGTTTGTCATTTTTGCATTTAAGTTGCCTGTAACACATTGCACTTAAGTTACCTGGCACTTGCACGCTAAAGCAATTATATAAGTCAGCACTAAAAATTAAAAGCACTACACCCTCACTCCCCACTGGCCCTTGTTTTCAATTATTAAGGAATTCCCAATATTATTCTGGCATGTCCAAAGGTCAGTTGTCAATCTCCGCTCCAGTCCAGCTGGTGAATCTGGGAATCTTGAGGCAATGTTACAACTGCCTCATGTACACAGACAACCCTCTCCTCCTCCCAACAAATTCCAACACATGTGAGAGATGCAACCATATAGCCAAACTGGAGGCTAAGCTCTCTCAACTCAGTACTGGCATAACCAGTCAGGAGGAGAAGGAAACCACACTCACTACAATTCCAGTCTCACATAGACCTACCACGACAGCAAACCAAACACATAATCACACAAAAACATACTCGGAGGCTCTAAATAAAGATCTGCCTAAGCAGCAGAGACCTCCAAAGCAGACACCCAAGCAACCGCTACCCCAAAACAAAACACGTGCAACACATAGCTCACAAAGCCAGTGTGCTGAACAGTCACAGCCCTTAAGACTAAACAACACACCTGATGCACTTGTAATAGGTGACTTCATTGTCAGGCACACTGACGTCCCGCTCACGAGGCTGAACAAGGAGAGGGTCACGGTGAGCAGCCTGTCGGGTGCTAGGATCCACCACATAACACAAGCACTCAGGTCACTCCAAGGCAAGTACAAATATGACTCAGTCATTGTCCATGCTGGTGTGAATGACCTGAGACGTACCTCCCTGGACTACATGAAAAGAGACATAAAGGAGCTCTCTGAGCATGTAGCCCAGGCTGGTATGACCCTGACCTTGAGTAGCGTCTTACCCTCACCAAGAATGATGCCAGAATATGAAGACAAGATGATCAATTTCAACAATTGGCTTAAGTACTGGTATCATTCAAAGGGGATCCAATGCCTGTCAGCTTGGGATGATATGCTCGACAAGCCACGATGCTTCACTAGGGACGGCTTGCACCTGTCACCCCTGGGCTTTCGGATATTGGCAAAGGCTCTTGCTACCTCCATAGTGCCTTTTTTAGGCAAGGCTCAAAAGACAAACCCACCTCCATAGGTATCACAAGGGATAAGAAACTAAGAGTAATGCTACTCAACGCCAGAAGTCTAAACCTCAAGATGCATGCACTCGAAACTCTCCTTAGCGTGGAGAACATTGATATCTGTGCAGTAACAGAAACCTGGTTCAGGGCTCCCGAGAGCACCCCAGCACTACCAGGTTATACCTCATACCATGCTTTTCGGCCCCAAAACCTGGACCGAACCACAAAAGGAGGGGGAGTATCGATATTCATCAAAGATACCCACACCTCCAGGTTGGTGGCAAAGCATGAAGCATCAGAGACTATCCATGTGCAACTAACAGTGGGTAAAACTGCCTTCCAGTTTATAGCCTTCTACAGACCACCCTCCCAAACCCAGGAACACCACTCGGCCTTTCTGAGAACACTGAAAAATATGAAGGTCTCTCCAAACACCATTATATTGGGCGACTTCAACTACCCAAACATAGACTGGGAGCATTACTCTAGCTCCAACATCCTAGCCCAAAGGTTCCTAGACTTTATAAACTCAAATGCTATGGAACAACTTGTTACCACTCCCACAAGAGGGGAAAACATACTGGACCTGAACATCACTAAAATGGGGACTCTATGCTCCAGACCAGAAGTGTATCCCTCACTGGTAAGATCAGACCATAAACTAATCTCACTGGATATTCACATCCCGACCCCACCCCCTGCCCAGAAAACCACAGTGAAAAACTTCTCTAAAGCAAATTTCACACTCCTCAAAACCGAGGTGGAATCCTTCAAAGCCCCCGGACCTGTGGAAAATACGGCCCAGACTGCAGAATCCTTTATAAACACCTTCAGGAATGCATGGATCATGCGATCCCAAATAAAACCAAGACCCAATCCTCCAAAGGCAGACGTCCTGTCTGGTGGACCCCAGCCATAAACAAACTATACAATAGAAGGAGGAAGCTAATAAATGATAGAGCAAAATCCCAAAAAGGGAAGGCATCACTGATCAGTATTAGCAAAAAACTACGGGCACTCATACAATTGTCTAAGGCCAGCTTCGAGAGAAAAATTGCACAGGACACTAAGGATAATCACAAGGCTTTCTTTAGTTATGTTAGGAACCTGGGTGGTAATTCCCAGATATGCTCAGAATTAGTCCAAAATGACAAAAAATACACTGAACCCACAGACATTGCCAACATCCTAGCTGACAGGTTCAGCGCAAACTTCTCCCCCCCCTCCCCACCAAATGGGCAAATATCTATCCCAGCAGAGTGCTGCCCCCCTGACATCTCAGATGCTCAGGTAAGAGCCGCCCTCTCCAAAGCAAAAAACACAGCATCAATGGGACCAGATGGTGTCCCGGGCTGCGTCCTACATGAACTCCAAGAAGAGCTAAACCCAAACATAAAACTACTGTTCAATCTCAGCCTTACTACAGGATATGTGCCCAAAGAGTGGCATACAGCAACAGTGGTCCCTCTCCATAAAGGTGGTGCCTCAACGGATCCTGGAAACTATCGCCCCATAAGCCTGACTAGCTTGGTCTGCAAAGCTATGGAAAGGATCATCATGGACCTCATAAATAAATATATTGGGGACCTACAGACACTGGATCCTACCCAGTTCGGCTTTATTAAGGGCAGATCCTGCCTCTTAAACCTGGTTGATTTCTTTGAAACAGTCACCATGGCCATTGACGAGGGGAAGGTGGTCCACACAGCCTACCTGGACCTCGCAAAAGCCTTCGATACAATACCCCACTCGGGCATTATAGATAAGCTCACCAGCTTAAATATAAACTCCTATGTCACTAGATGGATTGTAAACTGGCTCAAGGACAGAACCCACATGGTTAGAATTGCTGGAGCCATGTCAGACTCCAAACCAGTTACAAGTGGTGCCCCACAAGGCTCAGTCCTGGGACCTCTCTTGTTCGGTATATATTTCTCGGAGGTACAGGCCAACACGGAAGGACTGTGGCTGACCAAGTTCGCAGATGACTGCAAATTGGGTGCCATAATCGACTCTCCAGCCGACACAAGCATCCTCCAAAAGGGCCTCATAGAAACAGACAACTGGTGCCAGAGCCATGGCCTCAAGCTAAATGCCAAAGAGTGTATAGTCATCCCCTTTGGCAAAAACAAAGTGCCCACAAATTATCACATAGGTGGTAATCCATTAAGTACAGAAGAAGTAATTAGGGACCTGGGGACCCAAGTTGATAGCAATCTCTCATTTGACAACCATGTGGCCAAAGTGGTTAGAAAAACATTTTATATAGACCACCTAATCATGAAGGGATTCACATCTAGATCAGGGGAGGTCATTGTGCCTCTTTACTCATCCCTCATCAGGCCCATAATTGAGTACAATGCCCCTTTTGGGATGTACCTTACCAGACACCTGCAGCAACTGGAAAGACCCCAAAAGTACCTCACCAAGAGGATCAAAGGGCTCAAACAGATGCCATATGCTGCCCGGTTAAAGAAACTCCAGCTCTACTCAGTGGCATACTGCCTGTTCAGAGGCGATCTGTGCCTGACGTATAAAGCCATGTCCAACCCAGAATTAATGGACATGCTGCACCTCAGAAAATCCAAATCCCATCGAGCTACGCACTTGAGAGACTTGAACCTCAGCACTGAAATAAATAGGACATGCTGGAGGGACAGATTCATAACCCAGAGGCTCCCTTCACTCTGGAATAAAATCCCAGTCCAGGTTAGGCAGAGTCCCTCATTGACTCTCTTCAAGAGGAATCTTGATGAGTGGATGGGAGAACGTAGGTTTACCCCGGGTATCACTTCTGTGTCACTGTTAGACAGAGGCACAGCATACCAACCTCGAAAAAGGGCATAGCAAAATAAATTTAAAATGGGTGGCAAAAGCCAAACACATTCTGGCTAGGCTTATAAATGCCCTAGGGCAGATAGCCTAGTATGAACCTATGAACCTATGAACATATGTGTAATCATGTCCACAGTCATGCTCAACCCAGATATTACAGATGTTACTGATCAGCCTCCACATGACTTGTGTCTTCCAGGATTTCCATTTTAGCATATTTCTCATAAAATGCCCCACCATCTCCATCTGTTATAGTTTTACATCTGTACCAATGCATTGGAGCATAATCTTCTATCAATAAGCTGTTTAATGGGACAATTCTGTTTCTGTGGCAGGTCCTTGTAGATTGCACTACATACTGAATTGCGAAGTATTAACTATCTCAGTTCCTACTCTTTTGATCATGTATGTTGCTGCCACAACTTTTATTAGTGTTTCCGCCATCAGTACTTGCATGGAAATTATGTCCAGGGGTGTTTCTTCTTTTTCTCAAGTGGTCCTCTATTTTATGTATGTATGTAGTTTTCCATAACCCCTATATTGTTACTTCAATATTGATAAGGAATAGGAAGTTGTACATGTGTGTTTCTTGCATGTATTTTCAAACATCACAAATAAGTCCTCTGTAACATTTACTGTCTGTGTTTTATTTTCCAATATAAACGAAAATTCCAGTTATATTCCTACATGTCCACTACCAGCACTACCTGTAATATCCTACTGTATCAACGTTCTTTGTCCACTAAGTTCATATCTCTCAGCTATCCCTGATTTTCAGGGACATCCATGATTGTGGCTGGGTTTTTAGCTTTGTCCCTCTTAATTCCTCCTAAAACTGGTGAAATATGGAGAAAAGGTGGTGAATTATATTTAGTAAATTCTGACAGCAATTAAAGCAGAGTACTATCTTTTTCTACAACATTATCAAATTAATAGCACTAACTTTTTAAACAGTTTCT
This sequence comes from Protopterus annectens, assembly GCF_019279795.1. Lineage (NCBI taxonomy): Eukaryota > Metazoa > Chordata > Ceratodontiformes > Protopteridae > Protopterus > Protopterus annectens. The sequence goes on along the minus strand of NC_056748.1, from coordinate 539,555,481 downwards.
TTGATTGTCCCTGATTATTTCTGAATTTGTCTCTAATTCTGATGAGTTTTATCTTTGATTCAGTTGTTAGGTATGACCGATACTGTTAGGCTTCCCCTACCTTTTTTATGTATTCCAAGTTGCCCTGTGTACTGTTGTTCCATTTGTGTCTACTCACTTACTGAACTCAGGCTTGCTTCCAGTCCTCTGCTTACATCATCCACATGTGCCCTTTTGCACCACAGTGTGGCTATGAGCATGTGTTCTGGGCTCGAGCAGTGGCTGCTTGATTGCGTAGAGTAACTTGGAGTTTTGCATATTCGATTATCAATACTGCTCATCACTCACATAGAGTCAGTTGTGTTCTCTTCAGAGTGACAAGTACACACTGTTAATGAATCCCCATGTTTATTTTAAATGATTTTTTGTTATATTTTCTTTATCTTTTAGATTTAAGAAATGGCAAATCCCACACTATAAATGGTTACATTGTATCATACGTTTAGTATGAACAGCAACACATCCAACGCTACTGATTGTGTCAGTGATGTCTTGCATGTAGACAGGCATGAACTGCACACTTTGTACTAGGGATGAGCCAATGCATCTGATTAGTTCCACAATTATCTCATGCACACGTTTCTCTAGAAAACAATGCCCGGTGTGCTGCATATAACCAGTGGTATGGTCTTGAAGTCAGGGACTTGAGCTTCTTGTAGCTCATGTAGGCTGCTGCTTGCATGGAAACTTAAATATGAATTTGGACAAGCAGCTGCTGCACCTTATTGAACACATTATTTGAGTTTGAGTGAGGTAAGTGTGACAACTGTGAGAAGACAGTAAGGGAAGTATAGATAAGGGCAGTGATTGGGAAGGGGATTTAGACTGAGGGAGCGGGATGGGAGTTTTAAGGTTAGAGATCAGGAGAGAAATGTTAGGGTTAGGGAGCAGAAGGGGAGTTTTAGTGTTAGGGAGTGGGAAGGGCATTTTAGATTTAGGAAGTGGGAGATTTAGGGTTAGGGAGGAATCAGAGAATTTAGTTTAGGGAGGGAAAGTGAAGATTTAGGATAAGATATTGAGGATTGCAGTTAGAAATTGAATGAAGGTTTTAGGGTTAGAGTTAAGCCTCTGATAGCGCTGTATAATTTTATAGGGTCAGGTGTTGGGAGAGCTGAGTAGTTATGATAGATCAAGCTAGTGGGAGGTAGGGCACTTACTTTTTTGAGCAAGTGGCAGCAAGCAAGTGTATCATGATCAACTACCATGCAAACGCTTGGAGTAGACCCGGGTGGTACAGTATGTAAATACCTAAAGCTATGGATAATTATGCTACAGTTATCACTGTAACTAAAGTAGGGGATGTTCCCATCCTGCATTTCCTAGTGTTCTGTGCAACACATGATATTTGTTGCATGCTAGTTGTCTTTCATAAAATAGGATATTATAGCAATAACCCATGGCTGGGTGTGGGTAATGCTGGATTTACCCATGGTTGGTGTGGTTTGGTCACAAGGGTGAAGCCAGAGTGACCAAACAAAGCCAACCGTGGGTAAATCAGCATTACCCACACCCAGCCATGGGTTATTGCTATTATACAATGACATTATTAAAGAAAAAATGAACGTACTTTTCTTAAATAACGTCCTTGTATAATGGCACTGTAGTGCTCTTCTGCATTTTTTCTCTGGTATCATAGGGCTTTCTTGATGTACTGCACATGCATATGGATGTTCCCATGCTTACCCATTAAATCAGTGCTGTATAAAGGAAGCATAAGGACATTTTTTGTTTGTTTTTAATTAAAAAAAATGAAATCCAAAGACTTTAAATGCACAAGAGAGACAGGACAGATAAAATATAAGGATAATCAGTTATGTTTCTCTAGTTTTGCATAACATACCAGAATATCCCTGTATTTTTCTCTAAATCTATTTCTCATTATTTTGAAGTCTCCGGTGTTTGTAAGTTTATTTAAGAAAAAAGTAAAGAAAAGTAGAATTTCCATGGCATATATTAATAGAAGAATGTCCAGATAACCAGACTTTTTTCCATTGGTATATACTCGATTTACACTGGGCACGCTGGTTGGGCTGACCAATCAGCATGCTTGTTTTTAATGCATGATATTAATGGCCAGTCATTGTATAATCTACAATAATTGATAGAAAAGTAAACTTCTGATAATAAGGGCAGTCATTAGTCTATACCTCCTATATTAATTTTACTGTTTGCTCAAGCAGTGACACCATTAATTCTCAGACAAAAAGGGGGCGGGGACATGCTGACTTACCTAAAGTAAAATAGATAGTACTAAACCCAAGCCTAGAATATTGCTTTTTTAGTTTATACTTTCATTAATTTACATTTTATTTTTATTTAGACACAAAGGCACATTGAATTATTTTATTAAGCAGTCACATAAATGATAATAATTAAAGTATACAATTAAATGAACAACCATAAGAAATTCATGACAACATATCACATTTGAGTGTAAGTTATGCCTAAACTTCCTCTCACTTGACTTTTATGTTTAGTTATGAAGATTCCACACCAGGTGTGAGTAAGTCTCAACACAGCCCATACCCTGATTTGTTTTAAAGTGTTCATAACTGTTCCCTTATCTAACATTCTTTAACATTCATCCTGGTCCCTCACCTAGTTTATAAGGTCATTAAAGTTTGCTACTTGCAGCACAGATTCAGTCTAAACTGTGCTGAGTTGTGAGCTACTGCTGTTGTCTGTTTATGGGTATTCCTTGCTGTTCCCAGCTCATTTAAACTGCCTTTCACTCTGCTGTTCTTTGCTTGTCATTTGTGTTGTTGTTGTCTGCAGGTCAGTTACCCATATTGTTGTCCTCCCAGATCTTTTCATAGGCATCATCAACAGCATTTGACATCTGCATTCTCCTTTGTTTTTAGACTAGTTATTGGCAGTAAATCAAAACACCACTGAAGGAAAAGGGCAAGTACTAATACCATCCCGAGTAGTTACTAAAATAATGTTTGGATGCATCCAAGCATGTGGCAACTAAGTCTGATAAATATTACAAGCAATTGTTGAGTGACAATCCAAGACTACTGACTCTTTGAAATGTGCATTTTGTAGCATCCTAGAGGCAGCCATGTGTTTCAGCTGTGTCTTTTCATTCTTTGAAGAGTATGTTTGGTGGTATCATTCTATCGGCAGCATCTGAGTAAACTTGTAGTTTTACTGTCAGTAGTAGCATCTGAGCCTGGTATTCTACAGTATACTGCATGCAGTTTTTGCTACCTGTTCAGACTTATCCTATTGTTATTACACAGAGTGTGAGGACCCTCATAGCATAGTGTCAGAAGAGCAGTTAGAAAAGGGTGGGTGTGGTTGATACTAGTGTCCAAGTTTGAGGGAAGGAAACCCATGAAGCACAAAGGGATGGAAAATGGAATAATATGGCAGTGGAGTGAATTCTCACATCTCAGTATGTGTACAGGAAATACAATCATATTAAAGGTACTGGATTTACAACAGGTGTTTCAGGGAGAAAGTATATACCATATTACATCTGGAAATAAAGCTAAATTTAAAGTGTACGTGTGTTTTTTTTTTTGTAAAGGAACAGCAATTATTTTCCCTGGGAAAAAAAATTGCAGTTCTGTGTGTTCGTATATTTTGGGTTTCGAACTTCACAGTTCGATATTGCATCGTTCGGACTCCTGTGAGTTCAACGATGTAATATAGACCAATATATATATATATATATATATATATATGTGTGTGTGTGTGTATGTATATATATATATATATATATATATATATATATATATATATATATATATATATCTATATATATATATATATATATGTTGTTGTTGTGTCTTTCGGCTTTTCCCGGTTAGGGGTCGCCACAGCGGAACTCCGGTCCACTAATGATTGGCAGTAGATTTTTACGTGCTGAGTTGCCGGCCCTGATGCACAACCTTCAACGAAGGTATGCCCATTCATGCATGTCTCCACAAAGAAGACGCCCTAGTTGAGAATCGAACAGGACAACATCTTACTGTGAGGCGACAAATATATATACACACACACACACACACACACACACACACACACACACACACACACACACACACACACACACACACACACACACACACACACACACTTTACACACAAAAAATCCATTGTAAAAATCATACCCTGGGATTCAATAAACTGAAATCTCTGTGCAGGAACAGTGTAGCCATTCCTGCACGGAATATGGCCGCCGAGCAATCCAGTAAACTACTTTTCTGATGTGTACAAGCCTGCCTACACTATTCCTCCATGGACACCACTGCATAATGCTAATTACCTCATTTGTTAGTGAAAACCATGCAGATGAGGTGAATTAGCGATTCAGTAAGTAGGCAGGTATTCATGCAAAAATAGTGCTAGTTAAAGAAATGTATTCGGCTAGTAGCCGAATACATTTCTGCAAAAATTAAAATGGAGGCATGACAGCTCAAATTAAAGCATGTATTATAATGTTTAGGCATGTCAAAGGCCAAATATATAGTCAGTGGCATGCAAAAGTGTTGCAATTTTATAAAATAAAACTTTTTTTTTTTTGGCCAATCTCGGCTGTTTAAGCATAGGGCAGCGGTGAGCAAACGGGATCGTGCCGAAAATAAAAAGATAAAGGGAAAGCACAATTTTAAGGGAAATCTGCATTTTGCCATTATAGTCTATGGCATGCAGAATCAAAACACTACCATGGTTGTTAAAGGGAAAGGCTCTAGTGTAGTGCAGTAACTAGGAATGAAGGCAGTGTTGTATGCTAATGAGGGGAAATTTACTGAATCACAAAAAGATTCTAAGTGCCAAACTGCACCTAACCGTGTAGGTGTTATAAGGCAGTTGTATAAGCAGGAGGAGCAGCAGACATGAGAAGGGGGTGTGTGATGCTTGGTGTGAGCACATTGGAGCTCTACAGCATACAGATAATATTAGCTAAGCACAGCTAAGCAAGAGGGTGTGTCTGGGGCTGTATAAAGTGTTTACTTCAACTAAACGGGTTTGCACAGTGTGCACCAGGGTCTAAAAAATAAAAAATAAAAAAATAACAGGAAATACCAGGACTGTTTACATTTGGGCACCGGGTTTGCGCAGCACACCTCAGGGCTTAAAAGGAGTGGAAATGGAAAGGGGAAATAGCAGAATAAAGGCAATGAGGTACAAATAATACAGCTGGCAGGTGGAATCTATCATACTCAGCCAATCACACGGGCAGAATCAGCAGCACACCACTATAAACTATGCAAACACCTTTCAGTCTGTTTTTTCCCACAAACTCTACACCATAGGTGTACACAGACAGAGGAATTTTAACTGACAAAACTAACAACATGTTGTTGGCTGCTGTTGCGTTGATACACCAGTTTGTGCTAGAGGCTGAGGACAATGAGGAGGATAATGCTGACAACCACCCCAGACTGAGGAGAAGGAGAAGAGTGTTCAGACCCAGGGTGACCTACCAGGGGCTACATGATCTGGAGATAATAGAGCGATACAGCGTGGACAGGGACATACTGCAGCAACTTGTTGAGCTATGCTGGCCTCATCTCAGACCCAGAGCCAACAGAGGAGAATCCATCCCAGTGGATACCAAGGTATGTGTAGCCTTAAAAATACTAGCTACATGTACTTTCCAAAGACCTACTGGGGACATGATGGAGGTCTCATAGGCATCTGCATCCAGAGTACTCCACCAGTTCCTGGATGCCTTTGCTACCACATGCTGGTGAGCACATTTATTTCCCCAATACCCATGATGACAGGACCAGCAATATGGTCTTTCCGCCAAGTAGCAGACTACCCAGAGGTACTGGGTGCCATAGACTGCACGCACATCCACATCAAAGCATCACCCGGTGAACAGGGTAGGGTCTATGTAAACCACAAGGGCTTCCCCTCCATCAACTGCCAGGTCATGTGCAATGCCCAGGGCATTATCATGAATGCATGTGCTGGCAGCCCAGGAAGCTATCACCATTCCTACATTTGGCATTCGTCACAGCTGTACCAGTCATTTTCCAGTGGGGACATCCCGTATAGCTATCTGGTGGGGAAGCTGGTTATGCACTGGAGCTGTGGCTGATGACACCCATCAGAAATGCAAACACACCCAAACAAGAACACCATAATGAGGCACACGCACAAACAAGGATCATAATAGAGCATGTGTTTGGAATGCTCAAGTCACAGTTCCAATGCCTTGACATATCTGGTGGAGCCTTGCAGCACTCTCCACCAACAAGTGCACACATGTTCATAGTATGTGCCATGCTACACAATATGATCCTGTGGAAACAGCTGCAGCAGGAATACCACTGGGAAGGGCCACACATCCCCCCATACAGACTTTAGACAGTGATAGTACAGGTGTTGCAGTTGCAGTAAGGCTTTGAAGGGTAAAAAGTAAAATATTCAAAATATGCTGTCACAATCAGACCTGTGTTCTGTACTGATATGCCACTAGTCTGCAAGACAGGCCACAGAACTATGCTAAATGAAACCAAGATGTAAAGCAAATACCAGCACAGTCTGTGCAAATGTGTCCAGTTGACAGGTGTGCTCCCCCCACTTATTCACATAGGAATGCAGTATCATGTATGTTTGCAGGGAAACTGCAGCAGAGCACAGATTGCCAGGCAGGTCCCAATATGCAAGATAACTTCTTGCATGTCCACAATATGCAGGGGTCAATGAGCTATGTATATCTGTGATTAATACTGTCAGGATGTGGCCAGCATGAACTCCTGGCTGTTGTGTCTTCCTGGTCTAGGTACAGCAGTGTGGTAGATGGGCCATGTTGCAAGAAATGCAGTGCCAAGTATATCACATGTCAGCTACACCTGTGGTGGGAGTTGCACACACTGTCCAGATGTCAATATCCATTACTGCCAGTAAGCTGGACAGGTCATGGACAGGGGACCAAACATATGAATAGTACACGGGTTGGAGTAACTTACACAGTGCCTACCAGACCTCCCGACTGTACAGACCTAATGCAGAATGTACAGAGGTTTGCATCATATTTGTGGTGTCTCTATCAAGAAATAGTGGTAGTTTGGCAAATCATTGGCAAGCCGCGAAAGTCTAACGTCAGAAAATAATGTTGGATTGTAGTGTCTCACACCTCACACCCTATAGAAAATGCATGCTAATGCAACACCTGTTATTGTATCAACTTTCTAGGTTTGTAAGGCCAATAGTTAAAATTGTCCCTATATTTAGGCCTTTATCACTCAATTACCTATGGCTCCATCCAGATGTCTGGCTACTATATGTAGAGAGGTATGGTGCCTAGTAGCACAGCAGTGCATTCTGGCACTTAACATTGTCACCCCAGGGGGGCACTGCGTTGCAGCCTGGGAACATATAAGTGATAGAATGCACTGCCTTGCTACAGATGGCCTGCATCAGTCTCACATGACCTACAGGCTTCTGGCAAAGGCCCATGCCTCACCCATAGTGCCTTTGTAGGGAAAGTCACGGGGTTCTCACTACCAACATGACGGAGTCAACAAAATGCAAATGAAAGGCCATGCCAGTAAATGCTAGTAGCATACCTCTCAACCTTGTAGAGCAAGAAATCTGGACAAAGCCATACATAATGGTGGCATAAAGGCCTAACTATAGGGACACCTTGAAATATTGCTCTCATAATGTTAGAACATTGATAGAATAACAGAGGGGTGTGTAGTAGCATGGATGTCATGAAGGGTGCGAAGTCTGAAACTCTACTGTTCTGTAATCATTTCCTGACTGCAACCATGAGGGATTTGCAACAGACCTGCTAGAAAACCAGAATGTTAAGGGACACTGACTAGATATATGAGGCATGAATCTGGATAATCTGTGAGAATCCATCCTGTTGAGAGGTATGTCCAAACCAGGATATGGCATTTCAGGTAAGAAGAATACTGCATAACCAGGAAATCCCCTGCCAGTATATCACCAAGTTGGTAGCCATTTTTCACAGCCTCATCAGTCAATTGACTGTAGGCACACCGCCCAAATGGCTGGATTGTGCAAGAATGTCTATCTAGCTTTTGCCTCATAATATAGGTCTGTGCATCATCCATCTTGCATTTCTCTGGTAAATAACTGTGATGATCCGATGATATCTGTCAGAAGGTAATGTCACAATACAGTACAGTGTCAAACATTGCATATGTCAGAAAATGTCTGCTAAAACAAGCTCTGTAACTCAAGCAACTCATAGATTAATAAGATCAATAGTTACAGTATCCCCTATGTTTGGCCCATAGTTTCCTCATATTGGCAGCCTATCTCCAGATATCTAGCCCAAACAGTTTGCAAGCTATGGTTGTGGCACACAATACCCTGGACTGGAGTACAACTATCCCTGGAATGGATTCTCACACTTACTATAGAAGGTCATACTGAGCATGCTCCTACACTTAAGGAAGTAGAGAAGTGAAGCCCATGTCTGAAACCACATCAGACTATATATATCTGTAGTGTGCAGATGCCTTTGCATACACACAGCTGTGTAAACCTAACTGTCTCCACACACATCCATCAGACAGGATTACCCACAGCCAGCTGTAGGTGGCCATATGTGGTATATCTGCATCTGTTGCATGTGATACACACATACATATATATATATATGGGAAGCATATTACAATATATCAAACATACACACACATAGACATGGGGAAGAGAGGGACAGGCAGTGATAGACTGAGACACACATGGGGACACACACACAGAGTGACTCATACACAGGGATACCCTGAATGGCATAGAGTGATGCCCTGCTACAGACAGTGGCATACCAGTTGTAACCACTGGCATGTGCCAGCATGAAGATGAGATTCATTGTCAGATGGTACTGAGGTGGGGGTGGAATATCACATCAGCTACCGTTGCATGTGTGTGTCTGTAGGTCTAAGTATTATGATGCCCTACTCAGCCAGTACACTTCCCATTTCCCTACTTTAAAACATCTGCCAATGTCATTCACCTTAGGAGTACCTTTGGACTGGTTTCAGTCCTGTAAGCTCTATAGCATGTGTGATAACTGTGTAACACTATCATACAGATAAGTAGGGGTTCTAATCACAGTCCTGACATATGTGACAGTGGTTGTGTGTGTGTGTGTGTGTGTGTGTGTGTGTGTGTGTGTGTGTGTGTGTGTGTGTGTGTGTGTGTGTGTGCGTGTGTGTGTGTGTGTGTAAAAATAAGTGTTTTAGTCCACTCCCACCCAGTACATCTCTCATTGCCCTACTTCACAAGATCTGCTGATGTCATTCACTGTAGAAGTACTGTTGGGCTGGTCTCTGGCTTATAAACTGTGTGGCCTATGTAACACTATAATGCAAATAGCTAGTAAGGTAGGGGTTCTAAACTCAGTTCTGGCAAATGTGCAAGTGTGTGTGTCTGTAGCTTAAAGGTTTTCAGCCCCTTCTCCCTCAGTACACTACTCATTGCTCTACTTTAGCAGCCCTGCTGATGTCAGTCACCTTAGAAGAACCTTTGGGCAGCTCACAACCCTACATGATCTGTGGTGCATGCGATAATTGTGTAGCACTATAATACAAATAACTATTTAGGCAAGGGTTTTAATCTCAATCCTGGCAAATGTGTGTGTATATGTGTAGGTTAAAGTATTTTGTGGCATATTTCACCCAGTACATCATCTATTGCCATACTTCAGCAGTCCTGCTGATGTCAGTCACCTTAGAAGTACCTTTGGGCAGTATACAGCCCTACAGGCTCTGTGGCGTGTGCAATAATTGCATAATACTATAGTACAAATAACTAGTTAGGCAGGGGTTCCAGTCTCAGTCCTGGCAAATGTGTGTGTAAGTGTGTATATATGTAGGTTAAAGTATTTTGTGGCCTCTCTCATCCAGTACATCACCCATTGCCATACTTTACAAGGGCCAGTGATGTTCCTCACCTTAGAAGTACCTTGGGGCACCCTCCACTCTCTAAGCTCTGCGGTGCATGTGATAAATGCATAACACTGTAGTAGCAGTAAATGGATAGGTAGGGGTTCTAATATTGGTCTTGGCAAGTGTGTGTGCATGTGTGTGGGTGTGTGTGTGTGTGTGTGTGTGTGTGTGTGTGTGTGTGTGTGTGTGTGTGTGTGTGTGTGTGTGTGTGTGTGTGAACCATATCCATTGGGGGACGGTTTTGCAATTTTTTGCTGTTACCCACCCTGCCCACTTCTCAATGTCCACTTCACAAGGCCCACTGTTGTCACCCACTGTAGAGGTAGCTGTAGACATGCTGCAGCCCTATAAGCTCTGTGCCACGTGCAATAACTATACAGCAGTATGGAATAAATAAGACAGGTGGGCTTTGTAATCCTTGGATACCATTCTCCACTCAGGAATCATAGACAAATACACTCAGCTAGGCATCCACCCCTATATCAGTAAATGACTTGCAAACTGGCTCACAGATAGAACCCCCAGTGTTAAAGCAGCAGACTCAATGTCAGACTGCTGAACAGTCTCGAGTGGAGTCCCACAGGGTTTGGTCCTGGGTCCCCTCGTATTCAGTATCTATGCCTCTGAAGTCCAGTTCAACACGAAGTGACTGTGGCTAACAATGTTCACAGACAACTGCAAGGTGGGTGCTATTATTACTACCCCACGTGATGTTGACATCCTGCAGAAAGGCCTCACTGACACCTATGACTGGTGTCAGAACCCTGAACTTTACCTCAATGCCAGAAAATGTGCTGACATCCTGTATTTTGCTTGTGGAGTGTTTGCTGTGATTTGTTTCTAAGTTGTGGCTCATTTACACTCCTGGTACATTTCTTCTTTAACTTGTTCTATATGGACAGACTCCAATTATTTCAACTATTCTCTGTTTCATATTGGCTACTTAGAGACAATCTCTGCCTGACTTAGAAAGCCATGTCTGACCCAGCTCTGTCAGGAGTGCTACATCTGAAGAACCCAATCCATCCACACCACATGCCCCAGAGACCTCAACCTCATTTCCACAATCAACAGAACATGCTGGAGGGACAGGTTCATAAACCAGACACTGGCCACACTATGGAATAGACTTCACATACATGTCAAGCAGTGCAGCTCACTGGGCCTCTTCAACAGAAATCTGGATGAGTGGGATGAGTGGATCAGGGATAGAAATCCCACCCCAGGGATCACTCCAGTGGATATACTTGTCAGACACACTAGGGACTATTGTCCAGTGGCATGATGCCAGGGTAATCCTATGGGCTGGGCTTGTAAAGTCACCATGGCCATTTGTCTAGTACACACCTATGAATCTATGGATCTCAGTCCTGGTAAATGTGTGTGTGTGTGTGTGTGTGTGTGTGTGTGTGTGTGTGTGTGTGTGTGTGTGTGTGTGTGTGTGTGTGTGTGTGTGTGTGCATCAGTGTGTATAAAAGTGTCTGTAAGTGTGTAAACATGAGGGCGTAAGTATTTTGGGGCCCTTCTCACCCAGTACACCTACCATTGACATACTTTACGAGGGCTGGTGAAGTTATCCACTATATAGGTACCTTGGGTCACTCTTCACCCTATAAGCACCATGGTGCATACTGTAACTACATAACACTATAGTACCAGTGATTACATATGTGGAGGTTCTAATCTGAGTCCTGCCAAATGTGTGTAAGTGTTCAAAAGTGTGTATATTTGAAGGATACAGAATTTTGAGGCCTCACTTTCCCAGTACACTGCTCCTTGTCATACTGTACAAGGGCTGTTGATGTTGTTCAGCTTAGAAGAACTGAGGGACACTATTCACACTACAAGCTCCTTGGTGCATGCGGTAAATACATAACACTTTATTAGCAGTAACTAGGTAGGTAGGTGTTCTAATCTCAGTTCTGGCAAACGTGTGTGTGAGAACTGTATCCCGTGTATGTGTATGAGTGAGAACTACATCCAGTGGGTGGGTGGGTTTTACATTTTTAGGCTGTGGTACTCCCAGTACATGTCCTAAGGTCCAACTTACAAAGGTTGCTGTTCAAATCCACTATAGAGGTATTTGTGGACTGTCTTCAGCCCTATAAGCCCTGTGCTGCATGCAACAGCTATGTAACAGTATGGAATGAATAACATGATAGACAGGGCTGCTAATGTCAGTACTGGCAGTTGTGTGTGCATTGGTGTGTATAGCAGTATTTTTGAGTGCGTAGACTCATAGGTGACAGTCTAATGAGTCCTTCTACACCCAGTATACCCCTCATTTGCCGTACTTAGAAAGGGCATGTAATGTTATTCACTGTACAGGTACCTTGGAACAGTAATCAGTGGCATAACACTGTAGTACCACTGACTACATGGGTCGGGGTTCAAACCCAACACTGGCATCTATAATCCTGTGTGTGTGTGTGTGTGTGTGTGTGTGTGTGTGTGTGTGTGTGTGTGTGTGTGTGTGTGTGTGGGAACAGTATTCATTGTGTGTTTGGTTAACACAATATCCTCTGGGTTTGTGGGTTTTACCAATCTGAGGTGTGTTCCACCCACTACACTTACCATTGTCTACTTTACAAGGGCTGCTGATGTCAACCATCATAGACTTACCTGTATACACTCCTCAACCCTATAAGCTCTGTGGCACATGCAATAAGTTTTACAGAGACCTGGTAAATGTGTACAGATACATCTGTACCTTGGCTCTGACATGATAGATGTGTTACCACTTTGCCATACCCCTTGTTGGCAATGTCTGCAGGGCCACATCCTGCTGAAACACAGACACCTAGAACACAAACAGAATACAGCATGTGAGACTACATTCAGTCAGCATTACTAACACCAATAATTCATCATGGCTGAAAAGGTACACACACTCTAAAGTATACCCATTACAAATGCCAGATGACAGCACCTTACACAGCATTACATAGCTAAACTGTACTTAATTACCCTGTGCATCTGAACCACATTTTCATATTCCTGCATTGGTGGTATGGATGACAGGGATGTGGCACAGATGTCATCATATGCACAGGGTGTTGTGTGGGTTTGCCAGAGGCTTAAGCTGGGCCATATGATTGTGTGTGTTTGGAGGGGTGTTCGATGAATGGGCTGTGCAGAGGTGGTGTTTGTGTGTTTGGAGGTGACCTGGCTGTGATGGTGATGTGTTTGTATGCACACAGTCATGCCATGTGGCTGCCCTACACAGGAGAATGTTGGACAGTTGTAGACCATACATGGCAGGGTGTACAGTTCACTGTCTCTGGCCACAGACACATGAACTGGTCCTGCCAGAGGTCTTACTGGCAACATCAAGCCCAAGGCCAGATGCAGTACTACTCCCCGATGGTGACTGCTGTCTGTTGGATCCATGTCCCTAATGAGACCAGCCAGGACCACATGCCCATGGCCTGCTCTGTTGTGGAATGGACAGCACCCACCCTTCTGTACTGCTGGTGGGACTGCCACTATGGGAGTGTAAGCGTGCATGGCCACATAGACTCTAAGCTGATGTTGGTGCTGACCTATGTCCATGTAGCCGATGCCCATCTCCCACCGCATGCACAGACATTCCATGGTCGAGGATTGCCAAGGTCTCAATATTAACTATCATTAGCCACCACTTATAACCACATCATACCCCCTGTCATCTATCAGCACAGTATGAACATGCATTGCACTCCTGGTCCTGATATGTCATGTTCCCCCCAATGAGGGCCAGTACATTGCATAAACCACCATTCATCATTCACATTTGTGTAGAGGGATGACAGTGGCCATCTTCCTTGCAGATGGGATGTCAGTGAAGCTCAAGCTTTGCTTGCATACAGTGTGTAATGGATCTAGAAGCATATGCCTGAGTTCATGTAGGATGCAGACAGGAATGTTATCAGGTCCCATGAAGACTTCCTTTTGTTGACTTTGATTAGGCAGTATGCATTTACTCCCTGTTGTTGAGGGGAGGGGTGAAGGTGCTGTGCATATCCACCTATGCTGATGGTGAGCCAGGGAGGTGATGTTTGCCCTAAACCTGTCTGCAGCAGGTTGGCTATAGCTATGGTGTGTGCATATGTGATGTGATTGACCACCATTACAGGGTTGGTTGGGTTGTTGCCTCTGAGATTGCAGACATATGTGAAGATGGCCTTGGGATTGCCCTTGGTGGATGTGTCCAATTTGATCTTAGTTAGCCTTACAGTAATTCATCTGTGACCTTATATGCTTATTCAGACAAAGGTTGACTTGCTGCCAAGTTGGTGCCTGCTCATACTTTGCCCTCTGCAGACAATATAGCAACCAATTTTGTGGTTTGTGTATTGCTGCTGTTCAGCAAAGGGGATTACTCTAACTTGATGGAGGCAGGTTTTACAAGTAAGGTATTGCTGAGTCCATATAGCTATGTCGGTGGCCATATAGCTGTTTGTAGTAGGCATAGACACAAGGCCATGACGCAGTTGGACACCTCTCCAATTTCAACCTGATAATCATGCTTATTCTAGTACCCATGTCTATGTCAGGGCAATGCAACAACCAGTAGCTGTAGAAATCTAACTCTGCTGGAAGCACAGAAACTACAATTACACACATGTACAACATGTACAGCTTATTTACCTAATGTTTTGCATCCCATGTCTGTTGTTATCAGGTGGCTAGGTACCCCTACTCATACATGCATGTTCACAAGTAATACTTTATATACATTTCTGTTCTATAGCAGTATGGCATACTGTATTTACACTCTTGCTGCTCAGTCATTCCTCTCAACAAGTTAGACCAGGACATCTGGAAGACGCTACACATACATGGGGGGGGGGGGTGATGGGCCAAAATTAGTGGCACTTTCTTAATATTGCTGTAACACACTAGTCATTTGATAGCACAGTAGCCTTTGCATTCACAGACATACCCTGGAGGATGTCCGACACTCATACGGCAGGAAGAGAGGAGAAAGGCTAGGAGTGTGGTAGTGAGGGTAGGAACTTTTAATGTTGGCATTGTGATGGGTATGGGAATAGAGCTAGCTCATATGATGGACAGAAAGAAGGTTGATATATTGTGTGTGCAAGAGACCAAATGGAAGGGGGGTAAGGATAGGTGTATTGGAGGTGTGCCCACATTGTTCTATCATGGTGTGGATGGGAGGAAAAATGGTGTAGTGGTTATCCTGAAGGAACAGTATGCCAAGAGTGTTTGTGGAGGTGAAAAGAGTGTTGGATAGAGTAACGTTTATGAAACTGGAAACTGATGATGTAATGATGAATGTTGTTAGTGCACATGCTCTGCATGTTGGGTGTACAATGGTTGACAGAAAGATTTTGGAGTGAGTTGGATGAGGTGGTGATGACTGTATCCAAGGGTGAGAGTGGTGATAGGAGGAGATTTCAATGGGCATGTTGGTGAAGGGAACAGAGGGGATGCAGAAGTGATGGGTAGGTGCGATGTTAAGCAAAGGGATGCAGAAAGTGAGATGGTAGTAGCTTTTGCAAAAAGGATGGAAGTGGCTGTGGTGAATATGTATTTTAACAAGAAGGAGGAGCATAGGGTGACATACAAGAATGGTGGAATATGCAAACAGGTGGATTATAGCCTATGCAGGAAGGCCAGTTTGAAGCAGATTAGAGACTGTAAAGTGGTGACAAGGGAAAGTGTAGTTAGGCAGCATAGAATGTTGGTCTGTGGGATGACATTGGTGATCAAGAAGGGAGATGGCTAGAAAGATGCTTGGTGTGACATCTAGACAGAAGAAGGAGGACAAAGAGACCTGGTGGTGGAATGATGAAGTACAGGAGAGTATACAGAGAAAGAGGTTGGAGAAGAAGATGTGGAATTGTCAGAGAGATGAAGAAAGTAGACAGGAGTATAAGGAGATGAGGTGCATGGCAAAGACAGAGGTGGTGAAGGCTAAGGATAAGGCATATGAAGAGTTGTATGAAAGGTTGGACACTAAGGTTGGAGAAAAGAACCTGTACCTATTGGCTAGACAGGGGGACTGAGCTAGGAAAGATATGCAGCAGATAAGGATGATAAAGGATAATGAGGGAAACATACTCACAAGCGAGGAGAGTGTGTTGAGCAGAGAGAATGAGAGAGAGAAGGTTGGATGATGTGGGTATGGTAAACAAGGACATGCAACAGATTATCAAGGAGGAAGTAAGGATAGCTATGATGAGGATGAAGAATGGAAAGGCTGTTAGTCCAGATGACATACCTGTGGAAGCATGGAGGTGTTTAGGAGAAATGGCAGAGGAATTTTTAACCAGATTGTTTAATGAAATCTTGGAAAGTGGGAGGATGCATGAGGAGTGGAGAAAAAGTGTTTGGGTACCGATTATAAGAATAAGTGTGATGTACAGAGCTGTAGTAACTACAGAGGGATAACACTGGTCAGTCCCAGCATGAAGTTATGGGAAAGAGTAATGGAAGCTATCTTAAGAAGGGAGGTGGTAATTAGTAATCAGCAATATGGTTTCATGTCAGGAAAGAGCACTATAGATGCAATATTTGCTCTGAGAGTGTTGGTGGAGAAGTACAGAGAAGGTCAGAAGGAGTTGCTTTGTGTCTTTGTGGACTTAGAGAAAGCATATGACAGGGTGCCTAGAGAGGAGTTGTGGTATTGTATGAGGAAGTCAGGAGTGACAGAGGAATATATGAGTGGTACAGGATATGTACAAGGGTAGTGTGACATTGGTGAGTTCTGTGGTGGAAGTGATGGATGCCTTTAAGGTGGAGGTGGGATTACATCAGGGATCAGCTCTGAACCCTTTCTTATTTGCAGTGGTGATGGACAAGTTTACAGACAAGATCAGACAGAAGTCCCCATTGACTATGATGTTTGCAAATGACATTGTGAGCTGTAGTGAGAGTTGGGAACAGGTTGAGGAGACCCTACCTGGAGAGGTGGGTATATGCTCTAGAGAGAGGAGGAATGAAGGTCAGCAGGACTAAGACAGAATATATGTGTGTGAATGAGAGGGAGGTTAGAGGAATGGTGAGGATGCAGGGAGTAGAGTTTGCAAAGGTGGATGAGTTTACATACTTGGGCTCAACAGTTCAGAGTAATGACGAGTGTGGAGGAGAGGTGAAGAAGAGAGTACAGGCAAGATGGTGAGGTTGGAGAAGAGTGTCAGGAGTGATTTGTGACAGATGATTAGCATTAAGAGTGAAAGTGAAGGTCTACAAGAGGGTAGTGAGACCAGCTATATGGGTTGGAGACAGTGACAGTGACAAAAAGGCAGGAGTCAGAGATGGAGGTGGCAGAGTTAAAGATGTTAAGATTTGCACTGGGTATGACAAGGGTGGACAGGATTAGGAATATGTATATTAGAGGGTCAGCTCATGTTAGACGGTTTGGAAACAAAACCAGAGAGGCAAGATTATATTGGTTTGGACATGTGCTAAGGAGAGATGCTGAGTATATTGGGAAAACGATGCTAAGGATGCCAGGTAAGAGGAACACAGGAAGGCCTAAGATAAGGTTTCTGGATGTGGTGAGAGAGGACATGCAAGTGGTTGGTGTGACAGAGGAAGATGCAGAGGACAGGAAGAAATGGAAACAGATGATCCACTGTGGTGATCCCTAATGGGAACAGCCAAAAGAAAAAGAGGGAGATGTTGTAATGTCACAACTTTATGAGTAAATGACTACAAATAAGAGGCACACATATGGTCAGTGTGCATAACACTGTACAGTTAAATGGTATGAGCTCAGTATATCACATGCAGTTCAACACACACATCTGCAACAGTAGTTTCCTATGCAAATACCCTGTATAGGTCTCCCACATTTCTCAGACAAACATGTATATCATAGTTGTATTCACAATTAACATATGGATATCTACGACATCCCAGTAGCTGGCCTAGCAGTGTCACAGTCAATATTGTTCAACACACACTCCAGTAGTAGTCGTATGTGAGCCATCCTTTCCTGGGGTGATTCAGGGTCATGAGCTGTGATCAATGTCACTGCAGACAGACCCAGATGCTATCAGAAATATATCAGTACAGCAGGTCTTGCTGAGACACAGGTGTTGAACTTCCTGTTTCCCATTATTACATACCCCCCCCCACTGCATTCCATTACATGCTTACTTGTTTGACATACCTTTTTTTTTCCAAGTATAGTTGGTTTGATTCCAATTTCTTTTGGTTAGTTTGTATGTGTGTCTGTCTGTCTGTTTCTCTCTCTCTCTCCAAGATGTACGGTATACATCTGTTTAGCATGGGCAGCAGCTTGCCTTTTGTAGGTAATGCTGATGAGCAGCTGATGGCTTGTGCACCGATTGGTGTCCTCCACTTGCTAATTGCATGTAGAACAGTTATCCTGTTATTCTTATAGCCACTAGCATGGCAACACACTCTTATAACTGAGTACTTCATGTGGGCATTGCCCCATTCATTGCCTGAGAGGAGGACTTCATGGAGGTGTGTGAACAACAGCATCACAAAGGGTAGTTGGAAATACCTCTTACAACAAAAACTCTGGAGACAGCCCAACAAAATGGGTAGAATGTTCCAGACATAGGGACAGAATGTAAGTATTGCTGTTATACAGTTGGATTAATACTAGTTTAACAGTGTTTGTGTGGACATGGATTTTATGCGTGATTTTAAGTCTGACAGTGTTATGTGCTTGATTTCACACTGAGCTGATCGAAGGAAAGACACTGAGGAAACTCGGAGCTATAATATATAACATTAAGTATCCTGTTTTTTGTTTATTTTGTTCTTTATTTCTTTGTTATTTATAGCACTTTGTGTACTGTGTATTTTTCTAGCTAGTTTCACTGTATGTGAGGTATTAACTGGAAATTGTCCACTTTTATTAAGCATCTGTTGGGTTGTTTGTTTCTGATAACTTGTTGCAGTTAAACTCTTTGTTCTAGAGGCTCCTTTAGCTGTTTAAAACTTTCATTTAAAGGCTCACTGCTGTTTTTCAGTCACGAGAAACATTTCTGCAGTTTGTTCTAAGTACTGGGGATATTTGTAGCATTTCCATATTCAGGCTTCTATTTGGGCCTAGTGTTTGTGAAGGCTGTGTGTCTGAGCACATATTCAGGGACATCTTGGTTTAGCCAAAGCCATCAGGCATTTCAGTGAGAGAGAATTGATTGAGGTCATTGGCTGACTGAGGTCACCTGGACTACAGCTTAGACTAAACACCTCATTGGTTCTTTTGAGATTTCTTTCTTAAAAGCTGTCTCAGGTTTCAACTTTCTGTTACCTAAGAAATTCAGTTGTGAGTGTTCTGCCATTTTATAATGAGCTGATCAAAGGAAAGACACTGAGGAAACTCGGAGCTATAATATATAACATTTAAGTATCCTGTTTTTTGTTTATTTTGTTTTTTTATTTCTTTGTTATTTATAGCACTTTGTGTACTGTGTATTTTTCTAGCTTGTTTCACTGTGTGTGAGGTATTAAATGGAAATTGTCCACTTTTATTAAGCATCTGTTGGGTTGTTTGTTTCTGATAACTTGTTGCAGTTAAACTCTTTTTTCTAGAGGCTCCTTTAGCTGTTTAAAACTTTCATTAAAAAGTCTCACTGCTGCTTTTCAGCTGTGAGAAACATTTCTGCAGTTTGTTTCCCACCCTCCCTCTCTGTTGGTATAGTGTTTTTATAGTTGGTGGCTTTGCAGTTGCCCACCCCTAATGTAAATTTGATCTGGGACCCTCCTCCCAGTCTAGTGTCATTATCTCATTCTACCCAGTACAGGGAGAACATTTGAGAAGGCCAGTCAGCTTAGTTTCTGCTACTCCTTTCTCTCTTTCCAAAAAAAAAAAAATGTATCTGCTTTTACTGTATTTGTGTTTCTTCCTACTTTATTTTGCTTTTGCGCCATCTTAAAAGTACTCAATTGTATTTATTACTGCTTGGTGTAACTCATTCTAAGCCTTTTAGTTTAAGCACTTGGGCTTCAGACCAGTTGTTTTACATTAAGAAGGTTTGTGGTCTGCTCTATAGTGGCAGAACAGGTAGCTTACATCCTTCTAAGTTGGGAACTGCTGATTGAAGGCTCAGTGTCTGCTATTCTAAAAGTGTATTAATTCTGGTTTAAGCACTTGGGCTTCAGGCCAGTTATTTTACATTAAGAGGGTTTGTGGTCTGCACTCTTGTGGGAGGAGAGGCTGGACTCTGCCCTTCTGAGCTGGCAATTTCTGGTTAAAGGCTTATAGTGCCTGCATATTTGAACTGCTTCTTACTGAAATTGGTACACCTTGTTTGCTGTAGCATAGAGTAGATCCAAGCCTGCTGAATCTAGCTTTGTTTGTATAACTTGAGCACTAATCCAGGCATTCTTTAAAATATTCAATTGTATTTATTACTGCTTGGTAGTAACTTGATTAAAGTGTAGCTATCATTCTAAGTCTTTTGGATTAAGCACTTGGGCTTCAGACCAGTTGTTTTACATTAGGAAGGTTTGTGGCCTGCACTGTGGTGGCAGGACAGGTAGCTTACATCCTTCTAAGTTGGGAACTGCTGATTGAGGGCTCAGTGTCTGTTATTCGAAAAGTGTATTAGTTCTGGTTTAAGCACTTGGGCTTCAGGCCAGTTATTTTACATTAAGAGGGTTCGTGGTCTGCACTCTTGTGGGAGGAGAGGCTGGACTCTGCCCTTCTGAGCTGGCAATTTCTGGTTAAAGGCTTATCGTGCCTGCATATTTGAACTGCTTCTTACTAAAATTGGTACACCTTGTTCGCTGTAGCATAGACTAGATCCAGGCCTGCTGAATCTAGCTTTGTTTGTATAACTTGAGCACTAATCCAGGCATTCTTTAAAGTATTAAATTGTATTTATTACTGCTTGGTAGTAACTTGATTAAAGTGTAGCTATGATTCTAAGCCTTTTGGATTAAGCACTTGAGCTTCAGACCAGTTGTTTTACATTAGGAAGGTTTGTGGCCTGCACTGTTGTGGCATGACAGGTACCTTACATCCTTCTAAGTTGGGAACTGCTGATTGAGGGCTCAGTGTCTGTTATTCTAAAAGTGTATTAGTTCTGGTTTAAGTACTTGGCCTTCAGGCTAGTTATTTTACATTAAGAAGGTTCACGGTCTGCACTCTTGTGGTAGGAGAGGCTGGACTCTGCCCTTCTGAGCTGTGAATTTCTGGTTAAAGGCTTATAGTGCCTGCATATTTGAATTGTTTCTTACTGAAATTGGTACACCTTGTTTGCTGTAGCATAGACTAGATACAGGCCTGCTGAATCTAGCTTTGTTTGTATGCTTGTTGTTTGTTTGCTTGTTATTTCCCTGAAATGCTAATTCCACCTAAAACGCGGCTTTTCAGTGCTTCTGTGGATCCCTAGTGATATCTGCATTGCTTATTGTACTTATTTCCTTGTTTCACTTGAAAGAAAGTTACTGTTTGTCGTTTTTGCATTTAAATTTCCTGTAAAACGTTGCATTTAAGTTACCTGGCACTTGCTCACTAAGTCAGCATTAAAAAATTAAAAGCACTACACCCTCACAAACTCCCCTTGAGTACCCTGTTCCCCATTGGCCCTTTTTTTTCAATTATAAAGGAATTCCCAGTACTATTCTAGCATGTCCAAAGGTCAGTTGTCAATCTCCTCTCCGGTCCAGCTGGTGAATCTGGGAATCTTGAGGCAATGTTACAACTGCCTCATGTGCACAGACAACCCTCTCCTCCTCCCAACAAATTCCAACACATGTGAGAGATGCAACCATATAGCCATACTGGAGGCTAAGCTCTCTCAACTCAGTACTGGTGTAACCAGTCAGGAGGAGAAGGAATCCACACTCACTACAATTCCAGTCTCACGTAGACCTACCACAACAGCAAACCAAACACAAACACACAAAAACATACTCGGAGGCTCTAAATAAAAATCTGCCTAAGCAGCAGAGACCTCCAAAGCAGACACCCAAGCAACTGCTACCCCAAAACAAAACACGTGCAACACATAGCTCACAAAGCCGGTGTGCTGAAAAGTCACAGCCCTTAAGGCTAAACAACACACCTGATAAACTTGTAATAGGTGACTCTATTGTCAGGCACACTGACGTCCCGCTTACCAGGCTGAACAAGGAGAAGGTCATGGTGAGCTGCCTGTCAGGTGCTAGGATCTGCCACATAACACAAGCACTCAGGTCACTCCAAGGCAAGTCCAAATATGACTCAATCATTGTCCATGCTGGTGTGAATGAGCTGAGACATACCTCCCTGGACTACATGAAAAGAGACATAGAGGAGTTCACTGAGCATGTAGCCCAGGCCGGTATGACCCTGACCTTCAGTAGCATCTTACCCTCACCAAAAATGATGCCACAATATGAAGACAAGATGATCAACTTCAACAATTAGCTTAAGTATTGGTGTCATTCAAAGGGGATCAAATGCCTGTCAGCCTGGGATGACATGCTCGACAAGCCACGATGCTTCGCTAGGGACGGCTTGCACCTGTCACCCCTGGGCTTTCGGATACTGGCAAAGGCTCTTGCTACCCACAGCGTGCCTTTTTTTAGGCAAGGCTCAAAAGACAAACCCACCTCCATAGGTATCACAAGGGATAAGAAACTAAGAGTAATGCTACTCAATGCCAGACGTCTAAACCTCAAGATGCATGCACTCAAAACTCTCCTTAGCATGGAGAACATCGATATCTGTGCAGTAACAGAAACCTGGTTCAAGGCTCCCGAGAGCACCCCAGCACTACCAGGTTATACCTCATACCATGCTTTTCGGCCCCAAAACTTGGACCGAACCACAAAAGGAGGGGGAGTATCAATATTCGTCAAAGATACCCACACCTCCAGGTTGGTGGCACAGCACGAAGCATCAGAGACTATCCATGTGCAACTAACAGTGGGTAAAACTGCCTTCCAGTTTATGGCCTGCTACAGACCACCCTTCCAAATGCAGGAACCCCACTCGGCCTTTCTGAGAACACTGGAAAATATGAAGGTCTCTCCAAACACCATTATATTGGGCGACTTCAACTACCCAAACATAGACTGGGAGCATTACTCTAGCTCCAACACCCCAGCCCAAAGTTTTCTAGAATTTATAAACTCAAATGCTATGGAACAACTTGTTACCACTCCCACAAGAGGGGAAAACATACTGGACCTGATCATCACCAACATGGGGACTCTATGCTCCAGACCAGAAGTATATCCCTCACTGGTAAGATCAGACCATAAACTAATCTCACTGAATATTCACATCCTGACCCCACCCCCTGCCCAGAAAACCACAGTGAAAAACTTCTCTAAAGCAAATTTCACACTCTTCAAAACTGAGGTGGAATCCTTTAAAGCCCCTGGGTCTGTAGAAAATACGGCCCAGACCACAGACTCCATTATAAACGCATTCTGTGAACACCTTCAGGAATGCATGGATCATGCAATCCCAAATAAAACCAAGACTGAATCCTCCAAAGGCAGACATCCTGTCTGGTGGACCCCAGCCATAAACAAACTATGCAATAGAAGGAGGAAGCTACAACATGATAGAGCAAAATCCCAAAAAGGGAAGGCATCTCTGATCAGTATTAGCAAAAAACTACGGGCACTCATAAAATCATCTAAGGCCAACTTCGAGAGAAAAATTGCACAGGACACTAAGGATAATCACAAGGCTTTCTTTAGTTATGTTAGAAACCTGGGTGGGAATTCCCAGATATTCTCAGAATTAGTCCAAAATGACAAAAATTACACCGAATGCACAGAAATTGCCAACATCCTATCTGACAGGTTCAGCACAAACTCCCCCCCCCCACCAAAAGGGCAAATATCTATCCCAGCAGAGTGCTGCCTCCCTGACATCTCAGATGCTCAGGTAAGAGCCGCCCTCTCCAAAGCAAAAACACAGCATCAATGTGACCAGACGGTGTCCTGGACTGCATCCTACATGAACTCCAAGAAGAGCTAAACCCAAACATAAAACTACTGTTCAATCTCAGCCTTACTACAGGATATGTACCCAAAGAGTGGCATACAGCAACAGTGGTCCCTCTACACAAAGGTGGTGCCTCAACGGATCCTGGAAACTATCGCCCCATAACCCTGACTAGCTTGGTCTGCATAGCTATGGAAAGGATCATCATGGACCTCATAAATAAAGATATTGGGGACCTACAGACACTGGATCCTACCCAGTTCGGCTTTGTTAAGGGCAGATCCTGCCTCTCAAACCTGGTCAATTTCTTTGAAACAGTCACCAATGCCATTGACGAGGGGAAGGTGGTCCGCACAGCCTACCTCGACCTCGCAAAAGCCTTCGATACAATACCTCACTCGGGCATTATAGATAAGCTCACCCGCTTAAATATAAACCCCTATGTCACTAGATGGGTTGCAAACTGGCTCAAGAACAGAACCCACATGGTTAGAATTGCTGGAGCCATGTCAGACTCCAAACCAGTTACAAGTGGCATCCCACAAGGCTCAGTCCTGGGACCTCTCTTGTTCGGTATATATTTCTCAGAGGTACAGGCCAACACGGAAGGACTGTGGCTGACCAAGTTCGCAGATGACTGCAAACTGGGTGCCATAATCGACTCTCCAGCCAACACAAGCATCCTCCAAAAGGGCTTCATAGAAACAGACAACTGGTGCCAGAGCCATGGCCTCAAGCTAAATGCCAAAAAGTGTATAGTCATCCCCTTTGGCAAAAACAAAGTGCCCACAAATTACCACATAGGTGGTAATCCGTTAAGTACAGAAGAAGTAATTAGGGACCTGGGAACCCAAGTTGATAGCAATCTCTCATTTGACAACCATGTGGCCAAAGTGGTTAGAAAAACATTTTATATAGCCCACCTAATCATGAAGGGATTCACATCGAGATCAGGGGAGGTCATTGTGCCTCTTTACTCATCCCTCATCAGGCCCAAAATTGAGTACAATGCCCCTTTTGGGATGTACCTTAACAGACACCTGCAGCAACTGGAAAGACCCCAAAAGTACCCCACCAAGAGGATCAAAGGGCTCAAACAGATGTCATATGCTGCCCGGTTAAAGAAACTCCAGCTCTACTCAGTGGCATATCACCTGCTCAGAGGCGATCTGTGCCTGATGTATAAAGCCATGTCCAACCCAGAATTAATGGACATACTGCACCTCAGAAAATCCAAATCCCATCCAGCTACGCACTCGAGAGACTTGAACCTCAGCACTGAAATAAATAGGACATGCTGGAGGGACAGATTCATAACCCAGAGGCTCTCTTCACTCTGGAATAAAATCCCAGTCCAGGTTAGGCAGAGTCCCTCATTGACTCTCTTCAAGAGGAATCTTGATGAGTGGATGGGAGATCGTAGGTTTTCCCCGGGTATCACTTCTGTGTCACTGTTAGACAGAGGCACAGTATACTAACCTCGAAAAAGGGCATCGCAAAATTAATTTAAAATGGGTGGAGAAAGCCAAACACACTCTGGCTAGGCTTATAAATGCCCTAGGGCAGATAGCCTTAGTATGAACCTATGAACCTGTGAACCTATAACTCTCAACTGTACAGCTATCCGCAGAGTGGCCAGAGTTCGGACTCTTATGTTTGGTATGTTCTTCAGACATTTTCTGTCTTTGGAAAATTGGTAGCATACTCTAGGGATTGCAGTCAGTAAATGGTAACATCCATTTGTGCTCCTGACTTCATATCCCTTAGAAAAAATATGTTACAACAAACCCTGTTACACCAGCAACTTTCTCAGTTTATAACAGCAATATTTCAAATATGCCCCTGTTTTTGGACCACTATCCCCCAAGTATGTCAGGATTTGTCCAGATGTCATGCAGTAGGAGGCTGATAGGTATGGTATATCATTATTTAGTGCCTTCATTCCTGATATCAACCCAGTGATGTATCAGAATGCCAGTCATGTTATGTGGAAGAGGCCATATATATGCAGCCAAAGCCTGGATATTCTGTAGGACTCTGTACAGTTGAGAGGTCTGTGTATTTCTGGTGATTGTTCACAGACTGTCAGGATTGTGTAGCAGTGTAGTGTGTAAATGCTATTTGGCCAATGTAGGGAGGGGGATAGATGTAAGTGTTATGGTTCTATTTCTATCTGACTGTGCATGCTGATACAGTTTCTGGTGGTCTATCGGCTGTATATGTTTGTAAGGGCAGACTGAGACATGTCCAATAGTATGGTCAGGATTCATACTACACTGTGAATTGGGCCAGTATATGTAGGTGCAGTGTGTGAGTGGCAAACATGATGTTTTAGTTCACACAGTCCGTATTCTTATACTCTACTGTTCATTTGGCTTACAGGTATGTCACTGTGACTGTGGTGAAATTGGTTGTGGGTATGCCCTTTCACACTGGTGTCTGTTTTTCAGTGCTGTTACATCCCTGTAGTGCCTGATATATTTGCAAATACATGTGTAATTCTCCATAGTGGATTTGGGTTAGTGTTGTGTCAGTCTGACTGTAGTTTAGACGATGCTTGGTGACATGCTTAGCAGCTCAGTGTAGTTTCCCAAATATCATGTTATGTCCAGATATTTGTAGGATGCACTGCTGTCTGTCCCCCATAAGTGTTGTGTATTTCTGACACATCAGTGGATGATGTGAGGATTTAAGTCACTGACTAGTGAGAAGTAACTGAGTGTTGGACTTGTGCTATTTCAGTTAACATATGTTAGAACAGACAGGAGGGTGTTACTGCAACAACTGTGTCAGCTTATCTACTCCAGTATTTCAAATATGTCCCTATTTTCATGGCTTTCTCCCCCCACTTTGTCAGGCTTGGTCCAGATACATTGTACTATGGGGTTCTGAGCATACCTCTTGACTGGCTGGATTGTTTTAGAATGCCCAGGTTTATTGTTCATATTTCTGGTCTGTTCCGCAGATTCATTATTTTTATTTCTCTGAGAAATCACTGTGATGATATGAGGATTTCTGTCAGCAAATGATGACATACATTTCCTTTTCAGGCCTCAGACCCTTCAGAACATATATGCTGAAACAAACCCTGTTACTCTAGCAACATTCTACATTTATGAGAGCAATATTTAAAATAGGTACCTAGTTTAGTTATGTATTTATTTTTATTTTACATTTGTTAACCGGGGGTGTCTGACTGAGCCGAAAAGGCCCTTTTTCAGCAGAGGATTGGGGAGAAAAGCTCCACATAGAAAAATTACAGATACATTTAGATACTTAGACATGATCAGTATACACACAAATTACAGTAGACATGTTTTTATAGTGGTATGCAGCACATCAACCGTTACAGTGGAGAGAACAAACAAGAAACTATTAATTTAAAAATAATGGTAAATTGATTTGTGGTGTACAACTGAAATTAGGAACATAGGTAAAGTACATACATAGTACACAGGTGCAGTACATACATTGTACATTAGTCAGTGTTTGTGAGTAAAAGTGAAAACTATTATCAAGTACTCTAGGTTTAGTATGTGTACCTTATCCACTTTCACTAGCCTGGGGAGCAATCATGGTACTGCCAACTTTGCTTGAGATGTTGCCTAATGAGGATTTTAAAGGAGGCTTTGGAGATGTGTTTTGTATGCTAATGGGGAGAGAGTTCAATTTATTAGCCACTGAACTACTATATAATGTGTCTCCAAAGCTATTGTAGCCGTTGGTGACTTCTAGTAGTAGTTTGCTTGATGATCTAAGTGACCTTTTGGCTGAGTGATGTTGTACTAGGCAGGGCACATATTGGGAAGGTAATAGAATGACAGAGGCAGAGCTGATTGTAGGTTAGGAGGTTGGGCAGTTCAAGCCAGTGGAGCTGTCTCAAACCAGTACAGTGATGAGTTCTATATGAGCAATTTTTTTGTTTTGACTCATTGTCCCCCCCATTTTGACAGCCTTTGGCCAAATGTTTTGCACTAAGAGGTTGGGAGGTATGGTTCTGAGGTATGACTCCACTGCATGTTTTGAGCACACACACACACACACACACACACACACACACATATATATATATATATATATATATATATATGTGTGTGTGTGTGTGTGTGTGTGTGTGTGTGTGTGTGAGTGTGTATGTATGTATGTACATGTATATATGCATATATATATATATATATATATATATATATATATATATATATATATTATGCATATATTTTTCCATACATGTGCATCTCCATACATATATACATGTGTAGATGTATATATACAAAACCTGACTGATTCTAAAGCATCTTTTCCCTACTGTTGAATGACTCTACTGCATGATATGTTTGACATCAGACATCCATACAACTCAGATTGTGTAATGGTACATTGCTCTAACTGTGGTATACAGGGCCCTGGGTTTAAGACTTGGCAGGGCTGATTATTTTGTTGCTAGGCAGATGGAGAAAGAGTGATTAAAGCAGTTGTAAGCAGGTTTGTGTAGGTTTGTATGAAGCTAAGCGATGCTAACACAGGCTTAAGGCTGCTTAGCTATGCTTATTCCCGCTTACACCAGCGATATTTTTGCATAAAGGAAAAAAAAAAAAGGGTGATAGGAAACTGGTGAAATGGGGGCAAGCAGGTGGAAAAGCAATGTGACAGGCAGCTAGGGATGTGAAGGATGGTGCAGTAAAGGACCATAGCTGTCCATGTCTTGTACAGCAACAGCTGTGCATTTGTGCAGATTTTGTGGATGAATTTGGAACCTCAAACCCCAGGGAGAGGGGTGAAGACAACAGAACTGTGTTGTTAAGACAATTAGACCACATTAGATGTGTCCAGTGGACATGTGTGTGAAACAGATAGCTATGTATGGGGTGGTATTTTTTTTGTGGGGACAGATGCCCCTTTTTATTTTTTTATAGGTGAGAGTGGGATGTTGGAGAAGGATTATAGGTACATTTGGGGAGGTAATTTGGGTAGGAGAGGTTGCTATTGCAGACAAACAAGACCGACAAGACAACAGACAGGGGTGGTATATGACACATAAGGGGGTAAACACCTTGGATGGTGAGGGAGGGTGGGAATCGCAGGCCCATGAGCCCCCAAATGGATAGAATGGGATTTACATCCCCACCCATGGGCAGTCACTACTGCAATTTCATGCCTCCAAAGGTGGCTGTGCTGGGGGCTGGACAGGAGTGGCAGCCTGTCCCTCGAGTTGCACCAGGTGGTCCTCCATATGGCTCAGCCATCCATCCAGCTCAGAGTGAATGACACTGAGCACCAAACCCCAGAACTCTCTGTGGGTGATGGGCTCATCACCACGCCCAACCCAGGGGTGAACGGGGCCCATCCCCTGAGGCAGTACCACCTGAAGGTGGTGCAGGACCTGCAGAGGATGATGTTCCAGGGTGGGTTCCAGACGTGCTGGGGCCCAGTGCCACAGCCATATGGGGTGGGACAGGTGGATCAGCAGGGATCAGCTTTCCCAAATGTGCTATGGTGCTGTGATTTTTCCAACAATTATTAGTTAGTGATGCAGAAAACATTGCAATATTAGTTATAGCAGCATGCATGGGTGTTCCAGTTCCCATAAACAATAGATTTGAAACAGTTGCATAGCAAACAGAACACATGCATAAATGGAACAGCAGTAAGCATTATAACAGCATGCCAGTTACATTGACGACAACAGGCCAAGAATGATAGTATTTGAACAAGGTGTATTTGCATACAACCAATTAAATATATGAACAATAATAGGACACATGTTCCAACATTAGGTTATGAGAAAAACATACCCGTTGGATGTGAATGATAATTATTGATGCAGGTAAGGGTGGGAGGAGAAAAAGGAGTCCATTAGCAACTGCATAGGTTTCTATTTTTCACAACCATAAAGTTCAATACTCTACAGATCTGCCCTCACTGTCAGGAGTGTAGCCAGAGATTTACATTTTGTACTAAAACCTGAAGTCGCTGCCCCCACTACACACTTGCCAGTTTATAAATGCACTCAGACCTCAAAATTATACCCCCAGATTCATTGGAGAAAGCATGTTATTTTCAACTGTTACAATTTATTGCCATAATAAGCTAGTTTTAGAGGTGTATTCCTTTTGCACAGGAATTCTTGTGTACCACTATACTGTGAATATTCATTTACACAGTACTAAATATTCTGTGCTTTTTGACTGTTGACATTTGTAAGCATTGTTCAGAAGAAAATGTACTCATTTCAGTACACTGAGAATGCCTAGCTACACCTTTGCTCACTTCACATCTACTTACAGCCCATAGCTACCATTGCACATACATAACTATTAAAATGCCAACCTGGAATGGTATGGGGGAAAAGGTGACAACTCTGGATACATGAGTAGAGGGGACTCATACATGTGAGGGTTACATATATGACAAAGAAGGGGTACCATGTACTGATGCTGTGTGGGTGTGCTACTGGCATACTCCACATAGAGTCCTATCTGTGTCTATGGTTATTGGCAGCAGTGACCACTAGCCTTGACAGCATGACACTTGGGGGACATGCAATAGGAAGAATGCTCGATGTGTGTACCTATCCTGCTGTCAATTGCAGGCATGGGATTGAACAGTGGAATGGTTGTACACAGTGTTTTAATACACCCTTCTTACAGCTACTACAAACATTTCTTTACCTGTAAAACCTGTGGAGGAAATATGCTAACACTACCTGACTGTTTCTACACATATTCACATAATCTTGCATGAAAAATTGCACACAGCTTACTATCACTCTCGGGATTTGAACCGTGGCTGTTTGTGCAAAAAGTTACAATACAGCATAGCCCATCACACTGAGCTACTGAGTTCTGCTTCACTGATCACAGTCTAATACTCTCTTGGTTAGACAGTCTAACCTTGGAATCCTGAGATTCTTACATGACAGATAGTTACTATACTGTGTACTTATCCTTTAAAATGACACAATCTGCGAAACATAGGTTAGCAAACTACTATGCTGCTGGATACACAACATTATACAATACAAATTACTATGCATTGTTCTGATCTTCGTGCAGGACACATTTCATATCTCATGTATGTGTTATCTTGGTTAATGCATACTGTCACTGCCATATTTGGAGTTATTAACCTGTTCACATTCTATTAGTACTACAGTATAGCAGGGTAAACACAACAGTTTTTGGTAAACATCTTTATTAACAGACAAATGGCAGATTACTCATTGAATATCCTGTTAATCAATATTAGTCTGACAAACGTGTTAATTATTCCTTAAACACAGTACACACTACTACTTCTACTTTATGGCACTAGATATTGCAAGGTAGATCTCTACTCACCAGCCTGTCGGCGCATCTGGGCTAATCTGTCTACATGAGCCTGCATGTTACTAGCCCTCTCTGCTGCAGCTATAGGGAAGAAAAACAAACATTATGCATACCTGTCTATCACATCCTCAGGCTAGAATTTGGTACAACTATAACTGTGATGTTGTGATACTTACAAACTGCTGGAACACAGTTCGCCCTAGCATCTTGGATCCATTGATCCAAGAACACCCCCTCCTCCGTTTTCGGTTGGCATAGTGGTGCTGGACATGCTCACCAGTTCAGGGGATGTCAGTAGCACTGAAGATGTCACAGGTGACATGATCAGAGGCCTATTCGTTATACTGAGAGCCCTGGAACTGGCCATGCAACAGTCTCACATCATGGTTAGCCACAAGGAGTCCAGCCATGACCCTGGAATTTAAGATAACTCAGTGCTGTGCCCTAAAGCACATACCCTCACCTACACCTGCCATTGTTTCTGCAAGGATCAGACTTGTGGCTGTATTCCAGCCTGCACAGTTTAAATAAGGCCAAATTCTCACCCTTTTTCATGACTGGACCATTTTCAAAAATGCTAAGCACAGCTCAGTATTGCTTACACCTGCAAAGCTGAGCTGAGCAGTGCTTAGAGGCAAATGCTTAGCATTGCTTAGATGTGCACAAATCTACTCAGCTGGGCTGACTCATGCTTAAAATTAACCTTGTAAGCAGTGCTTAACCCAGCTAACTAAAGCTGAGCACTGGTAAGCATTGCTTAGTTTTCACTTTAAATAATATTAACAGGTTGGATATTACTAACTAATTACTGACATCTTTTAGGTGTATATATATATATTTTACTTTACATGACACACCCCTATGTGCTTTCCTTACATTACGTTGGGGTGTGACTACACTGTCTGCGACACTTGTGCTTACACAGGGGATTTCACATTATTTATCTATTGAAACTGTAATTTTGGAACAGATACATTACCCTGGTTAACAAATATCAACTACTACATGCATCACTGGGAATTATAACTATTATGCACATATATATATATATATATATATATATATATATATATATACATATATATATATATATATATATATATATATATATATATATATATACACACACATATGTGTATATTCATATCTGCATATATATCTATATCTATACATATATATATATATATATATATATATATATATATATATATATATATATATGGGAACAGGTGTTCTTATTTTGAAGCACAATTTGACTGGTTTGGTTAGAGTACTAAAAATTTTTGAAATTATGAACATGGCATTGTCACCGATTATACAAGGTTTATCATCTGACATGCATGATTTATCTGTGTTTGGTTTGGACAAGAATGGTTCATCTATTGTGACAGATGTGGTTGGGTCTGATTTGGATGCACAATGCGATATATTTTTTAACAAATTGGGCAAACAAATGAAGATGGTTAGGACTAATGTGTGGCATTTACGCTTATTCAAGGCATATCAGCAGAAACATATTACCCCGCGGGGTTTAAGGGTCAAAATACAACCTTTGGTCTCTGATATTGATGACCAGCTTATTCAGGATTGGGGTCATATTCAACAGTTGGCCTCATCCCAATTTGTGGACGCTTTGGCCGATTTTTATGGGCGTAAGGTACAACAGGGTATCAAGGATTTGGATACTTTAAGTCTACAGACGAATAAATTTGAAGCTTGTGATTCTTTCACAATACAGGTCAAGAAACTCACCACAGATTTGTCCAAATTGGAAACCACTCTCAAAGATAGGAAAATTAAAAAATTTCTTCGGGATGTGGGTGATTATGATAGGGGGAAACCTTTTGATAATTCTAAGAATGTATCATTTAGATTGCCCCGGGATGATCAAAAGTATGATAAAAGAGCATCCACTCCAAAAAGAAAAAGGCCTAGGTCGATTCTTAAGACCAAAACTGGCTTGTCAAGTGGGACATCTGGGGAAGATAATTCCTCTAATACAGAAGGTGAATTTGATTCACATTCAGGTGAGGGACTACCCACATCTAAGAGACATAATTTATCACACCCTCTCAATTTAGATACCGACGAGGGGGGCGGAAGCACAGGAAACACAAAATCCAAACACAGTTTGGAAACACTCTTGAAGATGATGACACAGCAATAAGTTTGGATTCCAATGTTCACAATATTTCATCTGTTGATTTAACCAATGCACAAATTAGTTTATTAAATAAAGGGCTCAATTTTGTCCCAGGGTTTTTTGTCTCTGAACAGTCTCTGGCACAAGATGTCATCAATTTTTGTCGTATATTAAATTTGAGGGTGTTTTTTGATAGTAATGTCTCTAATGTGCCTGATGACAAAGTTGGTAACTTTAGATTTAAAAGATCTACCTTTACTCCACCTATGAATCATCTAGTAGGGGTATTCCAAAAAAATGTCCTTCGGGACATACATTGCCATCTTAAAGACTTCCCAGTTACTTATAACAATTTGAGTACTGAGGAATCATGCTGTTTGGAGCAATTGATCAGTAATAAAAACTTGGTTATCATCCCAGCTGATAAAGGTGGAGCGGTGGTGATATTAGATAAAAGTGCTTATGATGGTGAGGCTATGAGACAATTGGGGGACAAACAATATTATCGGCAGATGCTTGTGGATCCTTCTCCCCATTTTAAGTGCCAGATTGATGGTTTTTTAACCAAGGCAGTGGATGAAGGTATTATTACTCCAGATATTAAAGAACAGTTATTGGTTGGGTCACCTAAAAAACAGCATCTGTATTTATTACCTAAGATCCATAAACATGCCACTGATCCACCTGGGCGCCCAATTGTCTCTGGACATGGGTCCCTTACGGAACCACTATCAGAATATTTGACTCTACATTTAAAACCATTATTGAGTCAAATTAGAGCCAGAATTCAGGACACCACCCAATTTTTGGACATTATCAACAATTCCCAACTTCAATCTCATTGGCTATTATGTACTCTGGACATTACCTCTCTTTACACCAACATTCCTCATTGGGCGGGTTTACAAGCGTTGGATTATTGGTTGGCTAGATCAGGTTTATATCCATCTGGATTTAACACTTTTTTGGTATGCCTCACAGAACATGTGCTGTCCAGCAATGTTTTTTATTTTCAAAATTTTTGCTATTGGCAGAAGCAGGGCACTGCTATGGGTGCATCCTTTGCACCCATATATGCAGACCTGTTTATGGCATACATTGAAGAGATTGTGATTTATGATGCCACACATAATATATATATGTGTGAGATGGATATTTGGCGCCGGTATTTGGATGACTGTTGGTTGGTGTGGAAAGCTGATGAACAATATCTTATGGAATTTCTTGAATACCTG
Organism: Protopterus annectens; assembly: GCF_019279795.1. Taxonomy (NCBI): domain Eukaryota; kingdom Metazoa; phylum Chordata; order Ceratodontiformes; family Protopteridae; genus Protopterus; species Protopterus annectens. The sequence continues at coordinate 539,520,964 of NC_056748.1, read as the reverse complement.
AACAACAACATATGGGGGATTGAATTTAAATTGACCTATCACAAATCGAGGATAGTATTTCTTGATGTAGAAATCATTAGGAATCAGGATAACACCTTATCCTCCAGGATGTTCAGGAAATTCCCTAAATTTAATTCTATATTACATGCTACCAGCTTCCACCCACCACATGTCATCCAAAATATACCAAAATCCCAATTTCTTAGAGCCAGGAGAATCTGTTCTAGCCAACAATCCTTCCATGATGCCCAAGATGATTTGACTTGTAGATTCATCAAGAGGGGATATCGTCCAGGTTTGGTACATCTTGCTAAAAGATCGGTGTCTAGTTTAAATAGGGAAGATTTATTAATATATAAAGATAAGAGTAATTGTCAACAGTCGCAACCTTTACGTTTGGTAACTACATACGGACGCAACACACAGGGCTTTAAAAACATCATACAGAGACATTGGAACATCCTTAAAGCTGATTCAAAACTTTATTCTATGTTGCCAGATTATTGTTCTTTTTCATTCAGAAGGGGACAAACCATTGGTTCAAAATTGAGTCATTATAAGAGAGTGGGTTCAGTTTTTTCTGAACCAATTCAGCGATCTATCTCAGGGAAACCCATTGTTGGATGCATTCCCTGTGGGCATTGTTCATTTTGTATTCGGGTTTCACGTACCAATGAATTTACCAGTAAAAATACCTCACAAGTTTTTGATATCAAGTTTTGGGCTAACTGCAATACTGAGTGGGTCATCTATTTGGTGACCTGCACTTGTTTTGCTTTCTATGTGGGAAAGACTTCTCGAGCTTTTCGTTTGAGAATTTGTGAGCACTTAAGTGACATCAAAAAGAAACGTACTAGTAATGCTTTGTACAAACATTGTTTACAACATGCATCTGCTTCATATAAATTTGTTGTTATTGATTGTATTAGGGGGAAATGTAATGATAAACAGTTCTGGCAGGATTTACTTAGCTCCAAGGAGAAAAAATGGATCATCAAACTTGGAGCTTTGTTTGCACCTGGTCTTAATGACCAATCATGAATTCTGTGTTTGGATTGGACCGTGGGTTGTGCCAATCCATATATATATGTATGTATTGTGATACCCTGTTTTTTCATTTTTGTACTTCACTGAAGAAGGCTCTGAGGAGCCGAAACCGGTTTGGAAACCATTGATACTACTTTTTCTGCTATTGGTTATCACAATAGCAGTATTTTAGGAGGGGGGTTCTCTTCCCTCTTGTTAATAAATGTTTTTTTGATATGGTGACTATCAACGCTTGCTGGCTTCTTTGTTGGTTGCTGCTTATTTTGCTTTTGCCGTGCAAGGGTTCCACGGGCACCTGCTGCTTTGTTGAACACTACATAATCTCAAAAGTTTGAAATATCGAATTTCAAACTTTCAAGACCATATAGCCGAAACCCCAAACTACCGAAAAACCAGAAGCGTGAATTTCAAAATCCTGATTATCAGGAGTTTGAAATTCGTGCTTCTGGTGTTGCGGTATGGTGGAAGGGCAGGTAAGTATTTTTTAACTGTGTTGGTTAGAGGTTTCATGTGTAAGTGTGTGTTGTGAGTGTGATGTGTGTGTGCGAGGGGGATGTAGGCGTGTGGTGGTGTATTCATGTGTTTGTCTGGGTAGTGCGACCTTGGAGTTAGAATATTTAAGTAGGGGGGTGTAGGGGTGTAGGGGTGCAGTCCCCCACATGGGGATGCAGGGGGGCTTGCCACTGCTTATCTGTAGGTTAGGTTTGTGTGTTTGTGTTTTGGGGAAGTTTTGTGTATGTGTCTGTGTGTGGTGTATGTTGTGTGTAATTTTCGGTAGTTTGAATTTTGAGGTTTTGTTTTTTCGGTATTGTAGTGTTTTGGGTGTTTGGTCTCGGTAGAGTGAGTGTTCGGTATTTAGTAGTGTTTTTATATCTATATATATATCTATATATATATATATATATATATATATATATATATATATATATATATATATATGTATGTATAAGGCACAGCATTATTGATTCTACAGATATTTTTATGCATGGTATATTTACTGGAACACTAGTGACCTTCACATCTCATATGGTATATCGGTAGGTTTTCTGATTGCAGTGTACATGGTTCTGGGTTTGAGACCTGGCAGGGCTGATCATTTTGCTGCTATCCAGAACAGTGGTTGCTGCAGACAGAGGGATTAGAACAGTTTTAAGTGGGTTTGTGTGAAGCTAAGCGATGCTAAAATCCACTTAGTCCTAACTGTGCTTAATCCTGTTTCACATCGCTTAGTGCTGCTTAAACCTGCTTAGCTATGCTTAAACATGCCTTTATTAAAAAAAATGGACATGGAAAAAGAAGAGTAATAGCACTGTTCACATCATATATGTACTGACACTGACATTTTGGAACAGCTGCACTACCCTGGTTAACAATTAGCAATTAATACATCACTGAGAAAAATAAACTTGTTTTAACACTGTTTTCCCATTTAAAAATGAATGGGCTGCCTTGGTACTCAGACCCTAAACTCCTGCACACATATCCAGAGCTCTAACAGCTACACTGTTTCACTGTTGAGAATTGTGCATATAATTTTGTATTCACCTCTTACAACCTGGAGTGCAAACATGCTGAGCTATGTTTAAACATCACTTATATGTTAAAAAATGATATAAATACTTTAATGAGATATATCCACAATACTAATGTTCAACATTTAGTAATGCAAAGCCTGTCAATCTATCACCTTTTTACATTTGTCAAGGGAATGTTTCACAGGTTGTGCGTTAGCATGTATTTTCTGCAAGGTATGGAATCTGATACTCAAATGTCTGTTATTTGTATGAGGGACGGCACAAAATATGAAGCTACCAGCTGGACAATCTGAGGGATCTGTGCAGTTGTGAGGTATGGGGCTGACCAAATATGTGAGCCAGCACTCTGGACCATACCTCTCAACCTCTTTAAGCACAAATTCTGGACAAAGCCTACAATGATGGAGGGACAAATAAGGACGGATTTTAAATATTGCTCTTACAAACTTAGTTGATAGGATAATAGATTTTGAATTAGCGTGAATGTTATGAAGGATGTGGAGTGTTAAATTCAATTGTTTGTCATTATTTAATGACTTCAATCCTCTGCTATTTAGGGGGTACACACCAAAAATATGAGGCATAAATCTCTGGCCATTCTGCGAAAATCTGTACAGTTGAGGGGTATGTTCAGGCGAAGTGTTGTACAGCACTTTGACAATGCAGGGGGTGTGTGACAGAACCTGTCACACACTCCCTGCATTTATTTCCTGATCTACTACTTATTTCAGTGTCCACAAACACTGAAAGAGCTATTTTTTTTATTTCAGTGTCCATGAACACTGAAATGCATTTAAAAAGTGCCGTAGGCACTTTCTGAGTGCATGGAAGGTGTTCATAGTCCATGTACTACGTGAACATGCCCCCTGCACTCGTTCATGGTTCATGTCCGTGTAGCTTAAACAGCAGTGTGCCTTCATGAATATGGAAGGTGCACTGCTGTGACTACATGGGCATGAACTACTCCATGCAGGAATAGCACTATTCCTGCATTGAGTTTATTGAATCCAGGGGATATTTTATTTCCATAACCTATTGTTAACTAAGATCACTTTCATCCTTCTAGACTTCTTCAGGTCTTTGTACAAGAACCCTAAAAACTATCTATAAAATATTATTGTATAATTTGTATTGTCATTACACATCATTTTGAATGAGAAGAAGCAAAAATGTGTGATAATGGAAACAAAATAATGATGGAAACAAAATATACACTTAAATAAAAACTGATTTAATATGGTATTTAAAACCAGCTGGAAAAATAAAATAAAATAAAATTAGTCATGTAAACAATGTGGCAATTTTCTAAGTTCTGGTACACTTTTAAGTGAATAGTAGTAGTTTAGTCCAGGCTTTCTAAAAGTGTTCAGCTTTAATTGCCACATGAGTTGACATTTCTCCAGTATATTTGAAATGTCTCCTTCAAAATCACCCATGTCTATGCGATCTAGTATCTGGAACTTAAAACCTGTGTGTCTTTTATGAAGATCAAGGTGTTTGGCTAGTGCATTATTTTTACATCCAGAGCGGATTTCTGCCAGATGACATGAAATCCTATGCTTAAGTTTATTTACAGTCTTGCCCACATAAAATGCATCGCATTCATTGCACTGTGCCCTGTAAATTACTTTTGTAGTGTTACAGTCACCCCATGCACTGATTTTAATGACTTTCTTTAAATAAGGGCAATAAAAACTATCACCTTGCTGTATAAATATACAAAATGTGCAATTAGCTTCACATCTTTTAGTGTTTCTCTCATATAGTCTAGGTTTAAATTCAACAAAACGTCTAATGTTCCTGGCTTTCCTGTAAACAAGGATGGGTATTCACCTAAGATGTTAATCAGAAAAGGGTTTCCTGTGACAATGGCCCAGTTTTCTTTAATAACATTTTTGATACTGTGGTAATCCAAAGTGTATGTCAGGATGCAGCTATTTTTGCATTTCTTATTCTCTGTGGAATTTTTTAACATTCTCCTACTGGGGAAATTTGTACAATACTGCTATGTCAATTAATTGCGGAAAGCAGGAATTAGATTCGGTAATATATTGAATGCATTTGACTTCTTCAAATGGCTGGTTTTATTGAGAGTCCTGGAGGATATGGGAGTAAAAGATGGAGAGAGAGATGATTAAGATGGGTAACAATGATTTACAAAATCCCAGAAACGGTTATTCAGATTAGATGGTGACTTCAAAAGGAGGGTGCCCATTAGAAGAGGTGAGACAGTGCAGCCACATTTTTCCACGTTTATTCATTCATTTTGGTAATGGAGACCCAAACGCAGAAAATCAGAGACAGTACCAGACAGAAGTACAAGAATGAAAGAGTTGGAGTCTACCTGTTCATGGTTGACTGCTTGCTGCTGGCAAAAGGTGTGCAGGTGGCTGGTAAGGTTGTCCTAGAAATTTTAAAAGGATTCAAAAATGAGGCAGGTCTCAAATGCAGTGTAAAGAAAATGTAAGGATCAGTTTAGTGATGAACAATGGAGAGATATACTAGATGTTCTAAAATACAAACTAGTTGCCAAACACATTGACCTACATGTGTATGGCACAATACAAAAGACAAAGAAAGAAATAAAAAGGAATTGAAAAGTAAGGTAGAATGGGATACAGCTAAAAAGATAATGGAAGAAAGCAATAGAAAAATGACTCTGAAAAATAGAGTAGAATATGACTAAATGGAGGTCTCTACATAACCAGAATAAAAGTTTTCTGCAAAAAATTAACTTTCCAGAATTAGAAGAGAGCCTGCAAAGTGACCTGATTAAACCTATTTCTAAAGAAGAAATAGTATATACAATTCAACATATGAAAGTACATAAGTCGCCAGGGCCTGATGGTATTACAGCTGAATTTTACAAAGAGTTTGCTGATAGTTTGGGAAAAGAATTGTCTCATGTATTTAATTATATAACTAAAAATAAAATTAGTGACCCCCACCTCAATCGTCAAAACAATTTTCATACATAAAACCAATTCGGATCCCCTTAACCCAGATAATTACAGACCAATAGCACTAATGAATGTGGATATGAAAATTTTAACATCAATTATTGCATCGAGACTAAAGAAGGTTTTGATATATTTAATTTCTAAGGAACAAGCTGGATTTATGGCAACTAGACAAACCAGCGATAACACACTTACACTGCATAATATGATGACGTATGCTAAAGAAAAACGTTAATATCTATGCTCTTATTATCGATGCCCAGAAAGCATTTGATAGAGTAGACATAAATTTTTGTTTGATGTGTTACCCTATTTTAACTTGCCCCAAGAATTCATTCAGATACTACAAATATTATATAGTAATCCATACACTACGCTATACATCAATAGGACTTATTCTAACAGAATACAGATTAAAAATGGTACTCGTCAGGGTTGTCCCATGTCCCCCTTATTGTTTAACCTATATCTAGAACCCCTATTTTTATATATCAAGCAAAATTTGTATCATAATGCACCAATAATTTATAGGAATAAAATATTAATGTCAGCATTCACGATGATCTTATTATTTATTGTACAACCCCAATTTCAGACAGTGAAAAGATATTAAAGCTCATAAACGAATTTTCAGTAGTTTCCAATTATAAAATTAACTTACAGAAAACAAATATCTTCCCATTAAGAACCCCAAAACCTTTTTCACTAATGGCCCTGATGGGAAGTTAACATGTAAAGAAAATATTAAATATTTGGGTATCAACTTCTCTACGGATAATAAGGACTTTTATAACAATAATGTTAAACGAGTATGGGAACACATAATAGCTGATTGTGACAGATGGAAGAATTTAAAACTACCGGTATTAGCAAAAGTATCAATAGTGAAAATGAATATACTACCACGAATGTTATACATATTTAGGTCTGCCCAATTATCAATTTCAAAACAGTTTTAAACAAATGCATAAAGATCTAGCTAAATTTATCTGGAACCCAAAAGAACTAGAATATCTTATGAGAAATTAATGACCCCTAAAACAAGAGGGGACTTGAGCTACCAAACTTTGAAGCATATTATTTGATTGTAAACGCTAATAAAATTTTAAGAATTGCTAATTATGATGTAACGAATACAAAATGGATACCAACTTGGGTGGTCTTGAATCATAAGCATATTTTGGATAGGAAAATAAATCCTAAAGCATTGCCCTTTATGGACAAAATTAGTCTGATAAAATATGGGGTCATGGACCACATAATAACCTGTGTCTCATCTTTGCAAACTTTATTTCAGTCCGTAGATTTATTGCAATATATGATGGTTCTTCAACCTTTCCACAGGAATCCTAATTTTAAACTAAATAATCAGCTGATCGATCTCAGCAAATTTCCATTAATACTTAATCTGACTCTATTTGATGTTTTTAATAAACTTGACTTATCGGCTTTACAAATTAGACAGGAAATGAATCTACCTAGAAGTTACATTGTTATAATGAGACAAGTTAAAGAACTTGCCTTGAGCTACTTTAGGAACTTTAAACCTGCAGCCGGATTTGTGGATAAGTGCTCTGAATTGTGGCAAGCTATCCAACAAGACACTAAATTTATAGCAACTGCATATAAATTAATTAAGGATTTGAAATTTCAGGACAAAATTTTGCTTTCAGAGTATTGGGTAAAAAAAGTAATAGTAACAGACAATCAGATATTAAAAGCAATTGATATAACTAGGAAATCAGTTTCTTTTCAAAAACTGATGTACACGCAATTGATGATTTGGAACAATGCATATTACACACATCTTAGATTACATAAATTTAACCCTAGGAATTCTCCAATTTGTCCATACTGTGCAGATCAAACAGCGGATCTTCTTCATATGTTCTGGAGTTGTAAGTGCGTATATAAACTTTGGAACTCTCTTAAAGTACAACTGCAAAAGATGGGTTATCAAAGTTCTACACTGTCATGGGAATTTATGATTCTACACATTCCTCCAAGAGAGCTTTCCAGATCGCAAACTATTATCTGTATGAATATTTATGCTGATGAAACTCTATATAGCCACAAATTGGCTAGAACCACATAAGACATCATGGAATAATTTTAAGCTTGTGGCTATAAAGCATATACTAGCACATAAATTACTTCTGAAACAAACTAAAAATATTAATAACCCGAAAATATGGGAAAAGGTCTTCAATATTATATTAGCATGATACTGATTTTAGGAATATATTAAATATAGGAAGCATTTCATGTAGATATTGTATAAATGGTTTGTAGTAGTTATAGTGTATTATGTGTGTGATGTTTATTGTATTTTTGTAATGTTTTTGGAAAATATATTTCAATAAAAATTTATTATGGAAAAAAAAGAATATGACTAAATGGAATAATAATGTTGGAACACAAATAAAAAGAATTAACTTACTTAGCATGACGATAAAGTCTAAGACAGGCTACGCACCAATATATTTACCAGAGACAGGCAAAGAAAAATGTATGAGATGGGCATACAAAATTGTGTAGCAGATTTACACATAATGTAAAAAAAGGCTTAAATAGCTGTAATTAAAATAAAGAACTGGAGGAACACTGGAGGTTGAGGAGTTCTGTACTGGAGAGACTCATTCTGGCATACAGCACTCACCAGTGAGTAAAGGAAAAGATGTTATCATAATATGAGTTGTAAAAGCAAAACATGGAATGGAGTCAGTGACAAGAAGGTCTAGTTTAAAGACTGCATCTATCAGGTAAAAGACCACAGAAGAGGCATTAGAAGGGATGGTATAGTGTGGAATAGGGGCATTGAAGGGGATATATGGGGAAAGAGGAAAATGGAAAGAAGGAACCAGCATGAGAGACACAGGAAGGGCTAAAAAAGGGCTAGCCAGGTTGAAGTAGATAGAGTTGAGAATGAGGTAGGAGAAATAAGTGAATAGTATAAGGAGTTATGGGAGGCAAAGAGAGGAGGGTGGCTGAAAATAAGGGCAAATTGAAGAAATCATGTACAAAACTTCAAACAGTTTTATGGCATAAGTTCAAAAAAACACTTGAATGGATATTTTTTCAGCAAAGATATGGGAGCAGTAGAAGGGAAAGTGTAGAATATGCATGATCGACAAGGGTATAGGATGAAGTTGTTGAATCAGTAGAAATAAGCAAGCTAATAAGGAAGTAGAAGGAAACTCAAAGGTGGATCATGTAGATGAAAACTGAGAAGATACAATGTGCATGACAGAGAAAATGAAACCATGGGCCCACTGAGGGACCGACAGATGAGAATGATAGTCAGATGGTACACAAGTCCAGGAGGGATTGAAATATTGGGGATGTAACAAAGTAGGGCTAGGAATCATATGCATGTTTTGGGGTTGTAAATAGATGAAAAATACTTGGGAGAATACAGTAGATGAATAGAACCAAGTGTAGAGAACCAACCTGATGGACAGATGGAAGTTATGTTTAATAGAGCCATGGAAATGACAAGTGATTACCCAAGAAGATAAGAGAATGTACATATTAAAGTAGATAGAGAAAGTCAAAACATATATTTGACCTTATGGAGTACCACTATCAGAAAAATGAAAAGAATGAGAGGAGAGCTAAAGTTAAGGAAAGGAGAGGTCAACAAGACAGAAGTAAGGGATAAAGTAAGAGCAAGGTGTGGGACAGAAATAAGAAAGGACAATGGAGCACCCGGTTTCAGAATCACAGAATAAATACAAGCAGAAGAAAGAATAGAAGGTTAGGTGAGGATGTGACAATGTGAGGTATTTCCAGCTATGCCAGGAGAAGTAGGACAGTGGATGTGTAACATATATCAGCATAGCTAGCTGGAGTTTTGTAAAGAATTATATGTCTGTTGACCATGTATTGGTAAAGTCACTTATGTTAAAAATGTACCAACAGTGTGTCCTGCTGGACAGAAAAGAAATATACATGTATGCCTGACTGTAATATTGTAACTGATTAAATGTATATATTGCAAAACAGGTTACCAGAAGAGGAGAGGTTAAGCTTCCCCCCAGCTAACTAAAAAAAAAAAATATTCTGAACTTAAATTACTTAATTTAGGCCATAACGATTGTATCTTACTGTCTTACAGTTCTGATTCCAACCAAAGTCAAAATGTCTGTGAAAACAAGGACAAGAAATCCTGCTGTATTGTCCTTAGAAGTGTAATAATTGCTACCCTAGAAGGGTGGAATGATGAAATGGTTTTATGGCTTCCAGATGTTATAACACATCTTAGCAAAGCTCTATCTGTGAGTATGGTAATACATAGATGGAAGATTTTGGTTACATTTCTAGTAAAGGGGGGTAGTATGGGAACCAGAAGTCAGATGACCAGATGTATGTGATGTCATTCTGTAATCCAGCACTGAAATGATGTTTTAATACTAGATGAGGCAGAAGTCTCTGAGCAGTCTGTTTTTGAACCTAGAATCTTTACTGTCTCAGTCACAAGGCAGTACATCTGGTACTGAGAAGATTGTCTGCTCAAACACTACAAACACCACACCCCTAACATGATCCACATCTGTACAACACACTCCTACATATGCAGAGGTTCTCAACAAAAACATACCTAAAAAAGAGACCTCAAGCAAAAACACATATACACATCATAATTCACAGCACCAAGCACCACACATAGTGCACACGTCTGTGTCTCACAGCCTCTAAGGCCCGGGCACAAACCCAACATACTAGTCAGGAAACTCTATTGTGAGACACACAGCTGTGCCCCTTACCAGGCTAGACAAGGAGAAAGTCATAGTAAGCTGCTTGTCAGGTGCTAGAATCCACCATATCATGCATGCACTCAATTCCCTTATCAACAGGTACTGTTATGACGCTCTCATAGTACATGTTGGTGTGAATGACTTGAGACATACCTCTGTGGGCTATATTAAGAGAAACATGATTGAGCTCACTGATTATGTGTCCCAGACAGGTATGTCTCCAGCCTTAAGCAGCATCCTATCATCACCCAGAATGATACCGCAATACAAACAGAAAATGATTGACTTTAACAATTGGCTTAGTTTCTGGTGTCATTCCAAGGGGATCCAGTATCTAACAGCCTGGGAGAACATGACTGACCGACCACAGTGTGTTGCCAGAGATGGTCTTCATCACTCTTCCCTGGGCTTTGGCTTATGGCAAAGGCTCTTGCCTCCAACATAGTGTCCTTTTTAGGGAAAGTCATGAGCACAAAATTACCAACGTGAAAAATTCTTCTAAATTAAATTTAAAGGTCATGCTGCCAAACGCTAGCAGTCACAGCATGAAACTGCACTCATTGCAAGCATTCCTCACTCTGGAGGATACTGACATTTGTGCAGTCACTAAAACCTGGTTCAAAGCTGCAGAGAGCACTCAGCCTTACCAGGTTACTCATCCTACCATACTTTCAGACCCCAAATGGAGAGCTATAAAGCCAAAGGAGGTGGAGTTTCAATATTTACCAACGACATACAAACCTCCAGGCTATTCAAATGGTATGACACACAGGAGACACTCCAAGTCCAGTTAACTGTTGACAAAACACTTATTCAAATCATAGCTAGCTACAGACCCCCAAGCATGACCCAGGCCACCCACTCCACCTATCTGGATTTACTTGAATCCATTAAGATTCAACCCTGTACCCTGATCCTGGGTGATTTTAATTACTCAAGCATAGAATAGAAGACCTATTCTAGCCCAAACAAGAATGCCCAGAGATTCCACAACTTCATCAATGCCAATGCATTGGATCAGCTGGCTGACATCCCCACAAAAGGTGAAAATATCCCGGACCTGGTATTAACATGAGTAGCCACTGTTGCACCCCCTACAGTGTCATATTCCTTGGTAAGATTTGACCATAAAGCGATCACTTTTGAAGTCACACTCTCTCCTGACACCCCCCCAGTCAGGGTCAAAGAAAAAAACTTTTTCCAAAGCTGACTACAATCTCCTTAGAGCAGGTATAAGCAGCTTCACAGCCACTGTCCCTTCACTTAGAACTAGCACTAATGTCCAAGCCTACATCTGAAAACTATATGAGCACCTACATAGCTGTATGGACTCAGAAATACCTGACAGGATGAAATCATCTTCCTCAAGGAAGAGTAAACATGTCTTTTGGACAGCAGCAATAAACAAACTCTATAATAAAAGGATATTATTGCTGTCCAGGATCAAGAAGAAGCAGGTGCCAAGTTGGAAGCAATCCCTCCTTTGTCTGAACAAGCAAATAAGGTAACTGGTTAAATCCTCTAAGGCTAACTTCAAGTCCAAGTTGGCAACATCCACTAATCACAAGGCCTTCTTCACATATGTCTGCAGTCTCAATAGTGACACCCAGATCTGCTCTGAACTGGTGGTCAAGAACAACACATACACAAAAGCAGGAGATATAGCCAACCTGCTGGCAGACTGATTCAGTGATAACTTCACCCCCCCTGTTCCCTATCAGTAAACCAGAACATCTCCAGCCCCTACCCCTCTCCCATCATCACCAGGAAGAAGGTCTTTAATTCCCTTTCAAAGGCAAAAAATACAGTTTTCATGAGACCTGACAACATCTCTGGCTGTGTCCTACATGAACTCAGGCATGAGCTCTCAGCTCCATTAGGCACCCTATTCAACCAAAGCCTGAGCACCGGCTTCATCCCAGCTGAATGGAGGACAGTCACTGTCATCTCTCTATACAAGGGAGTTCCCACTGACACAGACAATTATAGGCCCATCAGCCTACCTAGCCTGATCTGCAAGGTCATGGAACGCATTATCATGGACCTTATAAACAAGGACATTGGCAACACAGATCATGCCTGTTAAACTTGGTCAACTGCTTTGAAACAGTCACCAAAGCCATGGACAAGGGGAAGACAGTACACACCACCTACTTTGACCTAGCCAAAGCCTTCAACACTATCCCTATTCAGGCATAATAGCTAAACTCTCCCAGCTAGGCATCAACCCATATGTTACCAGATGGGTAGCTGACTAGTTCACTGATAGAAACTACTCAGTCAAAATAGGGGAAGCCACCTTTAGTAGTAGACCTGTAATGAGCGATGTACCCCAAGGATCAGTCTTGGGCACTCTCCTGTTTGGGATATACTTTCCTGAGGTGCTGACCAAGTTTGCAGATGACTGCAAGCTGGGCACTGTCTTAAATTCCCCTAGTGGTGTGAACATCCTCCAAGAGGGCCTTATCAAAGCTAATGACTGGTGCCAGAGGCATGGCCTCAAACTGAATGCCAAGAAATGCATCATTATCCCCTTTGGGGAAAATGGTGTCACCACCAATTATCACATTAATAACAATGTACTAAGCTTGCAATCATTCATGAGGGATTTGGGCACTCAGGTAAATAGCAACCTAACTTTTGACCACCATGTTGCTTCAGTTTTACGGAAGGCTTTCTACATGGCCCACCTCATAAGTAAGGGTATTTCATCTAGGAACAAGGAGGTCATAAAATCCCTGTACTCCTCCCTTATCAGACCCATTATTGTGTACAATTACCCCTTTAGCATGTACCTTGCCAAGCACATGCAGTAGCTGAAGAGACCACAGAGGTTCCTGACCAGGAAAATCCAGGGTCACAAACACCTATCCTATAAGGATAAGCTAAAAGCCCTAACCCTCTATGCAGTCTCATACAGACCACTCAGAGGTGACCTGTATCTGGCATACAAGGCCATCTCAGACCCAGCATTGATGGAGTTGCTGCATATCTATAAGTCAAACTCCACTTGTGGAACCTGCACACAAGGCCTCAACCTGGTCTGTGACATTAATAGAAGTTGTTGGCAGGATAGATTTGTGTCCCAAAGACTCCCCCATCTATGGAATAGACTCCCTGTCCATGTCAAGCAGAGTACCTCACTAGCGCTCCTTATGAGGAACACAGACGACCGGATGGGAAACAGAAAATACACCCTGGGATCCCACCTGCATCCTTACTTGACAGGGGAAATGGGTGCTGACTTTGTGGAAACATGGGCAGAATTCTTGGCTAGGCTTATAAGGGCTACTGGGACAATAGCCTAACATCATCCTATGAACCTATGACATAGAAGGATCAATCACTTACTGCATCTTGCCTTGCTTCAGTAAGTAACCAGGGAATAGTAATTCTTTAGATCAATCAGGAAAATATAGTGAGATTAGTTAAGTATTGCTTTTCTGTATCTCTGTGAATCTATTCATCTGTGTTATTTTTAATATTTCCAGTGATTGAAACTCTGGTGTCATTGTAAATAGTACTTTAGTATTTTTATGTTCTTTTATTATTTTTTATTAAATATATTTAAAATTTTCATTGTGTCAGGTCCTTTAGAGAACATTTTAACTTTTGAGAGTACTTATATCTATTTGGTGACACTGTGGCCACTCCTGAAAGCCTTACTTCATTGGTCAAACACTACCATTTGTATTAGTATTAATTCACTCAGTATAATTGGGTTTTCTTGTAAGAACCTTAGAGTAGCTGGCTTTGCAGTGTCTGGTGGCAGTAACTACCTCATAGTCTGGGCAAAGGTTAGCAGAGTCAGTAAATCTGTGCCAGTCTTTCCCAGTTGTGTGTGTGTGTGTGTGTGTGTGTGTGTGTGTGTGTGTGTGTGTGTGTGTGTGTGTGTGTGTGTATGTTTGTGTGTGTCTGTGTGCAAATCAAATCAGAAAGAGTGTGTGTGTCAGCTGCTTGAAGCAGGGACACAGAGCACTGGTTTCACAGAAAGAGTGGTGGAGGACTTGGCTTGAAGAGTCAACTGAGGACTCAACTCTACAGCTGTGCCAGTGGGGAGACTTATTGGAGGCCTGGTGAAAGATGGAAACCCAGCCCCTTGACAGAGTGCATTCCCTGTGTGCTCTTAAGGGAATTTGTGCTTGATGAAGACATCTGCATCTGGAAATACCATGTGTATCTATTTTTGTTCCAAGTGAATATCCCTCACCAGTGACAGTGGCTAGGATTCAGGCTCTTTGATTACTGGCCCAGAGGAGGGTTGGCACATATTGGTGAGCAGAGTTGTGTATATTAATTGAGCTTCTGTAGCCTGAAGGTAGTTGTCACTAAAGGTGTGTGTACTCTCAGCAGCCACAAGGTAAACATACATAGTTTCATTTTCACAACAGTTTTATTTATTTTTGTTAGTTTAGTTTAGTTTAGTCAGGGAAAGCAGGCAAATATGTGAGCAGTGGATTATAGCAAGATGACAAAGAACTATTTGGCCAAGGTGTGCAATGCCAAAGGAATGGTGCATGCTATCCTGACTAAAGAAGAAATTATTTCAGCCTTAGCCACAGTTAAGACCAGCAGCCAGGAGGATAGCCAGTCTGGTAATGGGAATTTGCAGACCTCAGAAACAGGACAGCTCACCTTTTCCTCATATAACTTAAAAATATGTCTGGAGTTTAAGATACTTGAACTGGAGGCTAAACATTTGGAAGTAGAATCAGCAGAGAGAATGCAGCTTTTGAAGGTCAAAGATATGATAGACTGTGGTGTTTGGAGGCCAAAAAAAGGAGAAGCATTGTCAACATGAGAGGGGGATGCTGACTCTTTGACAGGAACATGGAGGTAATGGGGAAGGGAATAACTGAACCCCAAAACCAATAAAGGTCAGTAAATTTCTTCCACAGTTTACAGAGGGTGATAATTTTAATAGTTTTATTCATATATTTCAAAGTGTTTGTAAACAGTATAATATTGACCAAGGGCTATGGGCATTGTTCCTGACATCCTTACTACATAGTAAAGCTGTAGTTGCTGTTTCTAAATTGTCTGATATTGATTGTTTAAACTATAATAAAGTAAAACAATGTTTACTGCAATGTTTTAAGTTAACACCTGAAGCTTACAGAAAAAAGTTTTTTTGAGCACAGACACAAGACAGATGAAAGTGTATGTGATTATATTGCTGAGTTTCATAGGTGGATCGGTGGATGTCAGGACATCACTTTTTAAGGACTGGTAGACCTTTTGGTGAGGGAACAAGCTCTTAGCACTTTGCTTGAGGAGATAAGAATCTGACTTGCAGACTAGGAGTGTAACTCTGCAGATAAGCTGGGTTAAAAAGGGGATCTCTACTTGGCAAGTAGAGCATTATTGCACAAGAAGGGGACTCCCAGTGCTGCACATGGATATAAGGGACCCATGGTGGGCAGCCTACACCACACTGACAGAGTCCACCAGTAATGGGAAGCCACTAGTTCAGGTACATAGCCAGGATCAAGGGTTAGAGGTTTTAAATGTAACCAGTGGGGCCATGCATCAAAGTAAAGGAAACAATTGCTTTGGTACCAGACAAACCCAAAAGTCCATAAATACACCAAAAAAAGGAAGTCAAGATGTTGAGCAAGAGTTTTATACTTTAATATTCCACAAATAAAAAGTAATGATAGGTTAGCGCTTTTGCAGTTACCTGCTTGATGATAGGTTAGGCAGGTTGTAACCATAGTTTTAAGTTCTTAATTGTAGAAAGGATGCATGATAGTTTAAAAGATGGTGATCCGTCCAATGAAACAGAATGTATGGAATTAAGATTGATCATTGATTTTAAAGCATGTGCCCCTTCTGGTCTTAATAGTGCTGTGTCTTTAAAACCTGTTCTTAAGAAGAGAGGTCGGCCTCATTAACTATGTTATTTTTTTATTAGTTGTTTAGTGTATTTAAATTATTTTACGGAGTGTTATTTTGTATTAAGGTCTGAAGAAGCAGGTAACTGTGAAAACGCTAACCTATCATCACTTTTTATTTGTGGAATATTAAAGTATAAAACTCATTCTCAGCATCGTGACTTCCTTTTTTTTGGGGCCATGTATCATACAGATGTCCATGGAAGCAAGGTGGGGAACAAAACGTGAGGGAGCCAGCAAGTGGGAATAACAGTATGCTAGTAGTAAGTTGTCTGGAGACAACAGGGGTATCAAACTATCACCAGAGTTTATATCCTATCTTGGAAAATAGGCCACTGCTGAGAGAGGGAGAGAGAGAGAGATGCACAGCCTCTGACAAAACCATTGTGAAGCCTGTAGTGGTGAACCAGGAGCAGTATTTGCTTGGGTAGTCCACACCAGTCCAAGTGTTAGGAGGGATCCTATTCTAAATGCCTTTGGCTAAGGTTTACCTTCAATGGGAGGGTGGAGAAGGAAGCAAGCAAGTAGGTGTGCTTGAAGATATCCCTGCAGATGTCTTGATAGGGAACGATTTTGATAATGCAGTAATTGTGTGCATGCAGTTACATGCAGTCAGGCTTGGAGACAGGCATGTGGGTCTGTTAACATGGGGGAGACCCAGATGGACCCCACAACTGAAGCCAGGGCTGGTGAGAAGGCTATTTCAGGGAGGGAGCTATCCTGTAGCAGTAATCCTGAAGGTGAGCCACAGCTGCTGATAGGTACTGATGTTTCCCTGGACAGAGTGACTGCAAGGGCAGAGGTAACTGGTAGTACACAGGCTGAAAGTGAGGCACTGCTGTCAGAGGATACCAGGCTTCCCGTGGAAAGGCAGCTGGGAAGGGTCACAATAACAGACTTAAGACAGGTTCAGCTCTCGGACTCCACATTAAGAGGCTTGATGGAGGTAGCTAAGGAGCCACCTGATTCTCAAGGAAAAGGGGAGTCTGTATACTGTAACAAAGGGTTACTATGCAGAGAGTGGACCCCTGAGGGAGGGCTAGAGGGTGAGGTAATACAGCAGTTGGTAGTGCCTAGAGCTTAATGTCTGGCATTTCTAGCCCTAGCCCATGACAGTCCTTTTGCAGTTCATATGGGCATAAAGCGTATCAAGAAATGTATTATGCTGAACTTTTATTGGCCTCTGATTAAAAGGGATGTAACAGGGTACTGCAGGACCTGTGAACAGTGCCAAAAAGTAGGCAAGGTAGGAGACAAGGTCAAGGCTCCTATGATGACTTTGCCTGTGATCGAGGAGCCATTTCAGAGGGTAGCTATGAATATTGCGGGGCCTCTGAGTACCCCAAGTTCCACAGGGAAGACATATATCCTGGTGGTAGTAGATTATGCTACTCAAAACCTTGAGGCGGTGGCTCTGTCCGCCATTGAGGCAGAGAAGTTGGCAAATGCTTTGTTAGAGATTTTCAGTAGGGTAGGTATCCCAAGAGAAATACTGAATGACAGAGGTGCCAATTTTATGTCAGACCTGCTGGCTTGTCTGTGGGAGCACTGTGGAGCAAAGCACCTAAAGACCAACCCCATATCACTCCCAGACTAATGGTTTTGTAGAGAGGTTAAACTCTACACTAAAGACCATGCTACAGGCATTGGCAAACCAATTTAAGAGAGAGTGGGACAAATATTTGCCCCATCTGCTGTTTGCATGCAGGGAGGTACCTCAGGAATCCACAGGTTTTTCACCCTTTGAGTTGTTGCATGGGCATAGGGTGAGGGGCATTTAGATTTGATTCATGATGAGTGGGAGGCTGAATGTGAATCCCAAAAGCAGTCTATTGTAGCATGTGTCCTAAACCTCAGGACAAGGCTTAGGGAGCTTATGGGCTTAGCCCAGGAGAACCTGGCAGGAGCCCAACAGCAGAAAAAGGTCTTGTATAGGTTCATAGGTTTATAGGTTCATAGGTTCATACTAGGCTATCTGCCCTGGGGCATTTCTAACCCTAGCCCGATTGTGTTTGGCTTACGCCACCCCTTGATTTGAGTATACTGTGCCCTTTTTAAAGTTTAGTTTACTGTGCCTCTGTCTAATAGTGACAGGGAAGTAATCCCCGGGACAAACCTATGATCCCCCATCCACTCGTCAAGATTCTTCTTGAAGAGAGTCAGTGAGGTGCTCTGCCTAACATGAATTGGAATTCTATTCCAGAGTGAAGGGAGCCTCTGGGTTATGAATCTGTCCCTCCAGCATGTTCTATTTATTTCTGTGCTGAGGTTCAAGTCCCTCGAGCGCGTGGCTCTAAGGGATTTAGATTTACTGAGCTGAAGCATGTCCATTAATTCTGGGTTGGACGTAGCTTTATATGTCAGGTATAGATTGCCTCGAAGTAGGCGGTATGCAACTGAGTAGAGCTGGAGTTTTTTTAACCGAGCAGCATATGGCATCTGTTTGAGTCCTCTGATCCTCTTGGTGAGGTACTTTTGGGGTCTTTCTAATTGCTGCAGGTGTCGGGTAAGGTACATCCCAAAGGGGACATTGTATTCTATGATGGGCCTGATGAGGGATGAATAAAGGGGCATGATTACCTCTCTTGATCTAGATGTGAATCCTTTCATGATGAGATGGGCTATGTAGAAGGTCTTTCCAACCACTTTGGCAATGTGGTTGTCAAAGGAGAGATTGCTATCAACAGACTGCTCAAGCCGGAGAGTTTGCTGTGGGACAGCAGGTTATGGTTCTCATTCCTGTTGGACACAATAAGCTGCAGGCAGCTTAGGAGGGACTCTTCAAAGTGGTAAGGAAGGTCAGTGATGTTAACTACATGGTAGAACTGCTAGGCAGGATGCAGGGCCACAGAATGTACCATGTTAACATGATGAAATCTTACCATGATAGGGAGTCAATAGTGCTGAGTATTTGCACTGGATGACAGGAGGAGTCTAAGGGGGATCTGGTGACTGAACTTCTCAGGGAGGCTCAGATTGACACCTCAGTGGAAGGGGTAACAATGTCCCAGCGGCTATCCCCTACCCAGGTTTGAGAAATGTGAGCAGTGTTACAGGAGTCTGGGGGCATGTTCACTGGGAAACCTGGGTACATCCACCTGGTGCAGCACCATGTGGATATAGGACCCCAAAAGCATATCAAACAGGCCCTTTACAGGGTGTTTGAGTGAGTCAGACAGTCTCTTAAAGATGAGATAAAGGAAATGTTGGAACTGGGGCTAATTCAGGAGTCCAGCAGTCTATGAGCCTCTTCACTGCTGCTGGTACCAAAGAAAGATGTCAGCACCAGGTTCTGTGTGGACTACAAAAAACTAAATAGTCACACAGAGTCAGATATTTACCCCATGCCTACAAGAGATGAAGCCTTAGAGCAGCTGGGTGGGGCTTAGTATCTGACCATTATTGATCTGACCAAGGGCTACTGGCAGGTGACCTTGACTCCCAGCACTAGAGAGAGAGGTCAGCCTTTCTGACTCCTTGTGGATTATATGAGTTCACAAAGATGCCCTTTGGGATGAAAAATGTTCCAGTGACCTTCCAGAGGCTGGTAGATCATATCCTAGCAGGAGCAGCAGGTTATGCCCTTGCTTACCTGGATGATATTGCCATTTGCAGCCATTTTTGGCATAAGCACCTTCAGCATGTCAGGAAGGTCCTGGGCAGACAGGAGAAGGCAGGGTTGACCATTAGCCTAGTAAGTGTGAGGGGGTATGGCAGAGGTCTCCTAAATGGGACATAGAGTGGGGAATGGCAAGATCAGGCCAGAAACTGCCAAAGAGGAAGCTGCCTGTCTCTATTACCAAAAAGCAGTTGAGGAAACTCTTGGGGATAGTGGGGTACTATAGAAAGTTTGTTCCCAATTATAGTATAATAGCTGCCCCCCCCCCTCACAGACCTGATAAGGAAAAACAGGCCAGATAAGGTAGTGTGGACCACAGTCTGCATACAGGCATTCCAAAAGCTTAAAGGGGTTTGGGAGGACCCCCTGTGTTAGCCAGTCCAGATTGCAGCAAAGAATTTGTTGTGCAGGTGGATGTTTCAAATCATAGGGTAGGGGCTGTATTCAGCCAGGTTTCCTCAGGGTATGAAGAGCACCCAGTTGTATATCTCAGCCATAGACTCCAAGCCAGGGAGGAATGTTATGCAGCTGTAGTAAAAAAATGTTTCGCCATAGTGTGGGCACTGTAGAAACTTCAACCCTATTTCTATGGAACAAAATCCACTGTAGTTCCAGACCACAATCCCTTAATATGGCTACATTGAGCCAGCCATCAAAATGCTAAATTATTAAGGTGGAGCCTTGGGTTGCAGGCATATGATATGACAGTGCATAACCATAGTGAGGTCAGCAATGCCAATGCAGATTGTCTCTCAAGACATGGTATGGAGCAATGTGTTCCCAGACAATCTCATGTCCCTCAAGCCACATTTCTCCAAGGTCACTGGAGAAACTAGCTTGAGTCTTCAAAGGGTGGAGAGATGTGATGATGTGAGGTATTGCCAGCTATGCCAGAAGAAGTAGGCCAGTGGATGTGTAACATATGCCAGCATAGCTAGTTGGAATTTTGTAAAAAAAATATATGCCATTTGTATATCAAACTGATTTGTACAAGTGCTTGTGTTGAAAATATATTGGTAAACTTGCTTGTTTTAAAAATGTACCAATAGTGTGTCTTGCTGGATAGCAAAGAAATATACATGTATGTCAGTACTACTGTAACTTATTAAATGTATATATTGTAACAGAGATTAAGCTCAGCCCCAGGCCATAAAGATTGTATCTTACAGTTCTGAT
This sequence comes from Protopterus annectens, assembly GCF_019279795.1. Classification (NCBI taxonomy): domain Eukaryota; kingdom Metazoa; phylum Chordata; order Ceratodontiformes; family Protopteridae; genus Protopterus; species Protopterus annectens. The sequence continues at coordinate 539,499,976 of NC_056748.1, read as the reverse complement.
TGCAGCCACAGAAAAAGAATGTCTGTGAAAACAAGGACTAGGAATCTTGCTATATTGTTCATAGCAGTGAACTAATTGCTACACTGGAAGGGTAAAAGTGTTAAAATGGTTTTATGACTTCCAGTTGCTATAACACATCTTAGCAAAGTTATGTCTATATGCATGCTAACACACATGTATGATGTGAGATTCTGGTTCAGTTTCTAGTAAAGGGGGGTAGTATGGGAACCAGAAGTCAGATGAACAGATGTATGTGATGCCATTCTATAATCCATCACTGAAATTATCTTTTAAATCTAGATGAGACAGCAGTCTCAGAGCAGTCTGTTTTTGAAACCTGACATAGAAGGATCACTCACCCACTTCACCTTTCTTTGCTTTAGTAAGTAACCAGGGAATAGTAATTATTTAAATCAGTCAGGAAAATATAGTGAGATTAGTTAAGTAGTGTTTTCTGTATCTGTGTGAATCTTTTCATCTGTGTTATTTTTAATACTTCCTGTGATTAAAAATCTGGTGTTTATTGTAAATAGATATTTAATATTTTCATGTTCTTTTATTATTTATTATTAAATATATTTAAACTTGTCATTGTGGCTGGTCTTTTAGAGAATATTTTACCTTTTTAAAGTACTTATATTTATTTTGTGACACCGTGGCCATTCCTGAAAGCCTTGCTGTTTGGTCAACATTACCATTTTATTTTTTTATTAATTTCACTCAGTATAACTGGAAACCATTGAAAGAGCCTTAGAGTAGCTGGCTTTGGAGTGTCTGTTGGGAGTAGCTACCTTATCGTGTGGGCAGAAAGGAGCATAGATAGTAAATATGTGCCAGCCATTCCCAGGTGTGTGTGTGTGTGTGTGTGTGTGTGTGTGTGTGTGTGTGTGTGTGTGTGTGTGTGTGTGTGTGTGTGTGTGTGTGTGTGTGTGTGTGTGTGTGTGTGCATGTGTGTGTGTGTGTGTGTGTGAAAATCAAATCTCAAAGAGTGTGTGTGCCAGCTACTTGGAGAAGGGACGCAGAGCACTGGTTTCACAGAGAGAGTGGTGGAGGACTTGGCTTACACAATTGGCTTAGGACTCAGCTCTACAGCTGTGCCAGTAGGGCGTCTTATTGGGGGCCTTGAGAGAGAGAAAGAGAGAGATAGAGAGGGAAACCCACCTCCTGGACTAAATGTGTTCCCTGTGTGCTCTTAAGGAAAATTGTGCTTGATACAGAGAGCTGCATCTGGAAATACTGTGTGTATCTATTTTTTTCCAAGTGAATGTCCCTCACTGGTGTCAGTAGTGAGGATTCAAACTCCTTGATTATTGGCCCAGAGGAGGGATGTCACAGAGGGAATGGAAGAAATAGTTAAATCACATAATAAATCAGGATACAAAGTAACACTATGGAGCAGAGAAATAACCTGACTGAAGAATTTTTAAAAATGCATGTTACCTAGTATATCTGCTGGATTTCATTTGTATGTACAATGTGCCTCTTTTAGCTCATCAAAAATATTGAAAATATAAGCTTGAGTCAGAGACTGTCACCTAAAACTACCTGCTTACAGAATAACAGAAATGGCTGCATGATTACTTCTTAAGTATAATAGTGTTAGGAACATACTATAATACATATATAATTGGACTTTGACTGATTAGTTGACTGATTGATTGACAAATTATTGAATGGTTGTGCTTTGTTAGTAAGATAAATCCCATTGCTTAAACATTTGATTCACAGAGAAGCTGTGCAGAAAAACAAGCAAACAATATATATATAAAAAAGAAATAGGCAAAATATAAGGCAAAGGATTATGATCAAATATGTGGTCACAGCTTACTTGTTTGAAGACTGGATGTCAAGAAATTCATCTTCAGAGCAGATTGAAGCAGGTGGAATATGACATCAATTTTGAGTACATTTAACAACTTGATCAAAAAGCGAAAAGTGCTTGCAGAAACCAAATAACTAAAAAAGAAGCACAAAGGATTCAAACTGGTTGTAGCACTCAACAGTAGTTTAATGAACACCTGAAACTGACATCCAAAATTAATGCTGACAAGGTCAAATTAACATTTTTGTCCCACAACTTCTTCAGATAAAATTCCCTCTCTGTGTCACCACCTTTATACCCTCAGCAATTAGTTCACAACCAATAAAAAACAAGGAAAATAATATGCACCACCAATGTGTACTTAATACATTTAAAACATTTAAAACACCTCTAACAAACTAAAACAGTCGCTAAAAATCACAACTTATATACAGTCATTGTGCCACTTGATATTTAAATTATATAATATGATTAAAACCTTTTATTTAATAGTTTAAAAAACATATAAAATAAATAAATAACACAATACCATAAAGTGTTTATTTCTAAAAGGTCACAACCCCCCCTAGTGGTCAATCATAAAAACTTTCTCCAAATGTATTTTGTTTCCCATAAATAGTAATTTATTGCAGTTCATAAAATCCTTTAAAAAACATACCTTAATAGGTGTGTGTAAAATTTATTTATATCCTGTATAGGTGATTCTAGTTCTATAGTTTGGCAGATCTGAGTTTTAAAACTGGGGTGAGTGAAATCATGTCATTTAGACCTGGGTGTCTACAAGCTTCCAATGTTACTTGCCAGTAGAGTTCCTTGTATTCCACCCTAGTTTTTCACAATCCGCCTCTAGGGTCATAGGGTACCACCTCAAGAACAAAAAAAACAAAATAATGCATCCTTACACACACAAGTGTGTCTATACAGGGCATTATTTTCTTGTTTCGTCCTTATATCATAGAGATGTTCATACAATCTTTGTTTAAGCTTTCTCTCGCTTTTGCCCACATAAAATGAGTCACAGGTTTTGCATAAGGCCACATAGACAATTCCCTTCATGTTACAGTTCACAAATGTGTTTAAAGTGATCTTTCTGTTTCTTGCTTTTAAAAACAAAACGTCACCTGTCAACAAGTGTGAGCAATAATTGCAGCTCCCACATTTAAACACACCTTTTTTGTTCCTCATACCTCTTTCCAGAGTGTGACCATAAGTACCCCTCTCTAACAAACCTTTTATGTTGTTGCCCCTCCGGTATGTGTATCTTAAATTATTTTCAAAAATGTGCTCCAAATCTGATATTTTTGCAAAATTTTTTCATTCTCTATCTATTATCTTTCTAACTAATCCAGCCTCGCCATCATAGGTGATCACCATACCTGAACTGTAGTTGTCATTCATTTTTTGATTTTATAAAGGGTTTTATAAAGGGGGTTATAAAGTGTCATTTAGTGCGAGTGTGCCAATGATGTAACTTTTTACAAAGAATGTGAATATTTAAAAGGGTTGTTTATTGATAGGGGTTATCCTGCAGAACTTTTTGACCAAATGTATAAATAAGTTTTGGCTGGAAGAAATGGTAGATTTGCCCCCATACTAGGGAAACAAGAGGTGGTCAATTTGGAGACCAATCAGGAAGAACAAAATAAAAATAAAAAAATGAATGACAACTACAGTTCAGGTATGGTGATCACCTATGATGGCGAGGCTGGATTAGTTCGAAAGATAATAGATAGAGAATGGAAAATTTTTGCAAAAATATCAGATTTAGAGCACATTTTTGAAAATGATTTAAGATACACATACCGGAGGGGCAACAACATTAAAGGTTTGTTAGAGAGGGGTACTTATGGTCACACTCTGGAAAGAGGTATGACTAACAAAAAAGGTGTGTTTAAATGTGGGAGCTGCAATTATTGCTCCCACTTGTTGACAGGTGACGTTTTGTTTTTAAAAGCAAGAAACAGGAAGATCACTTTAAACACATTTGTGAACTGTAACACGAAGGGAATTGTCTATGTGGCCTTATGCAAAACCTGTGACTCATTTTATGTAGGTAAAAGCGAGAGAAAGCTTAAACAAAGATTGTATGAACATCTCTATGACATAAGGACGAAACAAGAAAATAATGCCTTGTATAGACACACTTGCGTGTGTAAGGATGCAGTATTTTGTTTTTTTTGTTCTTGAGGTGGTACCCTATGACCCTAGAGGTGGATTGCGGGAAACTAGGGTTGAATACAGGGAACTCTACTGGCAAGTAACATTGGAAGCTTGTAGACACCCAGGTCTAAATGACATGATTTCACTCACTCCAGTTTTAAAACTCAGATCTGCCAAAGTATAGAACTAGAATCGCCTATACAGGATGTAAATACATTTTACACACACCTATTAAGGTATGTTTTTTAAAGGATTTTATGAACTGCAATAAATTACTATTTATGGGAAACAAAATACATTTGGAGAAAGTTTTTATGATTGACCACTAGAGGGGGTTGTGACCTTTTAGAAATAAACACTTTATGGTATTGTGTTATTTATTTATTTTATATGTGTTTTAAACTATTAAATAAAAGGTTTTAATCATATTATATAATTTAAATATCAAGTGGCACAATGACTGTATATAAGTTGTGATTTTTAGCGACTGTTTTAGTTTGTTAGAGGTGTTTTAAATGTTTTAAATGTATTAAGTACACATTGGTGGTGCATATTATTTTCCTTGTTTTTTATTGGTTGTGAACTAATTGCTGAGGGTATAAAGGTGGTGACAGAGAGAGGGAATTTTATCTGAAGAAGTTGTGGGACAAAAACGTTAATTTGACCTTGTCAGCATTAATTTTGGATGTCAGTTTCATGTGTTCATTAAACTACTGTTGAGTGCTACAACCGGTTTGGATCCTTTGTGCTTCTTTTTTTGACATTTAACAACTTGGTTATATTCTGAGAGACTTTATCATAATTATTTGAAGCAGCTGGAACTCTACCTGCTCCACATCTTGTCTATTACTACAAATTAAAGAGAGAGAGAGGGAGAGAGAATGTGTTAAGTGGTTAACACTTTGAAAACTGTAAAACGCCTTTACTGTCAGAATACAGTTCTTTTTAACTAATTACTAGTGCAAGACAAGATTGTAGCGGCGCTGAAATGTGTTTTGTTAAGATTCTTTTTATTCTTTCTCCTGATTTCTAAGCATAATTGCAGTATTCCTTGTGCCACAAAAGGAAAACGTCAAGTCAATTAAAAGCATTAGTAATAGAAATATTGCTAAAATGTATGCAGTTTAACCTCACAAGTGTGCATAAAAGACGAGACTTTCATAAAGAATACACACAGCATTGAACTAAAAACTAATGGAAATACACACACCTAAATCTTTAGGAGAGATTTGAGAAAGTGGTCAGACAATTATGATTCTTAGACATAGATCACTGTCTAAAAGCTTACATGTGATTTGGAGTTAGAGATACTATAGAGTTTATAAAGAAACTCAGCAAGTTCAGACAGGATTCTGCCATTTGGCTAGCCACAGTTCTCAGAGTATTTATTAAATGTTTAACTGACCTCCTCATAAATCTCATTAAAGAAAATCGAATTTTCCCTATCAGGACAATTTCCACATATTATCAATGATAAGGAAAATGGCGCTATATTCCTCTTGATTACAATAAATTACATGAAGTAATTCCTTATTACTTTGATGTCACTGGTCTTTGCAGGAACAATCATAGATTCTGTACTCACAAAACTATTTCCAACTCAGGAGAAGCAAACAGAGATTTGAGGATTGTAACAGATTTTTTTCTAAGCAACAGGTCTAAACAGCAAGGTAAATTTTAAAGGATCTGTAATACATATTATCATTCATTCTCCTTGTTCCTAATACATGGCTACATATAAAATAGATGCAGTATCTTAGATATCTAAGGAAACAGTTTGTGGATTTCCTACCAATGCTGATTTCTCTTCACTGGTACATGAAGATAGAATTCCTGTGGTGGATAGAGCAACACATCCATAGGAGTGTTGTTTTCACCTCCAGCAGAGATGTAACATCCATCAGAGTTTTCATGGAAAGCACAGTTTAACAGTGCCCACATGCATTCAAATGATCTCAATAGAGAATTCTTGACATTAACATTAAATAAATGAAGGTAGTTTACTGGGATGTAATAGTCCTTTAAGACAACATTAATCCCAGACACTCATTACAATAATAATGCAGTATAACAAAACAAGGGAGGCAGCATTGTTTCAACTGTGAAAAGGACATTAAAAAGGTTGAGTTTGGCTGTGAAACACAACATTTGCATATCAGCAGTGCATCTTCCAGGTTTGAAAATTGTATTCATCAGAATTTTAGAATATGAAAATAGCAATAGCTTTTTTATGGAAATTAGATCCACAGGGTTTTCTTGACATTGCACAATTTGTAAAGAGATAGGATGTCCCAGATGTGTATGTATGTATCCTACACTGTCAGTGGTCACTTCTTACCCTTTTGTTCCTCCACTCATTACTCAACAGCACAGAAAGTAGATTTGTTTAGGCATGAATTAAACTATACTTTATCTTTTTGAGTCATTTTTCTCTGATTCAGGAGGTGCTTGTGAAAGTGCCAAGCACTACCTACATACTTTTGGGATAGCACCTCTGACAACCATGATCCTTGCTCATTTACTGACATGTTACTTAGTATAAAGGGCTGAAAACAAGGGGGGGACTCATTTTCATAGTAGGAAAAAACCCTACCAGCAGTGGAGTTCCATTTCTGGCAGCCAACCCTGAAACTACAATCACATCTTTCCCCTCCCCTACACGGTGTCACTGCTGAGCTCCTGCCAGTTCAAACTTCCAGAGCATTAGATCTCCTCATTACCCGTTATGGTAATTGTGACGTCTCCCACTATCCTGGGTCAGTAACTAAGGAGCTTCAATCCTTACTACTGACTCCAGTGTGAGAGTCACTTAAACAGGAGTACTATTCCACAATTTTCCCCTAAGAGCACAACAGGAACATGCTCTATAGTCTGGGACTGGACTGTATACTTCTGCCTACCCCTAATCAGTGGCATAGTTAGAGTTTGTGCTGACCTGTGCTGTCTTTGAGTTTACTACCCCTCTCCCCTCACAAAATCATGGTCAAATGGGCTCCACCCATACACAGCACCCCCTGCACCCAGTCCAGTGTCTCATTACTTATCTATTTCTCCCCATTTACCATAAACACTGTAACGTGCATACTGCTTTATGCTTTACTTCTACAATGATTATTTGGATTTCATTTAAAACTTTTATTTTAAATTTTATAGCACAAACACTGATAGACATCTGCTAAACATGACAATACAGTCTCACAATGAAAACAGACCTAGCATTAAAACTTGTCTGCCCTTGAAACTCACATTCATTGAAACAGCATTGAAATTCAAAGAAAATTCATCTGGCCAGTGGTGGATAAAGTTTACCTTTAGGCTGTTTTCAAAGCACTGGCCCCTTGCACACATATTTATGACCATGCAAACCTACATGTGTTCTTTGATTCACCTTCCTGATTGTATTAAGTTATATTCCTTGTATAATACAGCACACTTGTTAGACCATTTTTTAAATTTGTTGTTTTGAACGTTTTTCTAGGAAGCAAAGAAACAAAATGTATGAACCAATAATGACAAAACTGCCCAATTCAGAACATTTCCATCATAAAAGTCTACTCAAGCATCTGTCATTACAATCCACCAAGATCAGTAAGTATGCACAATCTCTGCAGAAGTAAAAGTCATCTAAATAATTCCACATTAAAGAGATCTATAACTAATGAAGAGGTTGCTGCTAGCAAACAACTTTATATTTCATTGTTTCATCTACAAATAAAGTACCTGTTGCCCTTGCAGAATAATTTGCCCATGTTACATTAAAAATAGTACTGTAAGCTGGTAATAGTACAATAGGGAATGGATGGCAAACTGATAACAGGTTCATAGTTACTAGGTATCTCCTCCATAGGAGGACATTCTCAGAACTGCAGCATCCACCCATTTTAAAATACAACACAGTGCATTATCAGTACTTCCTCTACATACTGTGGGAACCCACAGCTTTCTGCATCAAAAGCAAGTATACTACCTATTGTGCTACTAACAATGCATATGGACTTGGCATAAGTAGCACTAAACGTCTTCCCCTGAAGCTCTCAGTTCCTTGTAAAATCCACTTGACACAACTATATCTCTCAACTTTGCAGCACAAGAAATCTAGAAAAAAGTCAAAATGAATTGGTGGGGGACAAAGGCCCAAAACCAGAGACAGATTTTAAACATTGCTTTTATAATCTTAGAAAGTTGATAGAATACAGTGTTTTGTGTTACCATGCATTTCCTGAAAGATAGGAAGACTGAAACATAAATGGCTATCATTATTTAGTGAATTCAGTTCCCACTAATTTGCCAGAAAACCACAAATTTTAAAAGGAACAGACCAAAAGTATAAGCCAGACATTCTGTGAAAATCTGAACAGTTGAGAACTATGGACTCAACTCGTTGAATCACAAGTGATGGTACAGGTAGATAATTTAGGCTCTTGTTTCTTGTACCTAAGGAACAGAGTTTGAGCCTGAGTAACACTAACCACCAAGTATACCTACCTGGTGCATTTTACTCACACACAAAGTAAAATTCCCCATACTTTGCTCGGTGAAGCAGCAAGAAGCAACATGTTCAAAAATTCCCCTTATTGCGCGGGAAGACAGGAAGAACAGGACATCTCTCTGTGTGTGGACTGTTCATAAAGAAGAGCACCCTTAAAACTTTTTTTACCCCAAAAGTTCTACCTGGGATGGACCACCCCTCTCACCCCCCCCCCCAGCTATGCCACTGCTTATAACCTTAATGCTTTAAAAGTATATTTTTACAAAATGTTACATGTTGTACCTGTGTCTAGCTTAAATTCAACACTGTACTACAGTAATGTACATATCACAATCCAAACAGCTTTTTCCAAGATCTGTAAAGTTATTAAAATCATGTAAATGTAAAAAGCTAAAATCAATTACTCGAGTAAACAAACAAAATGTCATGTTTTATTATTAAGCATATTTATTCAGACAATATCATACAGTGATTAGCTACTGCCCCTTTGTTTACATTTCAGGTCACAATGCCTATAATTAAATTGCAACTTTTGTAAACCCTGAAATAAAAAGAATTTACTTCAACAATCTACTACATGTTTCTGTGAACCATTATTATTGTTTAACTTATCCCATTGCTGTCGATCACTCAATTACTATTGCATTAGATACTTGTTTTACCTTGTAGGTGGGGAACACACAAAGAGCTCCACACAACTTTTCTGGGTTGAGCTCAGCCATGCTATGTGAGTCATCCAGCCACCAGGTAATTTACTAGTGAGCATCATACAGAGGCCTGGCTCCAGGGGAGGGTCCTGATATCCCTGTTCTGGGTGAGGTTCTCACATTCCTGAAATGAACAATCATGAGGAATACTACATCACTGTTTGTTTGACCCCTCCTTTCAGAAACATTCACAAAGGATGACCTTAGAAGGAGCATAAAGCTCCACAAAGCAACACTCCAAGGACCTTGAAGACCTACAAACCCCTCTACCATGATAAGGTGATGATACCAAGAGGTTGAAAATCAGCATCACTAGATCAGCAGTCATGGTTCTGCCTCAAAAAACAGTATATTGTTCTCTCCAGGTGAGAAGGAAGCAAATATCATACATGGAAATGTGAAAAACTTTGGGGTCTTGTTTATGAGTGGGGGTTGATTAAATCAGGAGGTTGACCATTGGGTTGGTAACATGGCAGCATTACTGGAGACATTATATTGGCTTGCAGTAATGAACTAAGAGTTGCTGAATCAGTGGAATAAGCACTCAATTTACCATTCAGGGTGCCTATCTTCACCTACTGTCATGGGTTTTTGGTAGTGTGCAAAAGGATGAGACCGAACATACAAGCACCAGAAAAGAAGTTCTTTTATAGGATACTCAGACTCACTCTTAATGACAGAGTGAGCTCAACTATTCTACAAAAGAACATCCTACAGCGTTATTAAAAAGGAATGGGGCACCAAAGTAGTAGTAACCAACTACATCAATAATATCTGCAACACATCTCCCTACCAACCCTACTGTACTGATATAAACTACAAAAATACAACCCAATGCCTTTGCAATGGAACATAAATTGGTACTCACACTAAAAATGAAGCGATTTTTACAGCTACATTTTATATTCTGCCCCCATGCTTCTTTCTCTACATTCAAATCTCTATATCATAATATTGTGGCACTCTCTAAGCACCATAAAATAATAATATTGGGTGACATTAATCTAGATTATGCTGGCCCTTTAAAATTACAGCTAAACAGACTCACACTTTCTTGCAACCTAGTCCAACCAGTAAATGAAGGAACATGGTTAAATGCCATAGGCAATAAACCACCCATTATAGATAGAATTATTGCATTATTTCCTGGAAAACCTAGTCCCAACATATTCTAACTCATTGAGTGATCACACCACATACCTTCTAAATGGTTACAAAAAATTACCAAGCAGAAATATTGACAAATCATCAGAAAGCATCCTGTTAACTGAAGTTAATAAAATAGACAAGTCCTCCTATACAGACCCAGATACCAGTCTTACATTAGAACTTAGTACATTTATTCACATGCAGGACAGATTCTAACCCCTAAAAACTAGAAGGATACACATTCAAACAAATCACAATGATTAACCACTGATCTAGTCCAACAAATAAAAATGAAAAATAAGATCTGGAGGGACAGGAAAATAATCCCAATAACTCAGACAAGTGCACAAATTATAAACCTTAAACTGCATCACCAGAATTAATACAAAGGTTGCAAAAACAATAGTTTGTAGAATTACACAAGCAGAATGTCTTGGTCAACTGACACAGTTCTGGAACACAGTCAAAAGCCTAGCTGCACAGAAAATATTTTCCATGAAGAGCAACTCCAAAACACTGCAGAACATCCCAAAGCCATCAGACATAACACTTATATAATCACTTTGTAGCTCCTGGCTTAATGTTTAGCTTATTCACCACTACTGGGGACTTCTGAAAACAGCAATTTTAAATCCTATATCAAAATATTAGAAATGCTCATCAACAATCAGATACTACAATACTTTCTTAAGTATGACTAAACTATTTAAACATATCACACAACTTTAAAGGCATCAGATTCGTAAATAAAAAGATCTGTCATCAGGAGAGACTGACAGCTCTTTCTCTGTACTTAGTCTCTTACAGACTCCTCTTTGGAAGATCTGTCTAGCTTTCTGTACCATAAAAGATCCAACCCTATTCGATCTCCTAATCCTTCACATAACTAATGATACATCAAATACTCAGGTAAAGGAAGCAAACCTTCATCAACAGATAAACATGACTCATTGGCATGATTGAGTCATATCCTAAAATATCCCCCACCTCTGGAACAAGCTTCCACTACATGTTAAGCAGAATAGCAGTTCTGTCATCTTAAGGTTGAACCTATATAATTGGATGGGCAGCTTCAAATTCTATCTTGGTCTGTCTTGTCTTGCCTACTTGATTTCCTATTCCTTCACAGAATTAATGTTACATCAAATACTTTGTTAAAGGAAGTAAACCTTTATCAGCAGCTAAATAAGACATGTTGGCATGATAGATTCATATCCCAACGTATCTCTCACCTCTGGAACAAACTTCCATTACATGTCAAGCAGAGTAGCACCCCTGCCACCTTCAATGTAAAGCTAGATAATTGGGGATGGGCAGCCCCAAATTCTCTATTAGTCTAACTTGTCTTGCCATCTTTGAAGCTAGAAGAAATTTTGGCTAGGTTTGAAATGGTCTACAGACCGATTGCTTAGTAGTTGTGAATCTATGAACCTAAGACATGTTATTCAAAAGATGACACTGATTCAGACCTGATTATAGTACAATAACTGCCATCTTCCCTCTCATACATTATAGAGAAATATGGGAAACAGGAAAGTAATAGGGTCTATTTTTGTAGACCTAAAAAGAAGCTTTGAGTGTGTTAACTACTCCATCTTAATAAAAAAAAAAAATAAATAAATAACTGTAGATTCTCAGATGAAGCAGTAACTGAAAAAGTCTTTACAAATTGTCCCCATAACATAGAACAACATCCCACAAAAATTAGAGGGACCAGTAACAAATAATTTTAAGGAAAAATAGCAATGTACTTGCTTTGAAATATCTTTTGTTGTTTATCTGGGTTTGTCAATGTACCTACTTTGACATACCCAGATAATAAAATGTAAACATTATCACTTCCTCTGACTCATTAACGTTGAATGATAAACAAACAAACACCCAAACCAAAGCTGATTTTAAACTGTCTGTAATGTAAATGTCTAAATATGTACATAATCCTTCACTAACTTCTATGTCCTGTTCTAGAAAAAATAACTTACTATCACTCTTCTATAAACCATTAACAGTAAGGATATTAACTTTCTTACTTCCCTAGCCAATTTTCTCTCTGTCCCTTGTATCTTTTCTTTAACCACATCAGTATTTCACCCTCTAACCTCATTCCTAGACTGAATCTTCATGTTCCCTCATCATTTCTGATTAGCTATATTACATAATACTCACTAGAGAGACTGTTCCATTAGATGTTGATTTGCTTACAATCAGCTGAATTGGTATTACTTGATCAACAAATGTAAAAATAAGAAAAAAAATAGGGTAAAGAGTGTAGTAATTCAGGGGTCCTTGGAGCACAGCCACTGCTTTTTCTGTGCAGACAGGTGTCATTTGAGATAGCTTGGACACCTTATGAGGATTTCACTCTCCCATAGGAGCCATATAAGCACAACCCACTGGGAGGAGATTGGGAGGAGATCCCAGCGTATACATGTTGAAGGGATTGTATCTCTCAGTTTGGCTGGTATACCACAGGATAAACTGAAGGCTCTTAATGGGGATGGGGAAATCTGGATTACCAAGCTCCAGTTCTTACTACCATGATAAGATGTTGAAAAAATAATTATTCTTTTGTTACAAATGTGTTTTACAATTCCCTCTCTTACTGATAAAATTTAAAAAGAGAATACTAAAAACACATTTTTAACAAATGATGAATCTCTTGTTACAAATGTGTTTTTGGACTCTCTCCTCATGTTTCATAGAGGTCTAATGTAAAATACTTGCTATGCCACAATTTATAAAAGTATAATTCCTAGATAGTTTTCCATTAGCTAAATATACAAAACTTTGTCTGCACTTATTTATTTGATATGCTGTTTTATGCCACACTTAAATTTTCCTCTTACACGAGAGTGTAACGGTCTTCTTGTTACCTTTATGTTCTAACACATCAGTGAGATTTATGTTCCTTTCATACATATTCTTGCTTTATAAGATACACATTCTCTTACTTCAGTATGAATAGTTAATTCATAATCTACTGTTTCTCCACTGTTGTTCTTAATGTGAAACAACCTCAGTAGAATTTAATGACCGATACTCTGTCTTATGCATTTCTAATGTTGCTGCAACTTTTTCCATTTTTATTACATTCCACTCCACTATATTCTGACCATATATTTTATTATCCATGCCCAATTTAACTTTGCCTTCAGCTCTGCTTGGGTAATGTTACAGTGTCCAATAGCATGATTGTGATATAATGTAATTCAGAGACTGAGTAAAGCTGCATGGAGTCATATCTCATTAGATGATCATTATCATCTCATCTATCTGAATAGAACACTGCAGTTACATGTAACCTCTACCAACCCAAGCAGTCCAGTCGCACAAGTAGCTGCAAATGTACACGCATACAGTGAGACACCCAATCATGCATGTACACACACACACACACACACACACACACACACACACACACACACACACACACACACACACACACACGTGCACACACACACACACACACACACACACGCACACACACGCACACACGCACACACACACACACACACACACACACACACACACACACACACACACACACATACACAAAACACATATGCATGCACACACATTCAGACAGATGCAATTATGCCCCTACATGCACAAACAGACATTCTGTCAGCTGCAAGTATGCCCCCACACATGCACATATACACAAACAAACACACACACACACACACACACACACACACACACACACACACACCCTGTAAAATTCCCCTTACTTGGTGAAGCAGCTACATGACTGAAAATTCCCATTACTTGGTGAAGAAAGCTTGTTGGCAGCAATAAAATTGCAAGCACAGATGGACGTGAAGAACAGGACGTCTGTCAACAACACATATGCAGACATGATGCAGACTGTTCTTAAAGATGGATGCCCTTAAAAACATTTTTTTTTACCCCAGAAGTGCCACCCAGGGTAGAACGCTCCTCTAGCCCCCCACAGCTATGCCACTGCTCCTAATGTAACTCTTTATTATATACTTCAGAGCAATGTGTCCCAGTTTAAGACCTCTGATACACTCACACTTAAATAAATTAAATTTCACACATCCAAACACTTCTGGGAAAGCCTGACACAGATTTCCAGCTGTGTCCCTTCCCTAAAATAACATGGTAATGCTGCTACCAATCAGACCAATCAGAGTGTGTTCGTGCCCTTTTAAAGTGGTATCCAATTATGAAAATTAGATATTAATACAAATTATAGCAAATGACCTAAGCAGCAAAGCTTTCAGAGTTGCCTGGGAAGTTATCAAGGCAAATATAAGCACTCTCAAATCACTAAAGAAAAACACTGATTGACCAGCCACAATGTAAGTTAATAAAAATATCTAATAATGATAAAAATGATTAAAAATATAAAACAGTAATTTTCAAAAAACAAACAGAACTCGATCACCTGACAAATGAAATCAATACTGTAGAACAGAAATCCAATAGTCAGAAAAACTCTGATCTAACTGATTAGTTATAATTTTCTATTTGACTAAAAAACACTGTCGCTGATCTAAACTAACTTATTTCAACAGAGCAATAGCAGGCTTATGGTTCTTGGTGAGTTCTTTTGGGTATCCACTGCACAGTACATCTGCAAACAACTCACAACTGTAACTGACAACTATAACTGACAACTGTAACTGAAAATTGAATTAACATCTGACTTCAGAAGGCTCTTTTATAAACTAGCTTGTCACAACTGTTCCAGTTTTAATTTTCATTTCATATTTTGAAAATCAACCAACAGCTGGTTACTAAAGTTCCTTCCTGTCTTCCAGCTTCTGACAGTAACACATAGCAACTGTCAACATTCAGATAACACCATCTTCAGATCAGCTGAATCTGACATAGTTTGTCTTACAATCATACTAAATTTTCATCCCTATTAGACCTCCATTCATTTTTCAATAACCAATATCTGATTTTACTTAATATTGTTGTTAAAATATATTTATCATTAAACATTATTTTATGTTTCATTCCATATAACCCATATGACATAAAATAACTTTTTATATATTCAGCTTAATCTTTACTTCTATTCTTATAATATCCATATTTAATTATATCCATGTTTATTTTATTCTTTTCTTTTATATCTTCAAAAAAATCTTCTTTACATAGTTTTCCCCATAATCTTTTTACTTTTACATTTCAAAAATACATGTTCAGTAGTTTCTTCTTCTAGACAATGTAAACATATTCTATCACTTTTATTTTTTTATGGCATATTTCTTTTGACTTGTAATTAATCTATTACCGCTCTCCACAAACAATGTTGACATTTTATTTTCTTACTACACCATCTGTTTCTTAATTTAATTTTTTTATCTTTTAGATTTTCACATGTTTTTACATGGTAATGTTTTATCACTTCATTCCTATACCATACTTTTCTTTCCTTTTCTTCATTTATACATCCTTTCTCCTTTATGTTTTTACCATACCCAGAAATGTATCATATTTATATTTATTCTGTTTTACTACTAATGTCTCATCTTTTTCATTTATCCACTTTATAATGTTGTACAAATTTAATGAAGCAGCATATACCACTGGGTTAATTAACCCAGAACTTCCTTCCTCTTTATTTTTACATATAAAACTTCTCTTTTTACTGGATTTAATTTAGAACCCCACAGAAATTAAAGAATTATCTGCCATAATTCCATTTCAAATTCTGTTGGCATCATAAATATGCTTACTAAATATGCTATTTTCCCATCAGTACTGAATTTATCAAAGTAGCCTTTTTCTGAATGATAATTTATATGTTCTCCAGAAAAGACAAGTTTGTTTTATTTCTTTTATTATTATTTTTTTTCTCATTGACTTCTACTTACATCTTTATTCTCAAATTTTATACAAACACAGAAATCTCATTCATTATAAAATATATGGGCCCTATCTTTACTGCATCACCTAAACCTTTACTTTTCTGTTTATTTAAAGCCATCCTCATCACCTCTAGACACTTATCGGTTCAAATTATTACTTCTTTTATCCAAAATTTTTTTTGCAATTATTAAATGTCATCTGCTTATGCTAATATTGCTGGAATTCTTAACCCTTCAGGTGTTAGATACTCCATCTCCTTCATTTTATAACATATTTCATGTAATAACACAGTTATAACTAAAGCAATGAATATACAACTCATAGGGCATCCCTGTCTTATGTCACTTTTCATATGTACCTCTTGGGTTAATCAGCCATTTACATATATTTTTGCTTTATTATTACTATATGCTGACATACGTAATTTCCTAACTTTTTCACTTATACAATATTATTTCATTATTCTACATACAATTTCATGTCCACTTGTATCAAATGCCTTATTAAGCTCTCTTATCATTTTCCTTTTTTTTTTTCTATTCGTAATATCATCCGCAATTTCTCTATAATTAGTAATTCTTGCTGCCTTCAATAATATTTCCCGTTTTAGTTTCAAATGTCTGTTGTATCATTTTCATAAAGATCTTATAATCATTATTATCCAATACTATCAGTTTCCAGTTTTTTTTAACTGTCTTCTGTCATCCTTCTTCGATATCAATTTAAGCATTCTATGACATAATTCTTTATGCATAAAACCTTCATTTAACAATACGTTCAAAATCTTTAAAAATATGTTTTGCCACTCCATTAAATTTGTATATATTTCATACCCTGTTTCAGGTGGTCCTGCAGCTGAATCAATAATTACTTGTCCTAATACATTATCCAGCTCATATAAGGAAATCCCCCTTTCCAGCTTCTTATTCTCCTTTTCTGTTAACTTTTTTTTTACTTTCCATGTTATTTTCACAACTTTCTTTTTTTCTTTTAACATTTCTTTTACATATTGTATGGCAGCATTCATAATATTTTATTGAGTTCTTTCTACTCCTCCTTTTATATTTTTTTTATTTCTGTAATTAAATTACCACTTTTCATTACTAATCTGCTTAAGTAGCTTAATACTTCTCTTTTTTCCTTGTGAAAAATATATCTGCTTAAATAACAATTCTTGTATTTTTCTTGATTTTCTTTCCCATGCTCCAGCACGTACAAAAAAATCTAGATCAAACACAGCACCATGTCTCACAAAAGAGACCAAATCTGAAATCAAAGCTAGAAAAAGAGTCTGGGCCAGCTGGAGAACAACCAAAGCCCCACTTGACCATCTAAAATATCGTCAACTCAGGAATGACACAAAAAAAAATCTATTTTACTTGATAAAAAAAAGCTTCTACCATAATCACCTACAAAAACACTAAAACAACCCCCAAAAGTTCTGGGCAGGCTTAAATCAACTACTTCATCCAGGACATTCTACCACCCCAACCCTGGCTAACCATACCCATAGTTTCCCAGAGACTATAGCTAGCGCTTATAATAACTTTTTCACCCAAACAATCCAATCCCTAGCAAATCACCTAACCTAAACAGACTTAAACCACATGCCTAATTTATCCACAAATCACCCCGAATTTAGCCTCCAACCAATATCCACTAGTTTTATCAAAATTCTCCTAAAAAAACTAAAACCTACCACCCTCGCTGCTGACCTCCTCCCTGAAGAGTACCTACAAATAGCTGCAGATGCCATTGCATATCCCATATATATCCTTATCAACAGAGCCTTATCTGAAAATGCTATCCCCTCCCTCTGGAAAATATCCCACGTCATCCCACTCCATAAAGGAGGTAGCTCAATAGACATGTCTAACTATAGACCTATTGCCATTCTTTCCCCACTAGCCAAAATAATAGAGAAATGTGTACACAAGCAACTAATGCAATACCTTACACAGAATAACTTACTATTCAACTCCCAGCATGGCTTCAGGCCATACCACAGCACCACCTCAGCCCTCCTTTCCTTTACTAATGCCATAAACAATAACAGAAATGACAATAGGCTAACCTCCACCCTCTTCCTTGACCTATCAAAAGCCTTTGACATGGTCAACCATGAACTTCTCATTCTTTCTCTAAAATCCATTTCCCTTAACATGCGCACTATCCAGTGGTTCCAGTCCTACCTAACTGGTAGACAACAGGCGGTACTATAGCAGGGCAATCTCTCCAATCAGCTACCTCTCACACTTGGTGTCCCTCAAGGTTCCACACTAGGCCCACTACTCTTCTCTATTTTTATCAATAATCTTAACACTGCTATCCCTAAAGCTACCTGTATTCAATATGCAGATGATTCCACTCTCATCTGTTCAGCCACCTCCCCATTTGAACTACAAATCTTAACCCAAAATACATTTAACACTATTGAGAACTGGCTCACCAACCAACGCCTACAACTGAACCCCAATAAAACTAAACTTCTACTCTTCACCCCCACTAGTAGATCTGCCACACTTTCATTCTCTGTCACGTCTAACAATGGCACCACTATCTCCCCAGATCAACACACTAAACTTCTAGGGGTTTTCATAGACAATAATCTCAAATTTGACCTATAGGTCAACAAAACTGTACAGACCATCAATAAGAAGCTTGGATCACTGTATAGAAACAAGACACTCTTAACCCCACTGGCTAGGACTGAAATTGCCCGATCACATCTACTCTCTACTCTTTTATATGCCTCACCTGTACTCTCAAACCTCAATAAAACCGAACTATGTAAGTTGTCCCGTACCTACAACCATATTGCCAGATACATCACTGGCTCCACCTATAGAACCCATCACTGCCAGAACCTGAAACAACTAGAATGGCTACAAGTACCCAGCTTAATTAAATTCAATCAATTCCTAATAGCGCGCAAAGTTCTGTACCACCCTAAAGATACCCCCTCTCTTATAAATATTATTAAGCCATATAGCAACCTGAGATCCCTACGGTCAGCCGACAAATTACTGGTCCAAACCCACAAAGCTAATAACTCAGCTGGGGAATCCCTGTTCACCAACTTTGTTGGCAAAACCTGGAATGCCTTGCCAAACTATATAACCCTACAATCCTCCAAAAGTCTCTTAAAAAAAAAAAAAAAACCTCAAACAGTATCTCAAATTGAACTGGCTATGCCCATGTACCAACCCAGATTAAGTTATAAAACAATAGCATAATCAGTGATTATCATAGCATAATCAGTAATAATCATAACATCTAACTGCATCACCATGCTATGTATCCAATCTTACTTGTAATTGTGTATGTCCATGAGAACTGTGAGTCCCTACTAGGGACTAACTGTGAGTTACAATCTTACTTGTAATTTTGTCTGTCCATGAGAACTGTAAGTCCTTACTAGGGAACATTACCAAACCAATGTACATAAGATATATTACCACTTTGTTTTTATATATTCTAATTTGTTTTCTAACTTCTTGTGTAAACTTTGTATGTCTATCCATGAGAACTGTGAGTCCCTACTAGGGAACACTTCTAAACCAATGTACATAAGGTATATTACCACTTTTTTATATATTCTAATTGTTTTCTAACTTCTTGTGCAACTTTTTGTATGTTTGACTATGTGGAGCATTTCTCCCCGGGCCTCCGCTGAAAATGGACATGTATCCAGTCGGACTATCCCGGTAAACAAATGTAAAATAAATAAATATAATTAATTTTCCTTTGTCAAAGCACTTTCTATTATTATGGTCTAAATCTTCCAATGCATCATTATATGTTATTATATATATTTTTCTTTCTCTACATTTCTCACATCAAATTGCCACTGTAAGCAAAAAAACAACAAAAAACATTTTTATATTTTTTCTTAAATATCATCTACCATTCAGACTAATTTTCATGAAATTTTCCCATAGTGATATGATCTTTCCTTAACTGTATTACTAATTTCTTTCCTTCTTCATTTCTTGCTTTCTCTTTTATCCATTTTATTCCTTTGTCTATTTTTATATATTATTTTTTGCTTTGTCGCTGTCTATATTTCAAAATGATCAAAAAATCCTGTTTCAACTACCTCCCCTTCTCCTATAACTAAATCTTGTGATACTATACAGTAATCTAATCATCTTTGTCCCAATGTTTTAACTTACAAAATCTTATAACTTTTAACATTTTTCTTATATCATTTCCTTTCTTTTTATGCTTGCGTCTTAAAGCACAATTAAAGTCTCCTGATATTATAATATTCATATTTATCACTACATAGTCTAAAGTCTGATGATATAAGTTTTCCATTTCTTTACAATTAGTATAAGCATAAAATGTTATAATTCTATATACTTGTTCTTTTCATTTTAAATCTACAATGGTTAATCTTATTTTTGTAAAGTTAAATGTCATATCGTTATGGTATTTCTATAGAATATGTGTATTCCGGAACATATCTCACTTCTCAAATTTCAGATTATCTTTCTCCCCCATGGTTTCACTTTTTGTGATCTTTCTTCATTTGTTAAAAATCTTGTGTCCTCTAATATATCTGCATTACATGTATTACACCACTCCAAAATCCCTATTTTGCTTACTAAAGTCTTAATACTATTCACATTTACACAAATCACTCTATTTTTTCCTTTTTCCTTAGATTTATGGTTTCATAGGTTCATAGCTAATTACCAGCCTAGCAGCCTTAATGGGCCATTCTGAGTCTAACCAAGTTCCTTGTTAGAGGTGAGAATCAAACACTGTGCTTTCTGTCAGTGAGTCACATACCTTAAACATTATACAGCCCCAACAAGTAACTGTATATATTTTCTCCCATTTCCTGCCTTTTTTTTCTTTTGTACTTGTCCCTTTAAATATTTTTTTTTTGTACTTTACCCTTTACCAATATACTTATTTTTCTTTTACTATCTTCCCTTTTATGTCTTCTTTATCATTTATTTCAGAACCTCCTTCTATGTCCTCTTTGTTATTTTTTCCTCATCTAAATTTTCTTGTTTCTACTACTTATAAAATGTTTCCTCTTTGTTCATTTTCTCCTTTCTTTTTCTTTTTCCTCACTCTTATTTTTATTCTTACAAGCCATCATAAATGTCCATTTTTAATAAATAAATAATGTGTCTGTACACCATCCAGGCAGTCTCTATGATTCCTACATTTGGGACATGTGTGACCTATACCACTGTTTCATATGAGAAAACCTTCCAGATAGTTGTCTACTTGGCAGGTGCATGCATTGCCAACCATAGTGCTCATGATGGTCCCGTCACATAAATATATGTAGCAGATCATCTTATAGTGGTTTCTGCTGTTATGTATTAGAGGTGATGCTGCATACAACTTGGATCCATAGCTGATGACCCCCATCTAAGCCCCAGGACAAAGGTACAAATGACTTACAACACCATGCTACTGCACCATGGAACACTGTATCATCAAATGTAAGAATTCTGAAGTCTAATTTGTACTGCCTGGATACCACCGGCAATGCACTGTAATATACTTGTGGGATGTGCAACAAGTTCTTTGCAATGTATGTATGTTATGCTACATAACATGGTGTTGTGTAAATAGTTACAGCAAGGGAAGATAGGCAGCACTGGATCACTTTGGAGTGCCAGCAGTGGGGAAGAACCTGGTAAGGAGTTGGAGAAGGATGTTGTTGTGTTGGACCCATGCATTGCAGAGGCAGATGCAATATGTTATGGCACTGGTGGAGGCAGTATCTGTTTCACAACTATGGGCCATGATAAGACATAGACAGAAAAAAACTGATGCATGCATTTACACAGCTAGGGTGTTGTGTGAAGTGAAGGATCTTCTCCGCAGGTGTTGGTGTTGATGTGGAATTACAGAGTGGAGTGCCATTTAGGAGTATCATCTCTTCCTGCAGATTTATGTCTGGAGGCATGTGCCTTAGGGGATGCCATAGAATGCTGGCCATTTTATAGAATGTCATAGATATGTGGATGTGATGATTAGGTGATCACCATAATGACCTGTCTAGCTAGGATTATGTGTCATTCTGGGAGCAACTACCAAGGAGTGGGTTACTGTGCAAATTTTTGATGTGGGATTTGTGGAGTGGAGGGCACAAAGCAGAGCTAGATAAGTGTCATCCATGTCTCCATGAGTGTCCATAGTAGATGTGTAGGCAATGGTGGATCTCAAAAGATGTTGACTATATCCATGTGACTGGTCAAACTAGACCTAGAAAGTGTATTGGCTATGTCCATTTGAGTTGCTATAGCTAGGCGTGGAGGCAAAAATGGAGCTAGAAGAGTGCTGTCCACAACCACATGAGCAACGGTCATGGCTAGGGGAGGTGACCCCTGTGGAGCCAGCAATCCCTCCAGAGTAGTGGTGCACATTTGTTCACTATCATAGGTTCATAGGTGTATACTAGGCTAATGACAAGTGGGGTCTTTATAACCCTAGACAAGCATACCAGTTGTATCCCACACGTTTAAGTGCCTTAGAGGTGATTTTAAGGGATATATGTAAGCTAGGGAAAGATTTGTAGGCTCCCTCTGTCTATTAAAGGCATAGGTGCTAGACCCAGGGTGTATTTCTGATTTCCTCTCCACAAAGATAGGGAAGAACTCTGCTTCAATAGATAAGAAACCAGAGAGGAGAAATCTTGGAGACACATACCTATCTCTTCAACATGTCTTGTTTATGTTGCAAGCAAAGTTTAAGTGGCAAGATTGAGTAATTCTGATGCTATTCTTTCTGTGTATATGCAAAAGGTCCATCATAGTGAGATCTAAGGATGCCTTATATGCCATGTATATATTGCCTCTCAACAGTCCATATGAAACACTGTAGAGATAAGGCTTTGAAACAATCTGTATAGCACATGCTGTTCATGCCCTATATATTCTTTTTTGTAAGTAACCTCTGTGAACACTCCAGTTGTTGCATGTCCCTGGTCAGGTGCATACTGAAGGGGCATTGTACTCAATGATGGGCCTGATGAGGGCCAAATGCGGTGGAACAATGACTTCCCTGGACATAGATGCCATACCCATGATTATAAGTTGGGCAACATAGAATGATTTGCTTACTACCTTAGACATATGTTGGTTGAAAGCCTTGTTACTATCTACATGTGAACCCAAATCCCTAACTACTGTTTTAACTCTTAGGGGTATGCTACAAATGAACTACTTTTCCTGGGTGACTCCCAAAGGTTACTATTATGCATTTCTTGGCATTGAGTTTTAAGCAGTGGCTTTGGCACCAGTCATTGGTCTGTTTTAGTCCTTTCTGTAGGATGTTAGAGTCTTAGAGAGATTCTATGACTGCTCCTAATTTGCAATCATCTGCAAACTTGGTCAGCCAGGGGCACATGACATTGGCTTTGACTTCTGAGAAGTTGTTGTTGTCTTTCAGCTTTTCCTGGTTAGGGGTCACCACAGTGGAACTCCGGTCTGCTAATGATTGGCAGTAGATTTTCACGAACGCTGAGGTGCCAGCTTGACGTTCAACCTTCAATGAAGGCACACCCATTTATGCATGTCTTTCGAATGCCCATGCAACCGCGGGGAGGACATGTAGACTCCACACAGAAGGCACTCCCCGCACTCCAGCCGGGAATCGAACGGGAGAACCTCTTGCTGTGAGGCAACAACATTACCACTGCACCACCCTGAGAAGTAAATGCCAAAAAAGAACAGACCCAGTACAGAACCCTGAGAGACTCCACTAGTGACAAGCCTCTCTGTGGAGGTGGTCAACCCTGTTCTAACTTTTTGATTCCTAATTGCGAGCCAGCTGGCTATCCAGCATGTAACATACAGGCTTGTGCCTATATCCCTGAGTTTATTTACAATGCCTGAGTCGGGAATTGTATCATAGGTTCATAGGCATATACTAGGCTAATGACCAACAGGGTCTTTATAAGCCCAGCTGTACAATCCAACCTAGTTGTGTCCCTAAGTTTCATAGACATTTACTAGGAGGGGGTATGTTAGGAAGTTTCTAGAGGTTATGTTGCAAGGGGGATATGCTAGTTTAGACATTACTGTCTGCCTCCTGTCTATCAGAGATAGACATACCTGGGGTGAATTTCTGATTTCCCATCCATTGGTCAAGGTTACATTTAAATAAGATTAGGGATGGACTCTGCTTCACATGGATGGGGAGCCTGTTCCACAGCAAGAAGATCATCTGAAACACATATCTGTCTCAACATGTCTTATTTATGTCACAAGCAAAATTTAAATCCTTAGATCTATTGGTTCTGATACTGTTCCTTTTGAGGATATGCAAAAGGTCTATCAGAGCTGGATCCGAGGATGCCTTCTATACCAGACATAGATTGCCTCTCAGTAACCTGTAGGAGACCAAGCATAGAAACAGGGCTTTAGGGTGATCTACACAGGACAATGTGCTTATACTCTGGATTCTCCTGGTAAGGAACCTTTGTGCACTTTCCATCTGTTGCATGTCTGGTCAGGTACATGCCAAAGTGGGAATCAAATGCCATATCTAGGGTAAGGTAGCTAGTATGCACCACTTTGCCTTCATCCATTGCCCTGGTAACTTTCTCAAAGAAGTCTACCAGACTGAGTAGGTTTTGTGCACATGATGAAATCAAACTGGACTGGGTGTAATGGTTAAAAGTTTTCTGTAACTTTTATTATTAATCATTTCCACGATAATTCTTTCCATGGCTTTGCATATCAGACTAGTCAGACTTACCAGTCTGTAGTTCCCATGGTCAATTGATGGTCCAGTCTTGTGCAGGGGGTTGACCGCTGCAGTTCTCCATTCACATGGCACAAACCCTACCTGTAGGCTATGGTTAAACAGTGACTCCAGCAGTCCCAATAGATCATGTTTCAGACTACTTAGGATGCATCCTGGGATGTTATTGGGGCTCATCGATGCAGTTTTTTTGGCATTAAAGAGCACATCTAGGACCTGCTTCCTAGTGAAAGCTGGGGGGAGGGTTGTTTATGGTTTGATGTTTTTCATCTTGGCTATCCTAGCCATATACAGCCAGATAACAAGGACCCACCAATGGCTATCAAGTGACCTGTAATTCCATGCAATTTTTGGAGATAATCTTGGAGGCTGTGGATGTTTCACACAGGCTAGCCATCACACTGAACAGCTCTGGGATGGTATGATTATCATCCATCTATGCCCAGATCACAGCCCTGCACATTCACTGATTGATGCCTAGGGTCATACCAGCATCATAGAATAAATGAGTCTCAGTGCATTAATGGGGCACCACTTTCTGTCAGTGAGTCACATACCTTAAACATTATACAGCCCCAACAAGTAACTGTATATATTTTCTCCCATTTCCTGCCTTTTTTTTCTTTTGTACTTGTCCCTTTAAATATTTTTTTTTTGTACTTTACCCTTTACCAATATACTTATTTTTCTTTTACTATCTTCCCTTTTATGTCTTCTTTATCATTTATTTCAGAACCTCCTTCTATGTCCTCTTTGTTATTTTTTCCTCATCTAAATTTTCTTGTTTCTACTACTTATAAAATGTTTCCTCTTTGTTCATTTTCTCCTTTCTTTTTCTTTTTCCTCACTCTTATTTTTATTCTTACAAGCCATCATAAATGTCCATTTTTAATAAATAAATAATGTGTCTGTACACCATCCAGGCAGTCTCCATGATTCCTACATTTGGGACATGTGTGACCAATACCACTGTTTCATATGAGAAAACCTTCCAGATAGTTGTCTACTTGGCAGGTGCATGCATTGCCAACCATAGTGCTCATGATGGTCCCGTCACATAAATATATGTAGCAGATCATCTTATAGTGGTTTCTGCTGTTATGTATTAGAGGTGATGCTGCATACAACTTGGATCCATAGCTGATGACCCCCATCTAAGCCCCAGGACAAAGGTACAAATGACTTACAACACCATGCTACTGCACCATGGAACACTGTATCATCAAATGTAAGAATTCTGAAGTCTAATTTGTACTGCCTGGATACCACCGGCAATGCACTGTAATATACTTGTGGGATGTGCAACAAGTTCTTTGCAATGTAGGTATGTTATGCTACATAACATGGTGTTGTGTAAATAGTTACAGCAAGGGAAGATAGGCAGCACTGGATCACTTTGGAGTGCCAGCAGTGGGGAAGAACCTGGTAAGGAGTTGGAGAAGGATGTTGTTGTGTTGGACCCATGCATTGCAGAGGCAGATGCAATATGTCATGGCACTGGTGGAGGCAGTATCTGTTTCACAACTATGGGCCATGATAAGACATAGACAGAAAAAAACTGATGCATGCATTTACACAGCTAGGGTGTTGTGTGAAGTGAAGGATCTTCTCCGCAGGTGTTGGTGTTGATGTGGAATTACAGAGTGGAGTGCCATTTAGGAGTATCATCTCTTCCTGCAGATTTATGTCTGGAGGCATGTGCCTTAGGGGATGCCATAGAATGCTGGCCATTTTATAGAATGTCATAGATATGTGGATGTGATGATTAGGTGATCACCATAATGACCTGTCTAGCTAGGATTATGTGTCATTCTGGGAGCAACTACCAAGGAGTGGGTTACTGTGCAAATTTTGATGTGGGATTTGTGGAGTGGAGGGCACAAAGCAGAGCTAGATAAGTGTCATCCATGTCTCCATGAGTGTCCATAGTAGATGTGTAGGCAATGGTGGATCTCAAAAGATGTTGACTATATCCATGTGACTGGTCAAACTAGACCTAGAAAGTGTATTGGCTATGTCCATTTGAGTTGCTATAGCTAGGCGTGGAGGCAAAAATGGAGCTAGAAGAGTGCTGTCCACAACCACATGAGCAACGGTCATGGCTAGGGGAGGTGACCCCTGTGGAGCCAGCAATCCCTCCAGAGTAGTGGTGCACATTTGTTCACTATCATAGGTTCATAGGTGTATACTAGGCTAATGACAAGTGGGGTCTTTATAACCCTAGACAAGCATACCAGTTGTATACCACACGTTTAAGTGCCTTAGAGGTGATTTTAAGGGATATATGTAAGCTAGGGAAAGATTTGTAGGCTCCCTCTGTCTATTAAAGGCATAGGTGCTAGACCCAGGGTGTATTTCTGATTTCCTCTCCACAAAGATAGGGAAGAACTCTGCTTCAATAGATAAGAAACCAGAGAGGAGAAATCTTGGAGACACATACCTATCTCTTCAACATGTCTTGTTTATGTTGCAAGCAAAGTTTAAGTGGCAAGATTGAGTAATTCTGATGCTATTCTTTCTGTGTATATGCAAAAGGTCCATCATAGTGAGATCTAAGGATGCCTTATATGCCATGTATATATTGCCTCTCAACAGTCCATATGAAACACTGTAGAGATAAGGCTTTGAAACAATCTGTATAGCACATGCTGTTCATGCCCTATATATTCTTTTTTGTAAGTAACCTCTGTGAACACTCCAGTTGTTGCATGTCCCTGGTCAGGTGCATACTGAAGGGCATTGTACTCAATGATGGGCCTGATGAGGGCCAAATGCGGTGGAACAATGACTTCCCTGGACATAGATGCCATACCCATGATTATAAGTTGGGCAACATAGAATGATTTGCTTACTACCTTAGACATATGTTGGTTGAAAGCCTTGTTACTATCTACATGTGAACCCAAATCCCTAACTACTGTTTTAACTCTTAGGGGTATGCTACAAATGAACTACTTTTCCTGGGTGACTCCCAAAGGTTACTATTATGCATTTCTTGGCATTGAGTTTTAAGCAGTGGCTTTGACACCAGTCATTGGTCTGTTTTAGTCCTTTCTGTAGGATGTTAGAGTCTTAGAGAGATTCTATGACTGCTCCTAATTTGCAATCATCTGCAAACTTGGTCAGCCAGGGGCACATGACATTGGCTTTGACTTCTGAGAAGTTGTTGTTGTCTTTCAGCTTTTCCCGGTTAGGGGTCACCACAGTGGAACTCCGGTCTGCTAATGATTGGCAGTAGATTTTCATGAACGCTGAGGTGCCAGCTTGACGTTCAACCTTCAATGAAGGCACGCCCATTTATGCATGTCTTTCGAATGCCCATGCAACCGCGGGGAGGACATGCAGACTCCACACAGAAGGCACTCCCCACACTCCAGCCGGGAATCGAACGGGAGAACCTCTTGCTGTGAGGCAACAACGCTACCGCTGCACCACCCTGAGAAGTAAATGCCAAAAAAGAACAGACCCAGTACAGAACCCTGAGAGACTCCACTAGTGACAAGCCTCTCTGTGGAGGTGGTCAACCCTGTTCTAACTTTTTGATTCCTAATTGCGAGCCAGCTGGCTATCCAGCATGTAACATACAGGCTTGTGCCTATATCCCTGAGTTTATTTACAATGCCTGAGTCGGGAATTGTATCATAGGTTCATAGGCATATACTAGGCTAATGACCAACAGGGTCTTTATAAGCCCAGCTGTACAATCCAACCTAGTTGTGTCCCTAAGTTTCATAGACATTTACTAGGAGGGTATGTTAGGAAGTTTCTAGAGGTTATGTTGCAAGGGGGATATGCTAGTTTAGACATTACTGTCTGCCTCCTGTCTATCAGAGATAGACATACCTGGGGTGAATTTCTGATTTCCCATCCATTGGTCAAGGTTACATTTAAATAAGATTAGGGATGGACTCTGCTTCACATGGATGGGGAGCCTGTTCCACAGCAAGAAGATCATCTGAAACACATATCTGTCTCAACATGTCTTATTTATGTCACAAGCAAAATTTAAATCCTTAGATCTATTGGTTCTGACACTGTTTCTTTTGAGGATATGCAAAAGGTCTATCAGAGCTGGATCCGAGGATGCCTTCTATACCAGACATAGATTGCCTCTCAGTAACCTGTAGGAGACCAAGCATAGAAACAGGGCTTTAGGGTGATCTACACAGGACAATGTGCTTATACTCTGGATTCTCCTGGTAAGGAACCTTTGTGCACTTTCCATCTGTTGCATGTCTGGTCAGGTATATGCCAAAGTGGGAATCAAATGCCATATCTAGGGTAAGGTAGCTAGTATGCACCACTTTGCCTTCATCCATTGCCCTGGTAACTTTCTCAAAGAAGTCTACCAGACTGAGTAGGTTTTGTGCACATGATGAAATCAAACTGGACTGGGTCTAATGGTTAAAAGTTTTCTGTAACTTTTATTAATCATTTCCACGATAATTCTTTCCATGGCTTTGCATATCAGACTAGTCAGACTTACCTGTCTGTAGTTCCCAGAGTCAATTGATGGTCCAGTCTTGTGCACTGGGATGACCGCTGCAGTTCTCCATTCACATGGCACAAACCCTACCTGTAGGCTATGGTTAAACAGTGACTCCAGCAGTCCCAATAGATCATGTTTCAGACTACTTAGGATGCATCCTGGGATGTTATTGGGGCTCATCGATGCAGTTTTTTTGGCATTAAAGAGCACATCTAGGACCTGCTTCCTAGTGAAAGCTGGGGGGAGGGTTGTTTATGGTTTGATGTTTTTCATCTTGGCTATCCTAGCCATATACAGCCAGATAACAAGGACCCACCAATGGCTATCAAGTGACCTGTAATTCCATGCAATTTTTGGAGATAATCTTGGAGGCTGTGGATGTTTCACACAGGCTAGCCATCACACTGAACAGCTCTGGGATGGTATGATTATCATCCATCTATGCCCAGATCACAGCCCTGCACATTCACTGATTGATGCCTAGGCTCATACCAGCATCATAGAATAAATGAGTCTCAGTGCATTAATGGGGCACCACTGTATCTCTCTGCAGTGCCGTGTGTGCACTTCTAAGGTTGAGCAACCATCTGATGATAGCTGTGGTTTCACCATATGGATGGAATGTCCTTCACTTAACACAGGTGATTCAGTATGGCAATCCTGTGCCTCTACAAGCCCCTCAGATGTGTGCAAGGGGAATATTTATTTCACTGTTAACATTGTCGTCAGTGTGATTGTGTCCTCTGACAGTGCCCTGTGTGTGATGCCATGCCTATCAGCCTTCACAAATGTGCTGACCACATGCATGTGTTGACCTGTACCACATGGTCCTTGCACACTGGAACTTGTGGAAGCATACAAATAATGTAACAATGTATAATCCAGGACATGTGCAACTCACACTACCATTCATCAGACAGAGACACAGACAGCTCCATGCCAGGAAAAACATAACCTATGAGGACATACATAACTTGATGAATGGGTGGGCTATAGAAAGATCACCCCGGGAATCACTTCAGTGGCCTTGCTTGACAGGGGCACTGGGAACTAACTTTGGGTGGCATGATGCCAGGGAATCATCTTGGGCTAGGCTTATATAGGCTCCAGGGTGGTTAGCCTAGTACACACCTATGAACCTATGATGCTTCTGTTGCAGGTCTGTTGCCCCTATGTAACAGATGTATTTTATGTCATGCATGAATAAACTGTGTAGAGCTGGTAGGCACTGTCTCCTTGCAATAGCTTGTCATTCAACTTACCTGGTATATCTCCCACAGACACAAGGGCAGTCTCATCCTGTATTGTAGGTGTTCACAATTACAGTCTTGATGTTCCTAGGTGACATTAATGCAAATTTTCATGTATGTCTACATCAGGATGATGTGCTATTGATGTCCTACAAGACTGGAATTTGCCAGCACTCACCTGCTACATCCCCAAAAGACACTCAGCCAAAAACCACATTTAATCCACCCCAAGAGTGAGTTAGTATCATATTAATTTCTTTACTGGTGGTTATAAAGAACTGCTTGGTGTCTTTTAGCTGGTGATGTGTTGTGAGAGTGACCCCAGGAGCTGACCCCTCAGTATCTATGTCTTATGCCTGGTTCCTCACAAGGAAGATACTGTTTGTGACCCTCTGTTGCTCCTGCAGCAATCTCTAGTTGTGTCCACCCACAGTATTCACCTGTGTCATTTCCTATCTCAGCGAGTTTCTGAAGGCCTTCTTTTCATTATTCTTCTCCAGGCTTGTCCTGCCATGGCTGTGTACGGCCTGCAGCAAAACTTTAGTTTCCTGTAGAATGAACTTTTCAGAGCACTTTCATTCTTTTTGGCAACATGACAGCTGCAGTGTAAATGTGTCAACACACTTAGATCAGTGTGTGTGCATACAGAACTGCCCATGTGACATCTGGTCTTTATATACTGCCCCCCCCCCCCTTGCTGCAGTGTCTACATCATGTTGTTTGTCCATTGAACAGCTGACCCCAGGATCTCTAGCCATCTGGATATACAACAGAGCCTCCTTGTGTTCTCGGATTGCCTCCCCAAACAGGTATGTCAGCTATCAGGACTGTTAACTGCAGTTGCCTCCTCAAGGGGATTACAGTCTATCGTGCTTGGACAGTGAATCATAGATGGATGTTTCCCAACAATGGGAACAGTGACAGTGACTGTTCTGCCTGTTCTCTGTGGCCATGCCTGTTGGAAGGTCCCCAGCATTGTAACATGTGCTGTACTGTGCATTCTCTGTGCCATTACTGAGTTGCCCACCTGCAATCCAGTACAGTCTGCTATATCCCTACTGAAACCACCAGGAATGCTAGCATAGAGCAATCTGGGTGATGTAACTATTGGGAGTGGCAGTCATGCATCCTGAAGTTGTCCCTACAATGTTGTGTATTTTTCTAGTACTCATATCTGCTGTCAGTGTCCCTATATGTCATTTTCACCACTGTACTCTGTTTGCTGTAGTCTGTGATCAATGAAACATGACCTCTCACAATAGAGGGAACATGTTATTCATCATTTTGTTAAGATGCTTGTAAGGCTGTGAATATGTTAATAAGGTAATTTAAGGTGATGTTCCCTGACTCAGGCCAATAACATAATTCATTATCATCTGTATTCCATGCTGTATGAGGCTTGGTCTGCCTTGCACATATGTGCTGTGACCCATTAAGGTGTGCATGACTTTGTAGCCAGACTATTCTACTGCTCATTTGTAAGTCAGTAATGGCCATGGTAATTGCATTACTCATTTGCCAGTTCGGTCATACTCGGACATGCAAACCACATGGGATGTCTTTGCCTGTGAAACATGGCCATGCAGCTATCACCCTAAGCCACAGTATTGACCATAGATAGGCATCCAAATACTGTGTTACCTGTCAATGCATATCGTATGGTATTCAGGACATGTGGCATTGTGCCCCACTATCATTTTCACTCCTAGATTTAACCTGGAGAGTAGAAATATCTTACGCAGGATCTTTCTGCAGCTGTTGCACATACACCACAAGGAGTCCCTGTTGGGGAACAGCTATGAGGGCCATCTGTATAAGGCTGATGCCTGGAACATACTTGCCAGGGTGATAACTAATGCCATCAGCATCACCCTCTCTGGTGAGCAGTGTTGACATGAATATAGCAGTCTGAAGAGGTGTCACCCAAACAAACTCCACAAAAGAAAGAATAATTTAGGAATAGACAACTGCAGTATTATAGTAAGGCTTCATTTCTGCTGTCTCATCCTACAGTAGAGCTTAATGCATGGTTATAAGCACTTTCTGATGTCCATGGTTATGAAGTGGTCATTAACATATTTTTCGTATTTTGCAACAGAGAAGACTAAGGAGAACAGACTTGCTTATCAAGGGAGGCAGATCAGACACTCCAGGTGTCACAGTAATGAACTGTATCGCTTCCAAACCTATATCTGTGCTTCACCTGCTTACCACAGTGCTGTAAAGCTTTGACTTGCATTTTACAAGCTGACTATGCAATCAATATCGCATTTATTTATTTTATTTATTTATTTAAATTTGTTGACCGGGAGTGTCCGACTGGATGTAGGTCCATTTTCAGCGGAGGCCCGGGGAGAAAAGCTCCACAGTAAAATAAACAGACAGTAGTTACATTGGATTACATAGCGATTAACAATTTAACATAGAAATTACTTACAACATATTTACAGATGAAGAACATAGTACATCAGTAGACAACTAGAATCTTTATCTGTGAAGTACATAACAGGCATTAACAAATGTAACAATGAGAAGTTCCTGCTGTATAATAAGTACTAGGCGTATGAGCATCTGAGCTTGCTATCATCAAGGTAGTTAGTGGAGGTGAAAGAAAGGTAGTAGTTGGATGGGGTGGATGATATTAGAGTGGGAGTTGCAAGGGCATAGCCAGCATGTTTTTAGGTGCGCTTTTAATAAAGTTTTGAAGTTGGTGCATGATGGTACGGAGGTAATTGTGGGTGAGAGTGAGTTCCATAATTTGGCTATGGCACAAGAGAATAGTGCTTCACCAGCAGAATTATTGGCTTTAGTGATCTGCAAGTGATTTTTGTTGCTGGATCTTAGTGGTCTGGTGGTGCGATAGGGTTGGAGTAGATTCTGGAGGGATGGGACATTTAATGGATGGTTTACTAGTTTGTGGGCGAGTGAGAGTTGATACCACTGAAGGAGGTGAGGGAGTTCAAGCCAGCCCAGTTCAGCAAGTGAGAGACAGTGGTGACTACGGTAGGATGCCCCTGTGGCAAATTTGGCAATTTTGTTATAGCAGGTCTCTAGCTTGTTTAGATCACATTGTCTTAGGTTGGTATATACTGGAGAGGCATAAAGTAGGGTGGAGATAAGGTGGGAATTTGCTATTGAAATCTTTGCTGCTTTGGTGAGAAATTGTTTATTTCTATATAATGCTGCTAGTTATTTGTGGACTTTTTTTATGGTCATGGATATGTGAATGTCAAATTTTAGTTTATTGTCTATTTCCACTCCTAGCAATTTGGTGTGTTCAGTTGGGTATATAGTGGTGTTGTCTTTTGCTGTGATGTTAAAGTGAGAGTTGTTTTGAGTATGTTTGGTGGGTTGGAAGATGAGTAGTTTAGTTTTGTTTGGGTTGAGTATTAATTGGGCATCAGATAACCATGTTTCAACAGAGGAAAAGGCTTACTGTGTGACTTTTTGC
Organism: Protopterus annectens; assembly: GCF_019279795.1. Taxonomy (NCBI): domain Eukaryota; kingdom Metazoa; phylum Chordata; order Ceratodontiformes; family Protopteridae; genus Protopterus; species Protopterus annectens. Next base: position 539,465,873 of record NC_056748.1, on the reverse strand, counting down.
AGTTTGGGTAGGGACTGGGCTGAGCAGATGATGGTTGAGTCATCTGCGTATTGGATGAGTGTGCCATGTTTGGTGGCAGAGGCTAGATTATTGGTGTAAACAGAGAAAAGTAGGGGTCCAAGGATGGATCCTTGGGGAACCCCTATGGAGACAGGTAGTTGGGGAGATATGTCATTCTGTCATACAACGGATTGTTGGCGGTCAGACAGATAACTCTGAAACCAGTTGGTGACTGATTGTGAGAAGGATAGGTTATTGAGGACAGAGATAAGTTGTTTGTGTGGGACCATGTCAAATGCTTTAGATAGGTCTAGGAAAGTAGCAGAGGAGAGATAGCCATGGTTTTTATGCTGAAGGATAGTGTTAGTAAAGGAGAGTAAGGCAGTGGTGGTGCTATGGTTTGGTCGGAAACCATGCTGAGTACTGGAAAGGAGGTTGTTAGTAAGGAGGTAGTGTGAGACCTGAGAGTGTATGCATCTCTCTAGTATTTTGGAGAGTGGAGAGAGAATAGCTATGGGGCGGTAATTGGTTAGTTCTACAGAGGGTCCGCCTTTGTGGAAGGGAATTATATGTGAGGCTTTCCACAATGTGTGAACGTAACTTTCTGACAGAGATCGGTTAATCAAGATGGATACTGGGTAGGCCAGAGCATCAGCTGCGATTTGTAGGTATTCACTTGGGAGGTTGTCTGCTGCTAATTTGGTGGGTTTAAGTTTAGTTAAGAGTTTTTTTATGTTGGAGGTAGGTACAGGAGAAAAAACGAAGGCAGTGGGGAGATTACTAGTTGAAGGTGTGGGTTGGAGGGGAGGGGGGGTTGTGTTGTTTAGCTAGTGATAGTATGGTTTGGGTGAAGTGTGTGTTGAATGAGGTAGCAATATTTTCTGAGGAGTGAGGGATGTTAGGAGGAGGGGTACTGACTTTACCTGGGTGGAGGATGGAGTTTATGGAGGACCAGAATTGTTTGGGGCTGTGTTGTGAGGAGTCTAGGGCAGACTGGTAGTATTGGAATTTGTCCCATTTTATTAGCTTTTTGACTCTATTGCGTAGTTCTAGGAATTTCTGTCTAGCTGCGGGGTTTTGGTTTTGCGCCAGTGCTCCCAGGCTTTATCCCTGTTTTTCATTTCTGACTTAGTGGTTTTCTGTAGCCATGGGGAGGGTTGTGCTTTGGTTCTGGAAAATCTTATGGGGGCATGGTAATTAAGGATGTTCAGGAAGGTAGTATTAAAAATTCAACTGCGTCATCTAGACTGAGGTACTTTAGAGCATGCCAGTTACATTCTTTGAGGTATGAGATGAATGTGAGTGGGTTAAAGTTTATTTTTTTACGTATTTGACGATAGATGACAGGTTTAGCTTGGTACAGGTATTTTTTGAGTAGGAATGTTGGGGAGTGATCACTGAGGCTATCTGATAAGCAGCCTGTTATATATGACTGGGGGTTCTTACTGACTAGTATCCAATCCAGGGTAGTGTGCTTGCTGGAGTTTTTATTTATCCTTGTTGGTGACTGGACTAGTTGGGTGAAGCCATGAAGGTGTACATGATGGGCTGGATTGTTGCCAGAACAGGATTGCCAGTCAATATTGAAATCACCTAAGATGATAGTTTCTTGGGGAGATGGTGGGTAGACCAGCTGAGGAGGTTTTCTAGTGGAGGGATGTTTGGGCCAGGTGGGAAGTAGCATCCAATTATGTTGATTGTTTTGTTTTGGTTAATTTTGAGGTTGGTATATATTATTTCTTCATTGCCTATTTGTGGAGCTGATGATTTTAAGATCTGGATGTTTAGATGCTGTTTAAATATTATAGCTACACCACCTCCTTTTTTGTTTAGCCGGTCTACTCTTAGTATGCCGTAACCTGTAGGGAGTATTTGCTCACTGGTAATGTGAGGTTTTAGCCAGGTTTCTGTCAGGATGACTATATCTGGGGAGTATAAGTCTATGGTGGCATGGAGTACATAGACTTTGTTGGATATACTTCTAAGATTTAGGCTTAGTAGAAGGAAGTCATTTGGCTTTCTATTGGCTGTAATATGGGAGAAGTTGTGGTTTCTAGTCTGATTATGAGGATTGGGGTTGGAGATGGTAGGGCCAGGGTTGGGGTGGATGTCTCCACTTAGGGCTAGTTTTGATATGCATGAGATTATTAGTTTTCTCAGTTTTTGAATGTGTTTGTTTATAAGGGAAACTTTATGATTGTGCTCTGTGGGTAATAGGTATGGTGGGAGGGTTACTATGTTAAGTTGTAGGGATGCTTTACGTTTGAGTAATATAGTTGGTAGAATATGTGGGGGGGTGCATAGGGATGGTTCCCAAGCTGGTGGGAGGGGAGCTGAGTATGGGTGAGACATGGGTGGTGGTGTGAGTAGTAGTACAGTGGTAGTGGTTGAGTGGGGGAATGATGGAGCTTTGGTAGGATGTAAGATATGCAAGGAGAGTGCATGCAGTGAGCAAAGGAAAGGTATGCTTGTACATGTCAGTTGAGGAGGTGTGATAGTAGAGGGAATATGGAGGAGGTAGTGTTGGGTTAGCACTGTGGTTGGCTAATGGAAAGATGGGAGGGGTTTGAGTGCAATAAAGGTGGGACCACTGGGGGCGGGAGGGAATAGGGGGCAGGGTGGGGAGCGAAGCGGGTAGAGACCCTGTTAGGTTCTTGTATGAGGGGCTGGAAACAATCACAAAGCAAGACAAGTATGTGTTAAGAAACAATCACAATAGTGCTCATTGTCCTTGTCAGATGTCATTTCATAATGTATTGTACCAATGGCACTGTTCTTTTCTTTATCTTTCGTTCCTGAAACAGCATGGGTATGATAGCTGTTCTAAAACTGTGTACTACTGCAGTGAGACTTTCAGTTTTCATTTGAACTATTACCACAGAATTAATCATCCATTGCAGATTTTTACTGATAGTTTTAGGCATGTTATTTGTGGTAATGTGATACCATGTATCACACATTCCTGCGTCTCCACTCTGTGCATGACTGCTCCACATATCCTTGTTTTTCATGGTGCTGCTCATTTGATTTGCTCACTTTATTTCTAACTGGCGTCATTGTCTATTGTGCACACACTACCTTCCATACAGTGTGCCACAGTGTTATGGTACAGCCAGGATCACACCCAGTCTTATTCCCTTGTGTTATCTGTGTTTTTATGTTGTCCTACTTTCTGTCATGATCTTCTTTTTTATTAGGTTTTGTTGTTTTTTTATTTCTCTCCATTTATGCTTGTGTTTCCTGCAGCATCAGCTACGAAGCAGGAAGTGGTGTGGCAGTAGCACCCTCAACCTACACCAGTCACCACACCAGCTGCTGGGTCCTTGGCAGTCCCTAGGCCAGCCTCTCAGCAGGATGATGAAAGTCACCATGTAATAAGTGACCTTGAGTGCTTGTTGGTGGATTTTGTTACTGCTTATGTGCTTAGTGGTGAAGGCACCTTATTAGAGAATGGCAGAGAGGGGCCCTCCTGTGTCATTCAGTGGGTGGCACACCAGCTGGTCAAGACTGAGGTGGACTTGAAGCTCGATACCTGTGTTGACACCCTGGAGTGCATCTCATGTGACTGGCAGAAGAGCATTGCCATCTGCCCCTCCTATTGGGCCACCAGTATCAGAGCCCACCCATGCTGTTAATCATGGATATGATGGAATTCTGAGGGGTTTCCATGCTGGGATAGTTTGGCAGGCGGTCCTCATTCTACCCTGCCCCCTACCACATAGTTCCATTTCCTTGTCTGTCAGTCTTCCTCCCCATCCCTTTTTGTTGTCTAGTCATTCCCGTCATTTCTTGTCCCCCCTCTATACTTCTTTCTTTCAATTGTTCCTGTTAAGGGTCATCACAGCAGATCATCTGTTTCCATTTCTTCCTGTCCTCTGCATCTTGCTCTGTCACACCAACCACCTGCATATCCTGTCTCACCACATACATAAATCTTATCTTAGGTCTTCCTCTTTTCCTGTTACCTGGCAGCTTCATCCTTAGCATCCTTTTCCCAATATACCCAGCATCCCTCCTCAGCACATGTCCAAACCAATGCAATCTCACCTCTCTGGCTTTGTCTTCAAACCTTCCAACTGGAGATGACCCTTTAATATACTTATTCCTAATCCTGTCCATCCCTCATCACACCCAGTGCAAAGCTTAACATCTTTAACTCTGCCACATCCAGCTCGGACTCCTGCCTTTTTGTCAATGCCAGTGTCTCCAACCCATATAACACAGTTGGTCTCACTACCCTCTTGTAGACCTTCCCTTTCACTCTTACTGGTACCCGTCTGTCACAAATCACTCCTGACACTCTTCTTCACCCACTCCACCCTGCCTGTACTCTCTTCTTCACCTCTCTTCCACACTCACCATTACTATGAACTGCTAATCTCAAGTATTTAAACTCATCCATATTTGCCAACTCTACTCCCTGCATCCTCACCATTTCACTATCCTCCCTCTCACTCACACACATATATTCTGTCTTTGTCCTGCTGACCTTCACTCCTCTTCTCTCTAGAGAATATCTCCACCTCTCCAGGGGCTCCTCAACCTGTTCCCTCCTCTCACTACAGATCACAATGTCATCTGCAAACATCATAGTCTATGGGGACTTCTGTCTGATCTCATCTGTCAATCTGCCCAACGCCATTGCAAATAAAAAAGGGCTGAGAGCTGATCCTTGATGTAATCCCACATCCACCTTAATTGCAACCGTCACTCTCACTACAGACCTCACCACTGTCACACTACCCTTGTACACATCCTGTATCACTCTTACATACTTCTCTGTTACTCCCTAGTTCCTCATACAATACCACAACTCCTTTCTAGGCACCCTGTCATATGCTTTCTCTAAGTCCACAAAGACACAGTGCAACTCCTTCTGACCTTCTCTGTACTTCTCCATCAGCACTCTCAGAGTAAACATCACATCTGTAGTGCTCTTTCCTGGCATGAAACCATACTGCTGATCAGTAATCATCACCTCCCTTCTTAACCTAGCTTCCACTACTCTTTCCCATAACTTCATGCTGAGACTGATCAGTTTAATCCCTCTGTAATTACTACAGCTCTGCACATCACCCTTATTCTTAAAAATTGGTATCAAAACACTTTTTCTCAAGTCCTCTGGCATCCTGTCACTTTGCAAGATTTCATTAAACAATCTCGTTAAAAACTCCACTGCCATTTCACCTAAACACCTCCATGCTTCCACAGGTATGTCATCTGGACCAACAGCCTTTCCATTCTTCATCTTCTTCATAGCCATCCTTACTTCCTCCATTGCACTTCATGATTCACTATCCCCACATCATCCAACCTTCTCTCCCTCTCATCATCTTCATTAATCAGCCTCTCAAAATACTCCTTTCATTTGTTCAACACAGTCTCTTCACTTGTGAGTACATTTCCCTCATTATCCTTTATCACCCTTATCTACTGCACACTTTTCCTAGCTCGGTCCTTCTGTCTAGCCAGTTGGTACAAGTTCTTTTCACCCTTCTTACTCCACTCTCTATACATCGGCTTATTTTAAATGTGGTCTCTCTGTTTTCAGTCACTACAACCTCATCAGTTTTTGTATTATCTGCTTGGGTGTTTGTATCTACTGACATCCCATACCCTTCTCCCTACTTACACCTTCTACATATTCCCCCCTACCACCCACTTCTTTTCAAGAAAAAAGTACCAAAAAAGAACAAAAAAGACGTCCTCTTTCTCTCAGCCTAAACTACATTTCCTTTCCCTTCCCATAGTACTTCAGTATATTCTTCTGCTTGCTTTCCCATTTCCTGACTGTTGTATCATCTCATTTAATTTCTATTTACAAAATAAAAACAGTTGCACTTTGCTATGTAATGAGTGCCAAGATATGTGCCCCACTCCTCATGTTCCCCAGAAGTGAGTTTAATTAGCAAGCCACACCACTCCTCTATTCCACGGATACCAGTTCCACCAGGTGCCTAAGTTCTTGTAGTAGGGCTTGTGTGTCAGAGGGTAACTTGACAATAATTCCCAGTTTGCAGTCTACTACAAATGTTGTTAACCAGAGGTCTTGGTTTGTGGACTGGAGGTCAGACAAATAAATACCAAACAAAAAATATCCTGGTATGGAGCTCAGCGGAACACCACTGGTTACCGTCATACTGTCTGATGAAGCACCTGCTACCCACACCATGTGGGTTCTGTTCTTTAGCCAATTTGATTTCCATCTTACCACATAATGATCTATTTGTAATTCATTTAACTTACTAACCATGCTAGCCAGGTTGAGGTGTACCACATGTTCAGCATGGCTGCTGTCAGTAGCTTGTGTTACTCTTCCAAATAAGTTACCATATTCATTAGATAAGATCAACCTATAACAGAGCCAAACTACTGCAGGTCTAGCCTGATGTGATTCTTAATGTCATAGTTAATCATGTCAGTTATAATATGCTTCATGGGTTTGTATTTGAGATTCAGGTAGATGAGCCTGTAATTCCAGGGATCATTGGTGGTGCCATTTTTGTAGAGTGGCATCACTACTGCTGTACCCAAACTTCAAGGCTGAAACTAGTGGCTAAACTTAGGTTAAAAAGTTAAAGGAGTGAGTCTGCCAGGGTTTGCTTGGTGCTTGATAATAAACAGTGAGGTATATTAGCAGGTCCCATGAAGGAAGTATTTTTGGTCTTTGAAGTCACCTTTAGTACATTATCTTTGCTGTTGATAGGGGTTCTAAGAGTTACAGGGATAGGATGTCTTTGAATAATCATTTCTGGGAAGAAGTTGGCACTGAATTCTTTAGCTAGGGCAGCACAGTGGTGCAGCGGTTAATGTTGTCGCCTCACAGCAAGAGGTTCTCTGGTTTGATTCTCGGCTGGGGTGCCTTCTGTGTGGAGTTTGCATGTTTTCCCTTTGTTTGCGTGGGTTTCCTCCGGGTACTCCGGTTTCCTCCCACATTACAAAGACATGCATCTGGAGCATATCTCCCCGGGCCTCCACTGAAAACAGGCTCTGTGGAACCTAGTCGGACTTTCCCGGTCAACAAATGTTAAATAAATTAAAAAAAATTAAAAAATAGTATTTTGGCAATGTTTTTTGGGTTGGTGTAGGTGATACCATCTTGAATAACTTCTGAGCAATGTCAGGAATTGTTTCTTAGTTTCCTTGCATAAGTAAAGATAGCTGTCCTTAGCTTCAGATGTTAACTTTAGATGATGGGTTGCCTAGTAATCCTTGTAGTTCTTTTTATGTTTTTATTAAATTTTCTAATGTTGTCCTTGACTTGATGATCCTTGGATCTGCTGTATACTTTAATGATTTTTTTCTTTCATTGTAGAGTTTATTTATGTTGGCAGACCACTAGGGGGATTTGCTTTTGAACTTCCCATTGTATTTAGATCTGATAGGTTCTGTCAATTATGTGTATTTATCTAAATTGGCATAACACACTTTTATATGGCTTCCTGGTAAAATGGTGTCTGGGGTTATGCTAGCATAACTTAATCCTGAAACCTCATCACAGAATTTAATGAAATTTGTATGTTTGAAATCCTTGAATTCTGAGATCTTAATTAGAGGCTCTAATAGTCACTATCACATGCCTTAAGAGGGGAAACAGACAGCAAGGTATGGTACATGAATAAACTATAGTCATAATGACCAGATCAAGAATATTTTCCTCTCATGTAGATTTGTCAATCTGTTCCAGAAAGCTTTAGATTTATGAATGCTAAGAATATTTCAGTGTATCCTATACTTAAAGCAAAGGTGGTCTTGTTTATTGATGGGAAGTTAAAGTCTCCTAAAATAATAGAATTTTATTTATACAGAGTTCATTAATTACTTCTATGAACATTGCATGAATTTCAGGTAACAAAGAGGAGTGTCCTATAACAGGCTATGAACTGATAATTCCACTGAAAACAGGCTCTGTGGAACCTAGTCGGACTTTCCCGGTCAACAAATGTTAAATAAATTAAAAAAAATTAAAAAATAGTATTTTGGCAATGTTTTTTGGGTTGGTGTAGGTGATACCATCTTGAATAACTTCTGAGCAATGTCAGGAATTGTTTCTTAGTTTCCTTGCATAAGTAAAGATAGCTGTCCTTAGCTTCAGAGGGGAAACAGACAGCAAGGTATGGTACATGAATAAACTATAGTCATAATGACCAGATCAAGAATATTTTCCTCTCATGTAGATTTGTCAATCTGTTCCAGAAAGCTTTAGATTTATGAATGCTAAGAATATTTCAGTGTATCCTATACTTAAAGCAAAGGTGGTCTTGTTTATTGATGGGAAGTTAAAGTCTCCTAAAATAATAGAATTTTATTTATACAGAGTTCATTAATTACTTCTATGAACATTGCATGAATTTCAGGTAACAAAGAGGGGTGTCCTATAACAGGCTATGAACTGATAATTGGTTTTGTTTAGTGTGATTTGAAACACAATTAGTTCTGTTTGTGGGTCCCAAGGGATCTGCATAGAGGTGATATGGTCCTAACGAATATGGAGAAGCCACCCCAGTTGCTATGGGTCTGAAAGCATGTAAGGTGTAAAATCCAGGAATGGAGAGAGTGCTTTCTGGACATTTAAGCCAACCTTGACTAATTACATATATATGGATGTGCACCAAATGCAGGAGAACTTTAAGGTTGGCCATTTTGTGGTTGAGACTTCTGGCATTGAGCAGAACTATCTTAATGTAATCCTGTTTTGGATTTTATATGTTAGTTATGTTAGGATGTCCATCAGTTAGAATCTGCCGGAAAAAACATTATGAGGAGGTAAAGGTTTTAGTCATAATGGGGAAGCCTTTGAACAAGATGTGCAGACCATCCTTGGCAAATTAAGTCAGACTGTTTTATATCTCATCCCATACTGACACGTTCTGGATCCACAGGGATGACATCCAGTATTTAGAAAATTGTTGAAGCCACTTATATTTTCTTTGTACCTATGCATCATTCTTGGAGAAGGAAGGATTCTCCTCAGGACCAGAGTTTTGCCTGTACTTCTAATATGCGTGGAGAGTTTCAACATGTCTCTCTGCATCACCCTAAGGATTTTACATGCCAACTCATTCACACATTTTGATATTAGCTACTATAATTTTTAAAGTTCAGTAATTTTTAAGTTTGCTAATGGAATTTATGACCCTATGAATCCACAATTCCATAAAACTAACAGAAGATGCATGATACATGATGGTCATGTATGAAACTTAAGTACAATATATATTTCTTTCTTAATTCATTAACAACACATAAACTGCACATAAATGACTATAGCTGATTTATCTGCTATGCAAGGAAACAACAAAATAATAACAATAAAGAGGGCAAGATGAAATTGAAAGACCATGCAGACAGAAGCAGTTCAGAATATTATACAGTGAAGTTTTTCCACGGGGTCCATTTCAGTACTTCCTTCTTTTTCATTGAGGAGTCAATTGTTGACAATTCCACTTTAGAAAGTTCATTCAGTAAAGATAAAATGTCCTTGAAAGTAGAAGGAAGAGTGGTCTTCCATCTCTTGCAATTCATTTCTTTGCTACAGTGAAAAACATGCGTACTAATCTAAAGTTAGTTAAACCCAAGGGGAAATCAGCTAAATTACCTAAACATAAGTCACTTCCATTGACTGTTATCATACCTGGCCATATTTTTTCAAAAATCTCCTGCAGTTCCCACTTAAAATGATCTAAATAAGAACATATGGGCCAATCACCTATGTCCTCTGTGGAGCACCACCAGCAAAGAGGAGAAGCATTAGGAACCATCCAAAACACCATAGAGAGGATGTAAAAGTATTTGAACTGGCACTGCAAGCTAAAAAAGAAAAATGTTCACAAACAGGCAGCATACCAAGGAATTAGTATTAAATTATTTTAAGTAAACCTGTTGAGTACCATATTAAGATCAGATTCCCTCAAAATCTTATACTTATCAGTAAGATTGACTCTGGGATTATGTAAAATTTTATAAAGCAAAGCAATTACACCTCCTCTTTCTATTTGTCTACACCTAGCATCAATTAATTATGTAATCCAAAGTTTACAGTTCTCTTTTACTATAGAAAATAGTCTGTTATCCATTAGCTTACCAATTAATTTGGAATATGTATATTTTTCCCCAGTGGGAATTTGAATTTTAAACTAAACTCATCCCAGTTCAGAGGATGAACATTCGTCATCATTTGCTCCTAGTAAGTTATATTTTTATATTTGGGCAAATCTTCAACACCCTAAATATAAATGCAGTGCATACCCCCCCCCCCCAAATGCGAGGGCATCTAGTGGGAAGAATATCTAATAAATACTTCCTAGTTAAGGTATTTTGAAACTGCATTGCATCTCCTTTTGCACTTAATTTCTCAACGATTTGAGGTCCCTCCCAAACTTTAAGACAGAATGTCACTCCAGAGAGATTACTTATTAAAGATTAATAAGATCCCCAAATGTCTTTATTCTACAGGTAAATGCATAAATATGCACGTTAGGCAGATTTAAATGATCCTTGAAAGAAGGGATGCTGAAGTGCTGCCAATGCAGCCTTAGTCTCTCCCAAACCCAAATTAAATCTCTAAAACAAGTTTCATCCTTGATCAAAACTGGGGAGAGGCCAGAAGAGGAAGTGCTTGAGATGTATTGAGGATCAGTGGAATGTAATAGGCAAAGGCAGTCTACTTGCCCATCTTGAATATGGACTTCCATTGATTGCAGCAGCATCTAAGAAAAACTTCTCTACCCTACAAACTATAAGCAACTCTATCTGCCATTGCATTACCCTCTCTCCTAGAATGAGCATCATTGTATCACTCTTAATAAAGCCAGTTGTTTACCTGTCCAACAACTTGCCCTCCTGCTTCTTGGATCCCAACAATATAAGTTTCTCAGAGAACACTCCTGTTCTTCCCTTGCCTCTGACCTATTCAGATGACCCCCAATTACAATCTAAGAAGTCTTCACCATTATAGTCTTCTTCTTCAATGTCCCAGAACCAGACTTCATTGTACTAAACATGCCTTCTCCATCCTAGGCCCCAAACTGTGGGAATCCATCCTTATTAATCTTAAAGACCTCATGTTGTATCCATCATTTCATACTCAGCTAAAATAACATCTTAAGTCTGAGTTAATTTGCAAATGCTACCCTCTGGCCACACCATCTAATCCTCCTCTCTCCCCTTCACCTGTCTGACACATTCGTCTTTCTAGCATTATTTCCCTACACTAATATGTGACATTCTCAACCACATTGTATACATTGTGTATAGTTAATTTCTCTAGGACCCTATCTTTTGCTATCCTTTACACTCTGTGCTCTACCCCTTCATTATTTAACTCTCTTCTTCTTCCTTTTCCCTCATTACTTTAACCATCTTATTTTATTGTCCTCTGTACTGTGTTCTTTATTATATTACTGTTATTGATTCATTGCTATCTGCACACATTTTGTTTGTATTCATAATACTTCTTGTTAACTTGCTTGTCTTCTTCTTCTTTCGGCTGCTCCCATTAGGGTTCGCCACAGCAGATCATCTGTTTCCATTTCTTCCTGTCCTCTGCATCTTGCTCTGTCACACCAACCACCTGCATGTCCTCTCTCAACACATCCATAAACCTTATCTTAGGCCTTCCTCTTTTCCTGTTACCTGGCAGCTTCATCCTTAGCATCTTTTTCCCAATATACTCTGCATTCCTCCTCAGCACATGTCCAAACCAACGTAATCTTGCCTCTCTGGCTTTGTCTCCAAACCTTCCAACCTGGGCTGACCCTCTAATATACTTATTCCTAATCCTGTCCATTCTCATCACACCCAGTGCAAATCTTAACATCTTCAACTCTGCCACGTCAAGCTCTGACTCCTGCCTTTTTGTCATTGCCACTGTCTCCAACCCATATAACATAGCTGGTCTCACTACCCTCTTGTAGACCTTCCCTTTCACTCTTACTGGTACTCGTCTGTCACAAATCACTCTTGACACTCTTCTCCACCCACTCCATCCTGACTGTACTCTCTTCTTCATCTCTCTTTCACACTCACCATTACTCTGAACCATTGATCCCAAGTATTTAAACTCATCCACCCTCGCCACCTCTAATCCCTGTATCCTCACCATTCTTCTATCCTCCCTCTCATTCACACACATATATTCTGTCTTAGTCCTGCTGACCTTCATTCCTTTTCTCTCTAGAGCATATCTCCACCTCTCCAGGGTCTTCTCCACCTGTTCCCTACTCTCACTACAGAGCACAATGTCATCTGTAAACATCATTGTCCACGGGGACTCCTGTCTGATCTCGTCTGTCAACCTGTTCATCACCATTGCAAATAAGAAAGGGCTCAGAGCTGATCCTTAATGTAATCCCACCTCCACCTTAAACACATCCGTCACTCCCACTGCAGACCTCACCGCTGTCACACTACCCTCGTACATATCCTGTACCACTCTTACATACTTCTCTGACACTCCCGACTTCCTCATACAATACCACAACTCCTCTCTAGGCACCCTGTCATATGCTTTCTCTAAGTCCACAAAGACACAATGCAACTCCTTCTGACCTTCTCTGTACTTCTCCATCAACACTCTCAGACCAAACATTGCATCTGTAGTGCTCTTTCCTGACATGAAACCATACTGCTGATCACTAATCATCACTTCCCTTCTTAACCTAGCTTCCACTACTCTTTTCCATAACTTCATGCTGTGACTTGCTTGTCTACTCTTATTAATACTTGTATGGGCTGAGACTGAAATCTGTCCATTTGTATCAGTGCTCTACCCTGATTACCAAATGGAATAAATAAATAAATACAACATAATTGCTGAAATTATATGGGTTACGTCTAAGCTGAGAAAAGTCTGTCCATACATCAGTCACGTTCAATGTAACAATCATACCTAATCCCCCTCAGGATCCAAAAGGTGGAAAAATCTCTGCAAAGCAAACTATAGCCTCCTAAGCAATGGCATATATAGTTTCAAACCTACTGCCACCACTGACAATAAAGTATCTTATATGGAGGTGTACACAAATGCCCTGTATAAACACCTTAACAAATGTATAGACTTAGCTACACCAGAACAGATCAAAACTTGCTCATGAATAAAAGCTACCCTGGTAGACATCTAGTATAAAGAGATTATACAACAAGAGAAAGAAACTGATGCCCAGGAATAAGAGGGAACAGTCTTAGCAGGAAAACACCCTTCATAATTTCACCAAGCAAATTAGACATTTTGTAAAGTCCTCTAAAGCTAATTACAAAACTACTTTAGCATCCATAGCTAAGGATAATCAGAAGGCATTTTAGCTATGTCTGTAATGTAAAAGAGAAGCCTGTCTTTGCACCAAATTAAGACTGGACGATGCACCAAATTAAGACTGGACGATACCACTCATACTAAACCTGAGGACACAGCCAGCCTGCTAGCAGCAGGTTTGGCAACAATTTTACACCCCTGTCTCCACAGATTATACCAAACAGCATACCTGTCAACAGTTCTATACCTACTGTCTCCAAATAATTGGTCATAACTGCACTTGTCAATGCCAAACACACAGCCTCTATGGGACCAGATAACATTCCAAGCTGCTTACTAAACAGTCTAAAGCAGGAGTTAGCAGACCCACTAGGTACTCTCTTCATCCCCAGTCTAAGTACTGGCTTTGTCCTGGAAGAGGGGAAAACAGCAACCATAATACCCTTGCACACAGGGAGCCCTTCAACCAACCCAGGGAACTATATACCCATAAGAATGACCAACTTTGTCTGTAAGGCCATGGAAGGAATCCTCTTGGACCTTATCAACAAGGACATTAGTGACCTTCAACCTTTTCACCCGACCTGTGTTGGCTTCATCAAGGGCAGATCATGCCTATTAAACCTGGTGGAATTCTTTGAAAGTGTCACCAAAGCCCTGGATCAAGGCAAATCAGTACATTATTTATTTATTTGTTGACTTTTGTTTACTGGGAAAGTCCACTGGGCCAGGCTAGCCCATTTTTAGTGGAGGCCTGGGGATAAAAGCTCCACAGTAACAGGGAGAATCACAAACAGAGTACAGTAATTATCCACAATAAAAAAGTGTCAATGACACAGTAGTAGAACTTGCCAATATACAAAGAGATTCATAAATTGCACTAAAAGAGGAGTACATAAAGGCTTCAATAACTTTAGAATTTGGTTAGAAAAGTTATTGCATAGTATAAAGTGAACAATTGACACAAAAAGTACAACCTACCACTATACATATAAACTAATTAGTTGCATCAAACAAAAACTTGCCCAAGGGCTTTAACACAATACCCCACTGAGGCATCATTGAAGAACACACCCACCTGGGGATTAACCCATACATCATTAGATGGGTAGCCAACTTGCTCACTAACAGAACCCATACAGTCATTGGTGGGGATTCCACCTCTACTAGCAGACAAGTTAACAGTGGTATCTCACAAGGGTCTGTGCTGGGCCCTCTACTGTTTGGAATGTATTACTTAGAAAATCAGGTGAAAAAAGATGGCCTGTGGCTCAACAGGTTCACTGATGACTACAAACTGGGTGCAGTCATTGACACCACAAATTATGCCAACATAATCAACAGGGGTCCAGGGAAGTAAGTATTGTGGGAAGAAATAGCCAGGGAATTGTTATGGCTAGGCTTGTATAGACCTTAGAGCCGATAGCCTAGTACCAACCTATGAACCTATACTACAAAAATGTATTTGCATACATAATAGGATCATAGGGGGTTACTAGACTAATGGCCCCAGGGCCATTATAAGCCTAGCCAAGTTCAACTCATGTTCCCAAGGGTGTCTGGTTAAGCAGACACTAAAATCAGCATCTATTGCCCCTGTCCAAGAGGGACACAGGTGGAAGCCCCAGGGTGAATTTCTGGTTACCCATCCAATTGTCCAAAGGGGCTTAAATAGCACCAATGAGCGGCTTTGTTTAACATGAATAGGAAGATTGTTCCAAAGGTGGGGCAACCTCTGTGAGACAAATCTGTCTCTCCAGCAAGTTCTGTTGATGTTACATACCAGGTTAAGGTCCTTTGAGCGAGCGATCTGTGTGCCATTTGACTTGCAAATGCACAGCGTTTTCATTAAAACCGGGCCAGAGATTGCTCTGTATGCAAGGCACAGGTCACCTCTGAGCATTTTGTATGACACAGAGTAAAGTGACAATGATTTCAGTCTGTCCATATAAGACAGATCCTGAAGACCCTGAATTTTCTTTTAAGGAACCTTTGTGGTCTCTCCAATTCTTGTAGGTGGTTGGAAAGGAACATACCAAAGAGTACATTATACTCTATTATTGCCCTGATGAGAGAAGAGTACAGGGGGGTTATAACCTCTTTATTTCTAGAGACAATGCCCTTATTTATAAGATGAACACTATAAAATGCCCTTCTTACCACTACAGTGATGTGGTGATAGAAGTTAGGGTTGCTGTCAACCTTTGCGCCCAGATCTCTCACCACTGAATGTGTGCTTAGAGTATTGCTGCTGATGTGGTAGTTTGTAGGAACATCACCCTTGTTGAAGGGAATGATAATGCATTTTTTGCATTAAGTTTAAAACCATGATTTTGGCACCAGTCATTAGACTGTGTAAGACCTTCTTGCAGGATGTTGACATCACTAGGGGTTTCAATGATCACTCCCAGTTTGCAGTCATCAGCATACTTTGTTAGCCACAGTCCTTTAGTTTTAGCCTGTACTTTGGAGAAGTAGATTCTGAACAGTAGGGCTACCAGAACCTATCCCTGTGGAACATCACTGGTTAATGGCTTGCTGGAGGAGGTGGAGTTCCCTATTTTGACTGCATGAGTTCTATCAGTGAGCCAGTTTTCAACCCACCTGACAATATATGGGTTGATACCCAACTGGGTGAGTTTATCAATGATACCTGAGTGGGGGATTGTGTCAAAGGCCTTGACTAAGTCTAGGTAGGATGTATGCACAGATTGGCCCTTGTCTAGGGCTTTAGTGACTGTCTTGATGAAGTCCACCAAGTTTAATAGGCAAGATCTCCCTTTGACAAAGCCAAACTGTGTGGGGTCGAGCATTTGGAGATTTCCTGTATCTTTGTTAATAAAGTCCATGATGGTTCATTACATGGCCTTGCAGATAAGGCTGGTCAGGCTAATGGGTTTATATTTCTTGGGATCAGTGGATGCACCCCCTTTGTGCAAAAGGATGATGGTAGCTGTTTTACATTCAGCTGGGATGAAGCCAGTGCTTAGGCTGTGATTGAAAAGTGTGTTCAGTGGTGATGCTAACTTCTGTTTTAACCCAGAATACAACCCAGGATGTTGTCTGGTTTCATAGAGGCTGTGTTTTTGGCCTTGGAGATGGCATTTAAGACCTAGTCCTTGGAAATAATAGGCAGTGGACAGGTGTTAGGGATGCTTTGGGGTAAATGTGGTGGGGACAGGGGAGTGAAGTTTTCACTGAACCTGTCTGCCAGCAGTTTTTCTATATCCACTGGTTCTATATATACAGCAACATTAACTATGAGTTCAGCGTAAATCTGGGCCTACCTTTGAGGTTATAGATGTAACTAAAGAATGCTTTGTGGTTATCCTTAGTAAGGGAAGCTAATCTGGATTCATAGTTAGCTTTGGAGGACTTCATTAGGAGTCTTATTTGCTTGAAGTTGAGGAGGGAGTTTTTCCAGTTTTGATACCATTCCTTCCTACTCTCACACAGCAGTTTCTTTCTCCTGTTGTATAGCCTATTAATAGCAGTTGTCCACCAGACAGGTTTGTTTTTCCTTGAAGATCTTTCTTTGGTTCTATCAGGTACAGCAGAGTCAATGCAATTGAAAAGGTGCTTGTATAAAGCATTGGTATATAACTCAGCACAGGTGTCTGTTCCATTGATGGAGGAAGGGGCTATAAAGCTATTTATCCCCGACTACGAGAACTTGTTCTGGCAAGAGTTGCACTGGCATGTCCATGCCCATGGTCAGATGCAGTGCTGCTACATGAATGTGACTGATGCCTACTGGACAAGCTCCCTACATGGGGACACACAGGACCATGACCCCAAGCCCTGCCACATCTGGGCGTGGACAGCAAACTCCTTGACAGAGCAGTGAAACTACTGCTACTAAGGGAACGTGATCGGTCACTGCTACATTGGCTGACAGCAGATGATGTGGCTGACCTATGCCCAAGAGTATGCCTTTCTCCTCCCAGCAGATGTTTCATCTCAGACACTGCTCATTCCATGACAGACATCCCTTGGTCCATCACAGATACATACCCCTCATTCCAACATATCATTCATCTAATCGAGTGAATCAGCAACATGGTGGAGGCAGTCACGTATGTCAGACTGTTCCACATCCACAACCCTGAGAATTTGTCTGTAGCACCTATGGGGACATGCCTGTGCCTCCATGATGGCCCTAAACATGCATTGAGTGACACTGGAGGTGACACTTGCACCAGGTGGATGATTAGGAACAGCAGGCCCCCTACGAGCACCCATATCAGTCCTCCTGTGTGGCACCTTGTACACACTTTGGCTGTGGACAGACTCAACAGGCAGTGAGACCACAGTAGCCACACTTCCCTGATCAATGTCTATGCCCTCTAATCCAATATCTGTGGACTCAATGGACTGGGTAGGCGTAGGCCTACTGGCTTTGTCTGATGGAAATGCAAGGGATAGCTGTATGTCAATCTCTGTGTCATATTCAAACTGTGAACCACCTGACTGTGCCTCAGTTTGGCCGCCATCATCATTAAAGTCTGTGGATCCACTTACATTAGGTGGCACAGGGCCAACACTCCCACTGTCATGATCACCTGTGATAAAAAACATGAAACCCAGGAATACATTAATACCTGCAATACTGTAGTGCAATATATGTTAACAAACTCACAGTGGTGCCACTGTTACAGACAGTACAGAAATACACACAACAGGCCTGAGATCAAAATAACAAACAACAATATTTCCTTAAATTGGTCAGCACTACCGACATAACAATATTTGGCTTACCATCTGCAGAGGATGTACTGATCTGTACTATAGATGGTCCCAGAAGAAGTTAAGCAAGAGGTAAGGGCAATATCATCACAGTAACACAGGGGGTAATACATTTACCCCTGCATATGTGAATTCATGGTACTTTGAACAATAATATGGCTGACAGCTAAAAACTAAGCTTATAGCTGTAGCAGTCTTCACCTCCCCAAAACAAGACATGTTGATACAGAATTAACTTATACATTTCAATTGTTTTACTATACAACAGTATTCAATTCTTGAGGTATCTGGAAGCTCCTCCTGGGATGTTTTTGCTGTCTTGAAAGGTGTTGCACCCACATCCAGGATATGCTGCACTTCAATCTCATGGGAGCTGTCTGGATCTCTCAGATTGACCAGGAATTCTTCACTGGGGGTTAGTGGTGGTTCCCTATCATGCTCTCCTGGAGTAACCATTTGGCCATGGACCAACTTCAGCTGCTCACCTCCTTGCACATGTTATCACATTAGTGACCCTGTAGCACACCTATTCATATGTTCTGCCATGGCCACCCACATCACTGACATGATGAACAATCTGCAGCCAAATTTGCATCATACAGTCCATATCTCCCTATCTCATTTCCAGGAGAAAAGCACCATGTTGCTAAAACCCATTAACTATGACTTTATTTTCAGCATCAGTGAAGGGGCATCTCCGTGGAGTGACACACCTGAGTGACATACTTGTGGGTGTCATAAAAGACAACAGAAGTATAATGCACACAAGTATCACATCACTGCAAACTAACTGTTTATAGATAAAAAAGAAAAGGTAACCAGTTAGTATTACCCACTGGAGAAACATAGAACAGGCTAGAGATGTGAAAAACTAACAACAGGCAGGATGCAAAACAAGGAGAGTAATAAGAACACATATCCTTGTTTGTGCCATAACAGTAAGTCATCTTTGCTCACCACTCCAAAAGAACACTCCATTCTTGTTTGTGCCATAACAGTAATTCATCCTTGGTCCCCCTCACAAAAAAACAGGCAAATGATCCATTTTGCTAATAAAATCTCTTTGAAATGCTAAAAGCTTTATCAAAGGACCTGTCCCTGACAGGTGGATAGTAGTATCTCCTTTGATAATCACATTGCCACAGTAGTCAAGAAATCCTTCTGTGTGGCACACCTCATCACAAATGGGTTCTCCTCCAGAAAACGAGAGGTCATCATTCCTCTCTACTCATCCCTTATTAGACCCATCGTAGAGTACAACAACCCATTTGGCATGTACCTTGCAAGACATCTGCAACAGCTGGAAAAGTCACAGAAATACCTCACTAAGAGGGTTACCGGCCTCAAACAGATGCCATACACTGACTGCCTCAAAAACCTCCAGCTCGACTCCGTCACATATCGCCTACTCCGAGGCGACCTCTGCCTAACGTACAAAGCCATGTCTAATTCAGACCTGATGGATATGCTACACTTAAAGAAATCAAAATCTGTCTGAGCCACATGCTCCAGGGACCGAAACCTTGTCACCACAATAAACAGAACATGCTGGAGGGATAGATTCCTGTCCCAGAGACTTCCCTTGCTCTGGAATAGGATACCCATTCATATCAAGCAAAGCTCCTCATTAGTCCTCTTTAAGAGAAATCTTGACAATTGGATGGGAAATAGGAAATTCACCCCGGGAATCACTGCTATGGCTCTGCTTGACAGGGGCACAGCGAAATGACTTTCCTGGGTGCTGAAAGCCAGGGAACCTCATTTGGCTAGGCTTGTAAAGGCCCTAGGGCCGATAGCCTAGTACTTACCTATGAACCTATGAACCTATTTGTACATATTTATCACACTGCATTCCATTGCCATGTATTGTCAATCATGTGTACATCTGAAATTGATTGACAAACAGTCTCATGTCATCAGTATATTTCTAACTAATGCATACAGGTAAAAGTATAAAAGCCTTTGCTTCACACTATTCTTAAATACATTCTAGCATATGCAGTATGTAGGTGACAAATGGGAGCATACTTGCTGAATTCAGTACTCATCTTTACAGATATATCCTGACGAAAAAGCTTTTTTTGCAGTCTTCCACACATATACAACTCTCCTCACCATCAGTTTGGCTAGATACTTGTTTGCCTTTTTATAATGGATTGCATCTGTCTTTGTCTGTGTTTCATAGATGCAACTGACAGCATAAACGGCTGAATTGCATGTGAATCTACCAATCCAACACTGTGGAGCTATTCAGAAACCTATAAAGCATCCGTGTAGCCTCCATTCTGTTTTTTCTTGAATACTTCAATACCATTGAAGTAGACAAAAGGAAATTTTATAGGGACAGAATGGTAGGGGCCGCTGCAGCTTTGATCCATATATATGTGCTACAGGCTGAAGTCAATGCTGCTGGTGCTGGTGACAATAGGCCTAGGCCGAGAAAGAGAAGAGTGTTCAGGCCCAGGGTAACTTTTCAGATGCTACATGACCTGGAGACTGTAGAGTGCTACAGGGTGGACAGGGGCACATTATAAGAACTCTGTGATTGCTCCTACCCTCAACTCATAGCCAGAGCCAACTGAGGGGGAACACATCCCAGTGGAAACTAAGGTATGTGTAGCCCTTACAATATTAGCTGCAAGTACCTTTCAAAGACCAGCTGGGGACATGATGAGTGCATCACAAGCATCAGCATCCAGGATCCTCCACCAATTCCTGGATACTATGATCATACATGCCAGTGAGCACATATGTTTTCTAAGTAGTTCTGAGGAGAGAGCAACAGTTCTACTGGGTAGCATACTACCTTAAATTACTGGGTGCTATAGATTGGACTCATGTACACATTAAGGCACCAACTGGTGAGCAAGGTACAATCTACATGAACCACAAGGGATACCACTCCATCAACTGCCATGTTGTGTGTAATGCCCAGGAAATTATCTTGAATTTGTGTGCTGGCAACCCTGGCAGTTATCACGACTCCCATATCTAGCACACATCACAGCTGTACCAGGTATTAGCCTGGGGGGGTATCTCACAGGGGCTATTTACTGGGGGATGCTAGCTATTCCCTGGAACCATGACTGATGACACCCATCTGAAGTGCACACACACCCACAGAAGAACACTATAATGAGGCGTACACACACACACACACACACACACACACACACACACACACACACACACACACACACACCAGAAACATCATACAGTGTGTGTTTAGGCTGCTGTGTCATGGCTCCAGGGCCTAGATACATCTGGTGGAGCCCTGCGGTATAATCCATACACATGTACACAAATATTTGCAGTATGTGCTATGCTCCACCATTTGAACCTGTGGAAATAGCTGCAGCAGGATCAGCAAGGGGAAGGGCCATACATCCTCCCACCAATGCCTAGGCCACCACAATCACAGTCAGAGGAGGATTTGGAGGGGGAACCACCAGCTGCTGTGGTTGGAGGCAGATGTAGGTATGCTCAGTAGTCCCATTCTTTAGCTAAGAGACAATGCATAGCACATTCACTGACCACCTAGGGGCCTAATACCTTTCTCCTACTCACATACGTATAATAAAATTGATGCCAGGCAACTCACACAACCTTTACCTCCTCATGTATTGGCTGCATACTCCATGTATTGGCTGCGTACTCTTTGTATCAGACAGAGTCAGCCGTGAACTAAAACTGTGTCAACTGCTGCATTTGCAAGGTAAGTCCTGAACCTACAGTGTATTCTTTAATAATATTATGGAATATCCTTGATTTTCATCACTTGTTATAGAAAGCAAGTAAAAGGTGGGAAATTTCTACAAACATAACTCTCTGTTGTCATGCGTTACAGTAATTTGACTTATGTGTGTCCATTACTAAGTAGTAGGCCTCAGGCATCAACGTTTCTCACAGTCATACCTCTCACATGTACTGATGATCACTGCATGCCTTCAGTTTAGCACCATACATTTGTATGAAGAGAGACGTTAGAACGTAATGATACAGATTGCACTTTCTAACTTCACAACCCTCACAAGATCAAATGACAGGGAGGATGCAAAACAAGGAGAGTAACAAGAGCAATGTATCCTTATTTATGCCATAACAGTAACTCACCTTTCGTCCAACTCCCCAAAAGTGCAGTCTGTGCTTGTTTGTGCCCTCCAACCTGCCCTTCAGTTGTTTGTAAATGCATATCATATTGTTGCCGGTTAATATCCTCCCACATTTTAAGAGCAATGGTATATCATGACTTACAGACTGCAAGTCTCAGAGTACTGGTCAGATAACTGATTAATGACCAGGAAACACAGAAAGGTAAGACAGATCTGTATATTTGCAAGCAGTAATCATGTCAGGCTGTGTTATCACTAAGTGCACTATGTCCAAATATAATAACAAATAGGTTCATAAATGTAAGCTTAGCCAGTTAACACATGAGAATCAAACACTGCACCTTGCATCTGGAAGGTAAATATCTTAATCATTATGCCAACCACACAATTCTGGCTTATCATTTGATATCACTGGGCATTCTGTTGCAGTTGATTGTGTGATGAATGACCAGTTCTTTGCTGCAAAGCTGTTTGTGTGGCAAAGAGGGATAAGGTGCCCATCCTGTTTTCTGACTGTGCATTGGAGTGAGAGTTAAAATCCAGACCTGTGTAGACATATCACGTGTACTAATATTTACTACTGTGTATGGCATAGATTGCTTTTCCTCATTTCAACTATTTCTCCCTTTTTTAATTTTTTTCTTTTCTTTTTTTCTTTTATACTGAATAATACTAAAACAGGACAAAGAAAACACAATTTGCAAACAAATGAAGAAAATGGATGCTAATGACACATAACCTGCGAATTGCGCACCACTTACTTGTATTTTCAACCTTGACAGACATACATGTAACACTATGTAAGTCTAACCTGACACACCCACTTGATGTAAGCATTCACAATTGTCATCCATTAAACACACACACTGAGGCATTGCCTGCACTATGTTTACATTCCTACACATTGCCCACTTTTGGTATTCAGCAATTCTAATGAGTTCATACCTCATATGCATATTCACTGTGCTAACAGCCCTGAAACTACATGAAAAGGCAACTGTGTAGCTAGGGAAACTGAAGAAGAGCTGAATGCTGAACACAGAATGGAGGGGTATTACATTTGTTCCTATTTTGAGCCTTTGCTATAGCAGACCTCTTAACTCTACAGATTTTTGCAGAATTTCCAGTTTTTGCCTCATATTTTTGGTCTGTTCCTCATAAACTTTTTATTTTCTATTTTTTATTTAATTATTTTTTTTTGGAAGAGATCACTGGTATGGTCTAAGGATGAAAGTTCCTAAATAATGACATGACATTTGAGTTTAAGACTTCATAAACTTCAAAAAATGCATTCTAACACAAGTCCTGTTATTTTAGCAACTTTCTAAGTTAATAAGGGCAATATTTAAAATGTATCCAGATTTCTTGTGCTAAGGTTATCCTGTCATCAGACGGTCCTGAAGTCGGCCGGAATTCCAAAGTCTTGGTCCGGCGTCGGTTGCTGTCACCTCTTCCCTGACGTCAGAGCGCCAGGGGTATATATAATGCAATCAATGCTATTTTCTTCAGTTTTTCTTGCCCCATATGTCAGGTGCCCCCAAAAAGGTGGTCAGAATTAGTACCAAATGGAGTGAACACTGCACAAACACAAAATCCCTTCAGCTATAAGCAAATACATCAGTAAGGCATAGAAGAGATTTTGCTAGTAGATCAGAGGGGATGGAGGGAGGGTAACCTGGACTGCAGCAGGGTGAACACTCGAACATCTACATTTATGGTAGGTACAAAACTGTACTATGTTCATCGTGTTACCCTGCTGCAGTCATCACACTTAGGTTGAATCCCAAAGCTAAGGTAGGGGGGAGGTATCATAGAGGGTTAGTGGAAGCAATAAGGCCCTGCAGAACTGCAGTGGAGAAGCCCACCCTGGACTTAGAGTAAAGCGGTAAGTGATAGTGTTTGGTAAAGGTGTGCACTGAACTCCAAGTTGCAGCTTCTATAATTTCCTTGGTTGGAACCCCCCTGAGAAAGGCTGTAGAGGTAGCTGTTGCCCTGGTAGAGTGGGATCTAATGGTAGCAGGAACTGGTTTCCCTTGATGGGTATAGCAGAAACGTATGCAATGACCTATCCATTTAGAAATGGTTTGCTTAGATATAGCCTTCCCTTGAGAAGCTGTAGCATAGGATACAAAAAGATGGTCAGTTTTTCTGAAAGCCTTAGTTTTGTCCAAGTAGTAACGAAGCTCAGATGTGAAAGCAAACACGGGAGGGTTGTGGCTGACAAAGTTCGCAGATGACTGCAAACTAGGTGCCATAGTCGATACACCAGCTGATACATACATCCTACAGAAAGGCCTCACTGAAATGGACAACTGGTGCCGGAGTCATGGCCTTAAACTAAATGCCAAAAAAATGTATAGTCATCCCCTTTGGGAAAAACAAAGTACCCACAAATTATCACATAGACAGTAACCCACTGAGTACGGAAAAAGTAATCAGAGACCTGGGGACCCAAGTCGATAGTGACCTCTCATTTGACACCCACATTGCCAAAGTGGTTAGAAAGACTTTCTACCTTGCCCACCTTATCATGAAGGGATTCACATCCAGATCCAAGGAGGTCATGGTACCCGTATACTCCTCCCTTATCAGGCCCATGATTGAGTACAATGCCCCATTTGGTATGTACCTCACCCGGCACTTGCAACAGCTAGAGAGACCCCAAAAGTACCTCACCAAGAGGATCAAGGGTCTCCAACATATGTCATATGCTGCCAGACTAAAGAAACTCCAGCTCTATTCAGTAGCATACCGCCTACTCAGAGGTGATCTGTGCCTGACGTACAAGGCCATGTCCAATCAGGAATTGATGGACATGCTCCACTTCAAAAAATCCAAATCCATCAGAACCACGAGAGCTAAAAATTTAAACCTCAGCACAAATATGAATAGGACATGCTGGAGGGACAGATTCATAACTCAGAGGCTTCCCATACTCTGGAACAGAATCCCAGTTCATGTTAGGCAGAGCCCCTCACTGACTCTCTTCAAGAGAAATCTTGACAAGTGGATGGGAGATCGTAGGTTTACCCCAGGGGTCATCTCTGTGTCACTACAAGACAGAGGCACAGTAAACTAATTCTATTATGTAAGGGGGTCTTCACTGTGTCACTACTAGACAGAGGCACAGTATTCTAAATCTATTCTGTACACTTTTGTACCATTACATGGGGTGGCGAAAGCCACATCACTATGGCTAGGCTTATAAATGCCCCAGGGCAGATAGCCTAGTACTAAACTATGAAACTATGAAACTAACACGCATGTGTGCATCCTATGGACACACATTTGGCCCACCACATGTACTGCAATGGGATTTATCACCTTTTTAGTACTGCCTAGTATGTTGACACCAGTATTTGTTATGGATTTCATGCTGCCCATATAGGTGTCCACTATCTGCTGCCATCCCATTCAGCCACCCGATTCCCTTGCATGCTCATGTCCATACCATAGATACCACTATCAGAACATACTACTCCATTCAGTAACTGATAGGAAGAGTGACTTACCTTGTGGCTGGGCCAGTATTGAGAATGGTGATGGAGGGCTGACTATGTCATATGCACATAGTACACTCCCTATACATGGTAAAGAACAGGTAGTGTCATGTTTGGCATCCCTTTTACTGTATGTGCGAGTCAGAAAGAGGTGTCATTACCTGAGTCCCTACCATGTCAGTGTATGTGCTATACATTGCCTCTTTGCCAAGGCCTGGGCATACTGGGCATGTCTCCTTCTGCCTACATGGGGAGGCTCAGGTAGTTCCTCCACCAAGTCCCTCTGTGCCTGTGATGCCCTTGACAAAGGTGGGGGGCTATGTGGCCTTGCCCTGTGTTGTTCCTGCTGCAGCTGTTTCCGCAGGATCATATTGTGTAGCATGGCACATACTACAAACATTTGTGCACATGTAGCTGGAGAGTACTGCAAGGCTCCACTGGATATGTCCGGGCAGCGGAACCTTGACTTGAGCATCCCAAACACATGCTCTATTATGATTCTGGTTTGTGCATGTGCCTCATTATGGAGTTCTTGTTCAGGTGTGTATGCATTTCTGAGGGGTGTCATCAGCCACAGCTCCAGTGTGTAGCCAGCATCCCCCGCTAGGTGGCCATGTGGGATGTCCCCACTGGCAAATGATTGGTACAGCTGTGTCATATGCCAGATGTGGAAGTTGTGATAGCTTCCAGGGCTGCCAGCACACACATTCAAGATAATGCCCTAGGCATCACACATGACCTGGCAGTTGATGGAGGGGAAGCCCTTGCGGTTTATGTAGACCCTACCCCGCTCACTGGGTGGTGCTTTGATGTGTATGTGCATGCAGTCTATTGCACCCACTACCTCAGGGTATTCTGCTATTTGGTGGAAGAGATACATATTGCTGGTCAAAGCCTCACGGGTGTTGAGGAAATATATGTTTTCATCAGCATGTGCTGACATGGCATCCAGGAACTGGTGAAGTACCCTGGATGCTGATACCTGTGAGATCTCAATGATATCCCCAATTGCCCTTTGGAAGGTACCTGTGGCTAGTATTCTTAAGTCTACACATACCTTGGTATCCACTGGGATGAGTTCCCCTCTGTTGGTTCTGTGTGTGAGGCTGGGCCGATATCGCTCAACAATTTGCTGTAGAATGTCCCTGTCCACCCTATAGCGCTCCACTATCTCTACCTCATGTAGCCCCTGGTAGGTTACCCTGGGTCTGTACACTCTTCTCCTCCTCCTCACTGTGGGATGGTCGTCAGCATTCACATCCTCACCACCCTCAGCCTCTTGCACATATTGATGTATGAGAGCAATAGCAGCCCCTAACATTTTGTTAGTTTTGTCAGGTAAAATGTCCCCATCTGTGTACACCAGTAGTGTAGAGTTTGTAGGAAAACCAGAGTGAAAGGTGTTTGCGTAGTTTATAGTAGTGTGCTGGGCTGGGCCACTGCCTGTGTAATTGGCTGATTCTGATACATTTCACCTGCCAGCTATGCTAGTTCTCCTTGATTGCCTTCCTACTGCTGTTTTCCCTTCCCAATGCCTTCCTGTTTAAGCCCTGAGGTGCACTGCACATACCCAGTACTCACATGTGAACAGAGCTGCTATTTCCTGTTTTTTTGTTTGTTTAAAACACCTGTTTAAGCAGGGAAATCAGTGCTCAGCAATGTGAGACACACCCCCTTCCTTAGCTCTGCTTAGCTAAGAGCTAACATGAGCCACAGGGCTCCAATAGGTTTACACCAAGCATGACACACACCCTACTGAAGTCATCCTCTTGTCCTGCCTACATGGTTCCCTATTCCTTCACCTGCACAGTTAGGTGCAGGCTGCCAAGCACACCCTTTCCCCTTGGCAGCCAGTGCTCCCTTGTCTTGTTTATATTCTGCCTACCATTGACTATAATGGCAAAATGCAGATTTCTGTTTAAAAGCAGTTTTTCCTTTTTTTTTTTAATTTTCTGCACCCCTGTGTTTGCATGCCACTGCCCTTAGCTTAAATGGCCGAGATCGGCCAAAAAAAAAGTTTTATTTTTAAAAAATTTAAGTTGCTTTTAATGCCCATGGGCTTATATTTGGCCATTGGCTTGTCTGTTCAACATAATACATGCTTTCCATGAGCTGTCATGCCTCCGTTTTGTCAAATGCAAAAATGTATTCGGCTACTAGCCAAATACATTTTTGCACTGACACTGTTCCTGTATATAATCTGTTCAGCTTGCTGGATCACAAAATCACCTCATTTGCATGGTTTTCACCAGCAAATTATGTAATTTGCATACTAAATAGAATTCCATGCAGGAACCGTATAGGATCGCTCGTGCACTTGAAAACGGCCCTATCATGGATCGCACAGTGGCCATATTGTGTGTGGCTATACTGTTCCTGCATGGAATTTGGCCATTCATGAATTCGGCCCATAGTGTAGAAAATCTAACTCTGATAACATCACAGCAGGATAGAGCAATGGATTACCAAATTAAGGCGATACTAGTGGATCATGAAACATCTGATCAGTTGCCATATAAAGATACTTTGGAACTTTCCATATAAAAACCTCTCACACAGTCAATGCTGTGGAGTGATAGGCCAATGAGTTCCCATATGAAGAGCAATGGATGACCCAAGATGAAATGGAAGAGAATGTGGCACAGGAAGATGCTCTGGAACTTTCTTCAAAATGCCTGCAGGTAATGGAAAACAAAGAATATGCCCTCAGTTTAGAAGAAAATGATCTAAGAGAAGAGTTGCTTGATTTAATACAGATGGGCAGACATATTAAGATCAATGAAAGAAATAGGCAATAAAGTCAGTAAAATGCAAAAACTTACAAGTTTGATAAAACAAATGAACACGGTAAATAGGACTGTTCATATAGATTCGTGCAATATAACAGAAGTAAATAGGATATGTTAGTGTGAAGCTAAATTAATAACAGATAAAGCTTTACCACAAAAACACAGGAATGTAATGGAAAGGAAAGGGAGAAATTAAATGCCATTATGGAATATCAAATAGAGAAAGCTACACATCAATTAAGACAAGAAGTATCGCTATTAGAAAAGTATAGAAGAGGGAACAGATCAACAAAAAAACTCAGAAAAATATATGTCATAAAAGCAATGCACAGTATCAGAACATATCAGGATCGATCAAGCACTATAGCAAATAATAAACTAAAAATATAAGAACAGGCAGAAAAAACTTAGAAGATGTGCAGATAAATATAAAGGAAAAGTACAAAATAAGCAATTTATTGACTCAAAAAAGTTTTATAGAAAATTTGGAAACAAGGCAAAAGGAATTGAAATACCACCAAAATATAATAAATAGATACATTATGGAGAAATATATATGAAGATCCTGTGGAACATGACAAATATGCTGAACGGATAGAACAAGTAAAAGAAAGACTAAGAAGTTCAAATGTACAGGATATGAAATGGGATGAAGTAATGGTCAGAGAGACTGAAACAAAGTTAAGAAAAGCTCGTAAATGGAAACCAGTTACCAAGCCCAGATGCAGTACCTAACGTCTGGCTAAAAGTATTAACATGTTTACATGAAGATTTAGCCATGAGTAAATACTATTTATATGCACACTCCAAATAGACACCAACCTAGTTAACAACAGGAAAAACAATACTCCTACTTAAAAGCAACCTGCCAGCTATCCTAAAAACTATAGACCAATAACTTGCCTTCCAACAACGTATAAACTATACACTGGAATTGATGGTGAAAGAGTTTATAATCCTTTAGAAGAAATCTCAGTCATGGCAATAGAACAAAAGGGTAACAAAAGAAAGTCATACATTTGTTGTCACATTAGGTCATGATAGAGAACTGTAAAAAGGGAAAGAATCTAAGTATGACATGGAGAGACTACAAAAAGGCATTTGACAGTATTCCACATTCATGGATAATAAGAGTACTAAAAAATGCGTAAGATACATCCTTCACCAATTGATTATGCTACAGCGACCATGAAACAGTGGAAAACTACTTTCCAGTTAAGACATTATAAAGGACAAATTATTATTCCAGGGATAAAAATTCAAAGGGCGGTATTCCAAGGAGACTCTTTGTCACAGCTGTTCTTTTGTCTTGCCCTTAACCCATTAAGCTGTCTACTTAACAGATTAAGTCATGGCTAGAATTTGGCTCCCAGAAAACAATAAAGTGTAAAGAATTTTCATCTTCTTTTTGTGGAAAACCATATAGTTCATCAGATGAGGAAATGAAAGCACAGCTGAAAGTGGTCATAACCTTTTCAAATGATATAAGAATATCATTTGGTCTAGAAAAATTGCAAAAGCAACATTTAAAGCAATAAAACTGAAGCACCAAGCAAACCACTTTGAATTTAAGATATTATAAAGATGAAATTATTATTCTGAACTGAGAGTTTATAGTCCTGAATGCAGTAATTAGGACTGTCCATAGAGATCCATGTGATAAACAGAGGTAAACAGGATATATTACTATGCTGCCAAATTAATAACTGATAACGTTCTACCACAAGATCACAGGGTACTGAGGGAAAGGAAGGGGAGAAATCGAATACCATCATGGAAGTATCAAATAGAGAAAACTATAAAGCAGTTAAGACAAGAAGTGTCACTGTTAGAAGACTATAGAAGAGGGAATAGAGCAACAATAATACTTTGAAAGATAGATGTGATTAAAGCAATGCACAGTAGTAGAACAGACCAGGATCTATCATGCACTATCACAAATAAACTAAAAATTTCAGCACGGGCGGAAAAACTTAGAAGATACACAGATAAATATAAGGGAAAAGTACAAAATGAGCAATTTATTCATGACCCAAAAAAGTTTTATAGAGAATTGGGAAATAAGGTAAAAGGAATTGAAAGACAGTCAAAAAAAGAGGAAGTAGATACATTTTGGAGAAGTATCTATGAAGATCCTGTGGAACATAACAAAGATGCTAAATGGATAGAAGAAGTAAAAGAAAAAATAAGAAGTTTAAAGGTACATGATATGAAATGGAATGAAGTAACAGTCAGATAGATTGAAACAAAGTTGAGAAAAGCCTCTAACTGGGAAACCCCAGGCCATATGCAGTACCTAACCTTTGGTTAAAAGTATTTACATCTTTGCACGAGGATTTAGCCATGAGTAAGAACTATTTATATGCACACCCCGAACAGAAACCACATTGGCTAACAACAGGCAAAACAATGCTCTTACTTATGGGTGAACCTGCAAGCTACCCTAAAAATTATAGACCAATAACTTGCCTTCCAATGACGTATAAACTATACACAGGAATTGATGCCGACAGAGTTTATAGTCATTTAGAAGAAAACTCAATTATGGCAGTAGAACAAAAGTGCAATAAAAGAAAGTCATATGGAACAAAGGATCATTTGTTGTTAAATAAAGTTATAGTGGAGAACTATAAATAGGAGAAGAATCTAAGTATGGCATGGATTGACTACAAAAAAGCATTTGATAGTATCCTATATTCATGGATAAAAGAGTGCTTAAAAATGTATAAGATACACCCTATACTGATTGATTACATTGCAGTAATCATGAAGCAATGACAGACCACTTTGCAATGAAGTCACGATAAAGGACAGATTATTATCCCAGGGATAAAAATTCAAAGGGAGATATTCCAGGGTGACTGTCTATTACAGTTGCTATTCTGCCTTGCCATTAACCCATTAAGCTGTTTACTTAACAGTTTAGGCCATGGCTACAATTTGGCTCCTTGAAAACAACAAAGTCTAATGATTTCTCATCTTCTCTTTGTCAATGATTTAAAACTGTATAACTCATCAGATGAGGAACAGAAAGCACGGCTGCAGGTTGTCAAAACCTTTTCAGATGATATTGGAATGCCATTTGGTCTTGATAAATGTGCAAAAGCAACTTTTAAAGCAGGAAAACTGCAGCACCAAGAAAACAACAATTTGGGACAAGAATGTGATATAAAAAACTTGAGCAAGAGGGAATGTATAAATACTTAATGAAGGATCAGCAATAAAACATGAACAAATGCAAATAAAACTCAATAAGGAATACTTTAGAAGACTTAAATTAATCCTGAGAACAGCACTTACATCTAGGAACAAGATCCAAGCTACAAATCAATTTGCTCTTCCTGTCCTAACATACAGTTTTGGAGTGATTGACTGACCTCAAAAAGTGTTGGATAGATTAGATATTAAAACAAGAAGGATGCTTCATGCTCACCAAATGATTTATAAAAATCAGTGTATACCAAGATTATATATTCCCTGTTCCGAAGGAGGGATGGGTCTCCTTGAAACTGTTTACATGTATAGATCTGCAATCGTGGGACTCTACACATATCTACTGACCTCACAAGATTCAAATGTAGTGAATGTTTTCAAACATGAGGAGAATAAATCTAAGATGACTTCCCTGCTTAATTTAGCAGAAGCATATCGACGTTCAAACAGGAATGGAAATCAAACCAGAAGTAGATAAAAAACTAGGCAGCAAATGAATGCGCCAAAAATCAAAACAAAGACTATAAGGTGAAGGACCAGATGAGAAGGCAAGAAATGTGGAAAAAACATAAATATAGTTTCAAGTATAGAAAATGTCTGGAAGAGCATCATGTTGATCAGGAAAGAATGCAAGAATGGTTAAGGAGAGGCAAATTCAAACCAAAAAATGAAAAGTTAATATTGGCAGTCCAATACTGTGGGCTACATACACACTGATTTACAAAGTCCATTGAACATGTGGGAGAAACAGACAAACGTAGGTTTTGTAAAACCAAATTGGAAACAGTCACACACCTTGTTGCTGGATGCGACACACTAATGGCAGGACTGTATACTGAAAGGCATAATAATGTGGTGAGGCTATTGCACTGGGGATTGTGCAAACATTATGGTATCAAATTGGCTAAAAAGCACTGGAAACATGAGCCACAAAGCATCATAGAAAATGATGAAGTTTATATCGCATGGGATCACCCATTACCAACAGTTCAAAAGATAGATGCTACAAAACTGAATATAGTGGTCCAAGAAAAGAAGACAAAAGTAGCATTAATCATTGAAATCACCACACCAATTGACTACAGTGTCTTGTGTACAGAGAGATACAAAGTCATAAAATACCAGGATCTACAGGCAGAAATGAGAACAATGTGGAAGAAAGATACCCAGACAGTTCAAATAGTAGTAGGACAAATGGGTCTTATAAAAAAAAAAATTACAGTCGTATTGAGATATGTTACCAATCCATGTAACCCCATACAAATTGCAGAAAGAGTTATTACTGTGTACATTGTGGGTGCTGCAAAGAGCACTTTTGGCCAACATCAAAGATTGAAACAATACTAATTTCATGAACTTTAATCGTACTTTGACTTAGGAATGGTGTCCATTCCCATCATGGTATCAGAAACCCAAAAGATTAAGACAAATTAGGAAAGAAGAGTACAAAATAAGCAATTTATTGACTCAAAAAAGTTTTATAAAGAATTGGGAAACAAGGCAAAAGGAATTGAAATACCACCAAAAAAGAATAAATAAATACATTATGGAGAAATATATATGAAGATCCTGTGGGACATAACAAAGATGCTGAATGGATAGAAGAAGTAAAAGAAAGACTAAGAAGTTCAAATGTACAGGATATGAAATGGGATGAAGTAATGGTCAGAGAGACTGAAACAAAGTTAAGAAAAGCTCGTAAATGGAAAACCAGTTACCAAGCCCAGATGCAGTACCTAATGTCTGGCTAAAAGTATTAACATCTTTACATGAAGATTTAGCCATGAGTAAGAACTATTTATATGCACACTCCAAATAGACACCAACCTAGTTAACAACAGGAAAAACAATACTCCTACTTAAAAACAACCTGTAAGCTATCCTAAAAACTATAGACCAATAACTTGCCTTCCAACAACGTATAAGCTATACACTGGAATTGATGGAGAAAGAGTTTATAATCCTTTAAAAGAAATCTCAGTCATGGCAATAGAACAAAAGGGTAACAAAAGAAAGTCATACATTTGTTGTCAAATTAGGTCATCATAGAGAACTATAAAAAAGGGAAGAATCTAAGTATGACACGGAGAGACTACAAAAAGGCATTTGACAGTATTCCACATTCATGGATAATAAGAGTACTAAAAAATGTGTAAGATACATCCTTCACCAATTGATTATATTACAGCGACCATGAAACAGTGGAAAACTACTTTCCAGTTATGACATTATAAAGGACAAATTATTATTCCAGGGATAAAAATTCAAAGGGGGGTATTCCAGGGAGACTCTTTGTCACAGCTGTTCTTTTGTCTAGCCCTTAACCCATTAAGCTGTCTACTTAACAGATTAGGTCATGGCTAGAATTTGGCTCCCAGAAAACAATAAAGTGTAAAGACTTTTCATCTTCTTTTTGTGGAAAACCATATAGTTCATCAGACGAGGAACTGAAAGCACAGCTGAAAGTGGTCAACACCTTTTCAAATGATATAAGAATGTCTTTTGGTCTAGAAAAATGTGCAAAAGCAACATTTAAAGCAGTAAAACTGCAGCACCAAGAAAACATCAGCCTAAGACAGGAATGTGATATAAAAGGACTTAAGCAAGAGGCAATGTATAAATATTTGGGAATTGATGAAAGATCAACAATAAGACATGAACATATATGAATAAAACCTAGTAAGGTATATTTTTAGAAGATTAAAATTAATACTGAAAACAGCACTGACATCTAGGACCAAAGTCCAAGCTATAAACCAATTTGTTCTTCCTGTCCTAACTTATAGTTTTGGAGTGACTGATGGCCCCAAAAAGTGTTGGGTTGGTTGGACAGGAAAACAAGAGGATGTTTCATGCTTATCAAATGATTTATAAAAGCAGTGAGACTACATATTCTGGGTCTATTTTACTTTCTTGAAAGCTGAAAAACCTGAATCCAAATAGCGCGACATGTAAATAGCGAACCACGAATACATCGAACAAATGAAACCACGAAAGTGGAAATATCGAATTTGCATAGTTGGCCCATCTGCGTTATAGCTCTGTAAGGTAAGTGTGCGATAGTTACGGACCTTAGGGTTAGGCAGGGGTTAAGGTAAGTGCATAGGTAGGTAGTGTATGTAAGGTTTTGTGTAGGTAATGTATGTAAGGTTTAGTGAAGGGTTTTGTTAAGTGTATGTGTGTGGAATATTTATTTTGTTTGGGTATAGCTCCATAGGGGAAGTGTGCGGTAGTTACGGACCTTAGGGTTAGGGAGGGGTTAAGGATAGTGCATAGATAGTTGTGTATGTGGGGTTTGGGGTAGGGTTAGCAGTATGGTTTAGGTGCTTTAATTTAGGGTTAGAAGTAGGGTTTTGGTTAGTGTATGTATGTGTTTTTTTTTATTGTGTTTGGGTAGGTAGTGTGTTGCGGGTGGTGGGTTGGCCAACTATGATGGTTTGAGGTTTTAAATTTCACGTTTTAGTACGTCCAACGTATTCACGGTTCACTCTTTATGTGTTGCACTATTTGGATTCGGGTTTTTCGTGTTTCAAGCGCATAAAGTAGACCCCATATTCCCCATTCTGAAGGATGTATAGGCCTCCTTGGAACTGATTACACATATAGATCTGCAGTTGTAGGACTGCATACATACCTGCTGACCTCACAAGACCCAAATTGCAGTGAAAGTTTTAAAACATGGGGAGAATAAGTCTAAGATGACTTCCCTGCTTAGTTTAGCAGAAGCATATTGGTATCAAGTGGGAATGGAAATCAAACCAGAAGTAGTTAAAAATCAAGCAACAACTGAATGTGCCAAGAACAAAAGAAAGAATATAAGGTGAAGGATGAGATGAGAAGGCAAAAAATGTGAAAAATGATAAATATAGTTGCAAATATAGAAAACTCTTGGAAAAACCTCATGTTGATCAGGATCAAATGAAGGAATGGTTGAGCAGAGGTGAATTTAAACCAAAAGATGAAAGGCTAATATTGGCAGCCCAAGATAGTGGAATACATACACATTGGTTTACAAAGTCCATTGAACATGTGGGAGAAACAGACAAATGCAGGTTTTGTGAAAAAGAATTGGAAACAGTCGCACATCTTGTTACTGGCTCTGATATACTAATGGCAGAAGAACTGTATACTGAAAGACATAATAATGTGACAAGACTGTTGGATTGGGTATTGTGCAAACATAACATTGACGTAGTTGAAAAACATTGGTTTATGTCACATGGGATTACCCGTTACCGATAGTTCAAAAATAGATGCAAGAAAACCAGATATAGTAGTCCATGAAAAGAAGACAATAGTAGCATTGATCACTGAAACTGCTACACCCAATGACTGCAGTGTCTTAAATACAGAGAGACACAATGTCATAAAATACCAGGATTTGCAGACAGAAACGAGGGCAATGTGGAAGAAGGATGCCCAGACAGTTCCAATAGTAGTAGGAGCAACAAGTCTTATAAAAAGAATTTACAATCGTACTTAGATATGTTACTGATACATGTACCTCTGTATGAATTGCAGAAGGAATCAGTACAGGTCAAATTGTGTGTGCTGTGAAGAACACTTCTGGCTAACATCAAATATCATAATAGCACTAATTTCATGAACTTTAATCCTACTTTGATTTAGGAATGAGGGTCATCCTGTCATGGTATTAAAAACCCAAAAGATGTGGAGAAATTAAAAAAAAAGACATAGTTCAGAGATCATAGGACATAAGACATAGACATGCTATAAAGCACCACAACATCACAGTGATACTCATTCTGACGGTAACTGTGACAAACTGTGAGTGTCAGCTGCAGACAGGCAGAGCAACAAGTATACCAAGAGCTGCCTACCAGTATGACAGCATAAACAAGGTACATACAGCCAGCTTTTTGTGAATAACAAATTCATGTGAAACTCCATATGAACAGTACAGTTGCTGACTCTATGCAAAAATGCATGCTTACAGATATTGTACTTTCATATTGTGGTACATTACTGTTTGATAACAAAAAGCTGAATAAATGATTGCTATCCTTAAAGTAGTCAGACCAAGAAATGGAATCCACGATGCTGCAGCGGTAGCGTTGTTGCCTCACAGCAAGAGGTTCTCCCATTCGATTCTCAGCTAGTGTGTGGGGAGTGCCTTCTGTGTGGAGTCTGCATGTCCTCCCCGCGGGTCGAGTGGCATTCCAAAAGACATGCGTGAATGGGCGTGCCTTCGTTGAAGGTTGGGCGTCGAGCTGGCAACTCGGCACCGTGAAAATCTACTGCCAATCATTAGCGGACTGGAGTTCCACTGTGGCAACCCCTAACCGGGAAAAGCTGAAAAACAACAACAACAACCAAGAAATGCAAGCAATTGCAGTGGTGCAATGTAGGAAGCACTGCAGTCAGTTCACTAAGGCCGATTATATTACTAGTGTATGTACACACATGCTGCAACATGCAGTGGACTGCATGAATATAAGCTTCAAAGACACATGTATAATTAATGTGTGAAGGATAGGAAGTTAGATTTTGAAATGTATTTCATTTAGGGACAGCAAAACTGAAGTAACATGAAAACTAGTGGAAAAGGTATGCAGACAAACTTGTGTAAAATACTGTGCAGACAGATCACAGCTAGCAAAGGAAATAATGGATAACAATAGCAAGCAACAAAGATAGCTTTATGCTGCTGTTGGAGTTAATGTTAGCTCATCAACAGGGTTTGAATTACCATTCATTATCTGAAGGCTATGAAGTGTGACTTTCAAACTGGTGTTATTGAGTAACTGCAGTGCTCATCGACCTGACAGAAAAACACAAATACCAAAGTGGGTGTGAATTATATGATGCTAACCACCAAAATAAAGAAACAGAGTGAACTGGGATCGGGGCTGACAGACACATTAGCAACACATAGCAAACCATGAAGACTTAAGAGCAAAGCCAAAGTACCACAAGTCGAGTAACCAACAGCAGAGAGAACCTTATACTGCTTTCACGTAGTAAGTTACTCTGATAATAGAGGTTCTTTTACTTGTTGAATCTAAAATTGTATGATGAAAGGGAGTGAAAATCTGGATCAGTGCTGAACTACCAAAAAAAAAGAAGAAAGGACTGAAACGCAGGAAGCCTGATAAGATGAAATACATTTCTAAACATTATCTTTTTATCCAGATGTTCTACAGACTAGTGGTTCTCACTTTAGAATGTGCTACAGTCTGTTTAATTTGTCACTCAAAGGCACAACTGCTGTTTTTGATGGGGTTGCCACCTATCCATTTGCTGCTGAACTGTAGAAAAATCAGAACAATGATCTAGTAGTCCAGAACACACTGTAAAATCTCTGGTATTCTGTTTAAAAAATGCAAATAGAACAAAGGAATTTGTTAAAACACCCGTCATTGTTCTCGCTTATGTGATGCAGTTAGGCCTGAGAGTGGGAAACTAAAACATTCTGCTAACATGCCCATTTATGCAACCAATGGACATGGAGTGGAAAGTCCTAGAGGGGAAAGGGAACGAGAGGCGAGGTTAGGGGTGGTGAAAGGGGTGCAGCTTTGTTCTTGTTTGGGTGACAATGAAAGGTGGCCACATCTTTGTTCTAGAAAGCAGACAAAATATCAGGAGTACAAAATACACAGTTGTGCTGATCTGCTTCAGAAAACGTTTTAATACCGAAATGTAACACGAAGTGCATGGCAATAGCTGGCTGATCAGAGAACCCAGTGGCAGAGCATTACACTGCCAATTTGCTTTACTCAGACTGATTCAGACAGAGAGTGCTCACTAAATTCACACATTGACAGCTGTGAAACAGAATGCCTTTAAATGTAGACATATATGTGTGTGTGTGTGTGTGTGTGTGTGTGTGTGTGTGTGTGTGTGTGTGTGTGTGTGTGTGTGTGTGTGTGTTAGAGAGAGAGAGAGAAAAACACAGTAAACCTGAATAATGAGTATTGTGTGTAAGAACAGAGTGATACCTGACCTGTGCATGTGTGTGTGTGTGTGTGTGTGTGTGTGTGTGTGGGCATGTTTACTGTGTGCGAGAACAGAATGATACCTGACCAGTGCATGTGTGTGTGTGTGTGTGTGTGTGTGTGTGTGTGTGTGTGTGTGTGTGTGTGTGTGTGTGTGCGCGCGCGTGTGTGAGAGAAAAGCACAGAGAACATGATTGATGAGCATTGTGTGCAAGAACAGAGTGATCTCTGATCTGTGCATATGTGTGTGTGTGTGTGTGTGTGTGTGTGTGTGTGTGTGTGTGTGTGTGTGGTGTATGTACGGTGTGTGAAAACAGAGTGATACCTGACCTGTGCATTTGTGTGTGTGTGTGAAGCAACAGACACCTGAGTTGCAGGTGCTTGTGTGAGTGAGAGAAAAACACAGTGAACCTGAATAATGAGTATTGTATGTGAGAACAGAGTGATTCCTGACCTGTGCATGTGTGTGTGTGTGTGTGTGTGTGTGTGTGTGTGTGTGTGTACTGTGTGCGAAAACAGAGTGATACCTGACCTGTGCATTTGTGTGTGTGTGTGTGTGTGTGTGTGTGTGTGTGTGTGTGTGTGTGTGTGTGTGTGTGTGTGTGGATGTGAGAGAGAGAGAGAGAGAGAGAGAAAGAAAAACACAGTGAACCTGAATAAAACACACTGAACCTGATTAATTATTGTGTGTAAGAACAGAGTAATACCGCCCCAATCCTTACCATAAATAGTCACCATATGTGCACCTATCAGCAAAATAAAAAAAAAATCATTGAATGACAAACAAGGCATTTGTCTATTAATACATGAGAAACATCACACCCTTAACCACCAAAAGCCAACTTCTGTGTTTTTTCTGGTGTCAGCAATCCTTACACAACAAAAATAAATATCATCTACCAGTACATGAGAAGCATTTGCTTCCTGGAAAGTCTCTCAGCTGACAAAAGTTGAAAAAAGATTCCCTTTTTTTCCCCTTCTGTAAATCAACTCCTCCACCTTATGGGAGGAGGAAATTTTATTATTCCGCTTAAAATGAAAAGGGAGAAATATTAAGTAAGTCAACCTCATATAATAAGTAATCGTAAAGGAGAGCTGTGTAAAACTGCAACAAAAACAGAAAAAAAGAATATTAATAGACTGGTAGGAAGAAACTCTTCCTTTTCTAAATTAGCTTGGGTAATACATTGTTAGTAAGATGTCCTGCACATCAGAAATACAGTCAATAATGTATCTGCCTGGAAAATGCAACATCCAACATTTCCATTAGAGATTACATGCAAAAAGGTTTCAGTTGGTACACTAGTATGGATAAATTAAGAAAGTTTACTTTCTGTATCAACAAATAATGAAACAAAAAGACAGACAGCTACAGGAACTGACGCTGGTATTCATTGCTGGAAACAGCAATATGTAAACCAAACAGACAATACAGAAAATAAGTGTTAATTTACACTGCTAATTATATTACCTTCTTTTCAGGTACTCTCATCAGCTCATCAGGAAGCACACTACATTGCCTCATTGCCTGCCTCTCGTATGCATATTTTATCAACTTGGATCATTACTCCCTCAAATCATATTATTGCAGTTGTTTTTTTACAAAGGTCTCCATTTCATTTAACATTTCTCATTACTTCTTAACTGTGCCTGCCTTTGCAGGGCATCCCTGATTTTGCCTCATATGTTTTCTCTGGAATTGTTGATTTTCTGGTACTTCACTGAAGGTTACAATCAGTCAATAATGCCAGACATTAGAATTTCATAATTATTGTTCAGGCACGTTGATGAAAATTTGTTATTCTGTTAATGCTTTAAGTGAATTAAAGAAAATGTCCATGTTTTTCACTTTTTTGTCCACCTTTATTTTTGGCTTTGTGGAAAATTCTTCTGCAGCAGAACTGAGACACATCCTGACCTCTCTGCTATCATTCATTCCATACCTCTCAGCTATCCAGAATTTTACAGTCGGTTGTTGTTTTTGTCTCATATATTTTCCA
This sequence comes from Protopterus annectens, assembly GCF_019279795.1. Classification (NCBI taxonomy): domain Eukaryota; kingdom Metazoa; phylum Chordata; order Ceratodontiformes; family Protopteridae; genus Protopterus; species Protopterus annectens. Next base: position 539,425,305 of record NC_056748.1, on the reverse strand, counting down.
TGTCCATTATAAAAATGCTGATTTTCTGCTAAATAAATAAGGATGGCAATCAATAAAGCCAGACATTAGAGAGTAATGCATTTATAAGAAAATATGCAAAAAACATCACAAAGTGTATTCTATTTGGGATGTAGTGATGGTTTGAAAGTGTGTGTGTGTGTGTGTTCATTTACTAACATGCATGTTTTGTGAACATGAAAACAGGGCAGTATATGCTCATGCACATCATAGGAAAATAGGTCTGACAATGGATTGCATTACTAGGGTCTATGTTATAACAGCAAACGATCAAAAGATTGAACGCTGTTATATCAACCACAAATGAACGAAAACAAAAAAGAGCAAACAGCCAGAACAGCAACATTTTTTCCCCAGGGAAAAAATTTGCTGTTCCCAAAAAAAAAACAGACAAACAAAAAAAAAAAAAACACTAAACACTGTTTTAAGTGGGGGCTTTGCCCCCCCCACACCCCTCCTATTTAAATATACTAACTCCGAGATCACACTACATTGCTGAAAATGGCAAAGTGACAGAAGTGGCCAAGCGATTGCTTTCCCAGGGAAAGAATTCACTTAAAGCCGCTTCGTCATTTTGCATTTTCAACATTTACAGTTCGACCAACACGCATTCGACAGAATGTGTCATTGGTCTTCTGACAGGAACCCAATTACTAGTGCTAATCATATGCTGATGGAAATTTCTGTACCACCTGTGTGACATAGGCAGAATCTGTGTACTGCAAGACACATTAGAGCCAGCCCTAGTATGCTTCTTCTTCTTCTTTTGGCTTTTCCTGGTTAGGGGTCACCATAGTGGATCACCTGTCCGCTCATGACTGGCAGTGGAGTTTTACAGTGCCGAGGTGCCAGCCTGGCACCCAACCTTCTACAGAAGGCCCATGCATGCACACACTCACACCTAGGGCCAATTTGGAGTGTCCAATCCACCTACAGCATGTCTTTGGGATGTGGGAGGAAACCGGAGCACCCAGAGGAAACCCACGCGACCACAGGGAGGACATGCAGACTCTGCACATTAGGCACCCCAGCTGAGAATCAAACTGGAGAACCTCTTGCTGTGAGGTGACAATGCTAAACCGCTGCACCACCGTGGCCGCCCCACCAGCCCTAGTATGCTGTTTGTTATAAATCACATTTGGTCATTTTTATGTATAGTTATTGAAGTATTAATCCTATGCACTGCAAACTGTGTGAATGTATCCTGCTCTCCAGTGTGTAAAGTATATATACAGATTTTAGACTGTATTACAGTCAAGTTATACTAGTTAACTGACTGTTCAAATATTCCCTAACATAGCCTGGTCAGTGCTATGTTGGTTACATTGGATTTATTATGTGTCCAAAGCTCTATTCTAGCATTGTACTGTTTTACTGTCACTCATGTTATTGTGCACTATTTTTTATTATGTCTGGCACGTAATCATTTGCAGTAATGGGTTATATAGCTGATGTCATTCCAAGAAGATCCCATATGGTTTAGCATGGCCAAGATGTTCAGCATTCAGCTTGCTACATTAAAGATGGCCTGTACCTCTCATTCCAAGGCTTCTACATACTGGCTAAAAGCCTTTGCTACCCCCATTGCCTTTTTAGGTAGACTCAGTTGATAGATATTCCAGCTGAAGTAACATATCAGTCACAAAGTCAAATCACATTAAGGTGGCTGTCATCACTACCTGAAGTCAAAACAATAAATTGCCTGATTTTTGGGGTACTCTTGCATTTAAAAAGCATCCCTGTCTCATTTCTCCAAGTCTTTTGGGTTTATAATACCATGATGGGAATGAACCCCATTCCTAAGTCAAAGTATGATTAAAGTTTATGAAATTATTATTGTTTCAGTCTTTGATGTTAGCCAAAAGTCCTCTTCACAGCATTAGCAATGTGCCCAGCATTGAAGCCTTTTGCACTTAATATTGAGTTACATGTATTGGTAGCATTTCTAAATAAGACTGTAAATTCTTTTTTTTTATAAGACCCCATTGCTCCTACTGCTGTTAGAATTGCCTGGGAATCCTGCTTCACATTGCTCTCACTTCTGCCTACAATCCTGGTATTTTCTGACTTTGTGTCTCTCTATATGTAGGATGCTGCAATCACTGGTGTAGCAATCTCAGTGATCAATGCTACGTTTGTCTTCTTTCATGGACTGCTATATCTAATTTTCTTGCATCTATTTTTTGACCTGTTGGTAATGGGTAATCCCATGTGATATACATTTCATCATTCTTTGTAATGTTTTGTGGCTAATGATTCTAATGCTTCTCGGCTACTTCAGTATTGTAATGTTTGCACAATCCAAAAGGCAAAAAGGTGAGCCAAATGATGAAGTAGAGTTAGCAAGCAAATATCCAAACTGTAAAGAAAAAGAAAACTCCACAGTGTTGTACAGACCTTTTAATAAAATAACAAAACTTTCAGACAAGAAGTCCTTCTTTAGTGTTAATAAAATTCATAGTAAAAACTAACATCCTTTAAACTAAAAAAACTCAAAACGCATGACACAGCCCTAAACTATCAAGCACGAACAATTAATTTACCAATTAGTAACTCTAAAAAAACTTTTAAAGGAATATACCATACTCTAAGAACATATATTACATCACATAAGCTATTATGGTTTATATGGAAATTCCTGTTATTTAATGAATTTGCTGCTGTTTCTTCTTCAATATGGGTTTCAATATAACCTGTTTATTCAAACAAGGGTAAGAATCCGCTTGTAAGCAGATGATCCACTCATATTCTTTAGTATCTATTCTATTAGTCAGATCACCACGTCTATCACTTGAAGCTAAAACATCTATTACACAAAACAGGAATTAATGTGAGTCATCCGTCTCCTGTACGTGTTGGGCTATAGTGTTGGTAATAACTTTCCTTCATATCTCAGACCTATGTTCTACAATTCTATCTCATAGCCTTCTTGCAGATTTACCGACATAAAAACAAGGGCATTGTTGGCATAATGCCAAATAAATCACATGTGTGGTATTACATGTAGCTGTACAATAAAAATTGGACCTTCTACCATTTGGTGTGTGTATAAATTCAGTTATTGTGATTATACTATCACAACATGTGCAATTATAGCAGGGACAGGTGCCTTTTTATCATAGATGATAGAACCTGCCCTAGTTAAAGTCCTTATAGCATAAATGCATTTTGATGCTATTACAGTTCCTGTAAGTGAAACATGGTTTGTCAGGAAGCCATTTTTCATGGCCAGGTATAGCTTTTAAAATATGTCAATTGTTCCTGATAACGTTTTCCACAGATTTATTTACTCTGCTATAGGTCATTAGGTATCTCAAGATATTATCAGGAAGGGGATAGGTAATGTTCACATCATCTTTATTAGAAAAATATGGCCTAGCCTTGCCTCATCTCATAGAGACCACTTCATTTCTAGTCCCATCCAACTAATTCTGATTATAACCCCTTGCTAGTAATTCATCAGTCATTTCCTGCATTTGTTTATAACATATTTCATCTTGAGTATTTAATCTGCTAGCATGCAAGTATTGGCTTTTCGGAATACCCTTAAAGACATGTCTGGCACGCATGCTGGTCTTGTGTAAATACTTATTTACTTGTACATCTTTTTTGTAAATACTAGTATCTAATATACCTTCAGTTTTAGAAAGAGTAACATCCTGAAAATTAATATTAGAGTCTGAATACTTCATTTCAAACTTTAAAAAGTCATTGACATTATTCAGGTAATCAAAAAAGTCTTCAAGCTCATCACTGGTACCATGCCATGCCAAAAAAATGTTATCCACGAAACGCTTATAGAATAAAATCCTAGATGTATACCTATTGACCTGACCAAATACATTCATCTCTTCCCACTTACGCAATGTTAAGTTAGCGTAGGTATTCGCTATTGCTGTGCCCATAGCTATATCTAATATTTGTTGGTATAGCTGCTTATTAAACAAAAACATTGTTCTGTAGCACTAGTTCTAATAACTCACAATGTGTCCCAATGTATCTAGCTCATAAGCGGCCACATTCCAATAGTATTTGCCTTATTTTTTTCTATCCCAAAGTCATTAGGGATCACAGTGAAAAAAGACTTAATGTCTAAAGTCACCGCAAAAAATTATTTTCTGTATTTCCATTATGCCAAGTATACAATTGAGTACGAAAATCTCCAGTGTCTTTGATATAACTAGGAACACTTGTAAAAAAACTTTAAGAACTTTCTCTAAATATACAGATAAGGGTTCTGTGGCCCACCCATGATCAGACACTATAGGCCTCATTGGTGGCTTACTCACTGACTTATGTATTTTTGGCAGGCCATATAGGATTGGTATTGTGGGACAGGGTACAGTAAAAAAGATGAATGTATCCACATCTATGTCATTCATTAACTGCAGGCCATAAATGACCATATTTATCCTACTAATAATCTCATTAATGTCCCTATCATATATTAATTTAAATGTGTGTATATCAGAAATCAATTTGTTCATTGCTTCAAGGTAATCGTCAGTATTCATTAGCACTATAACACCCCCTTTATCTGCCTCTTTAATTATTAAGCTGGTATTACTTTGTAAAGCTTTTAGTGCAGTGGGTTCCTCCTAAGTAAGGTTATATGTTTTTTTTAAACGGTTACCATCATATATCTATCTAATTTGCCTTTCACATAAATCATTGAAAACAGTCACTACAGGATCACTATAAGGTATAAAAGTGCTTCTTCTCCTATATTTAACATCTGTATAAGAGTCTGAACTCTTAAAAATATTTTTCTAATTCAAATTACATGAAAACATTCTTAGGTCAGTAACAGCATTCACTATATTATCAGTAGACATCGGTATAAACTTCAATCCTCGAGAAAGTAAGGAAAATTCGATATCCGTTAATATGTAATCAGATAAATTCACAAGTTTTTCATTAGTCCCATTAAGCAACTTATTAGCATTCAAAGTCTCAAGATTACCATTCAAAGTCTCAGTGTTACTCACAACTGCTTGTTGGTTCAAGTTATTAACATTCAAAATCTCAGTGTTACTCACTGCTGCTTGTTGGTTCTGCTGCAAGTCAGTGGGCCGTTTCTGAGCCTGCCTCTCGATTGCAACCATTGCCTGGATGAATCGCGACCCTTCTTTGTAATCTGCTCTGGTAATTTTACCATTATCCACTGATTTCCTTCCAAAAAAGGTGAATGCAAGTTTATTTTTACATTTTCATTACTGCCATTAAGTTGGGGTTGTTGGTCCGGTCTCTCCTTCCTCCGTACTGAACACTCTACCATATAAACTGACATAGATGGTATGTGAGTAGCCTCCCCTCATCATTTGGTTGGCCAAGTGAATGGTTATCATCTAATACTATTGCCACATTTGTCAGTAGCTGCTGTTGATTGGTTGCAGCCTCAAAGGTATCTAGCTCATGCATAGAGCCCCGCTTGCTTTGAATTACACTTATATTGGGTTTACCAAAGGTTAAACATTTCGGCCAAGAGAAGATTTGACTGTTATTAAAGTCAGAAATATCTCTGTGCATTTTTTTGCATGTTATGCCTTCTAGCTGGCTATCGAGGGCAGTAAGTCGCACAAGCATCTCATCAAACAGAGATACATTCTCATTAAACAATGCTGAACTAGATAGCTGCTTTTCCAACTCTTCTATCTGTTTGCATAATTTATTTTCCTTCGGTGCAAAAAATTGTTCATTAAGCGCATATAACTCAAACTCAGGTTGATATTCAGTTCTTGTCATTTCTTTAACAATTGACACTGCCCCAAGTATGGGTATGCTCAGCTTTTCTTAAACCAGCTTGAACACATGCCATGGGACTAAACACAGCTCAGCAGCGTCAGACCCCCCCCCCTCAGCTGTGCAAACAGGTGACACTGAGCTCCAGTCCATTTAAGTATAGTGTGACACACGCCCTTTTGATGTCAGTTACCTGATCTACTACTATCTACATGGGTCTAGCCCTACCACAGGTTGCATCTGAGAACACTGTAGCCCTTTTTTGCTATTCAGTAACCCTAGCTCATTTACATACACCTAATTAAGTATACCCTGGATACCTCACTACTCCAGGGGCTGCCTCCATAGCAACCACTGACACTTGTCATTGTAAGACTCTGCATGCTAGGTGCTATAATGCAATATTTTTGCAAGTGTGTAATTTTTAATTTTTACACTTTTTTTTTGCATAACTGCATGTTTATGCGTCAGTGCGCAAACATATATATATATATATATATATATATATTAAAAAAAAATATTTTGTAATGATTTGCATTGCTTTTTGGAGTCACTGGCCATAGTTTTGGCCATTTGCATGCCTAGAGTGCTATATCCACCTTTTGTTTTGGGCTTTTACAGCCCCTGTTGAAATGTTATTGTCCAGTACATGGTTTCTATCCGCTTACATTTGTTACACCAACACGATTCCTATACGGGTGCCTATCTGCTTATTGTATCACAAATCAAGCTCATTTGCATGGATTTCACCAGCTTATGAGGTGATTTGCTTTCCTTAGACACTTCTGTGTCCGCATGCTTATGCACACCTCTACAACCTGTTTATTTGATTGCTCGGTGGCTATGTTCCATGTTAGGGCCATGCCACTATGCCCATATGGCAAATTGCTCCTTGTAGGCTTTATTGAACTCCACCATTAGTATTAGGCACATGTTTACCCTTCCTTAACACCTGAGCTACAAACCAGTTACTTTACATTAAAAGGGTCAAATTCTGCACTCTTGTGGCAGGTGAGGGCTGATTTCACATATTTATGTTGGAAACTGCTGGTGGAAAGCTCACTGTATACTTACCTGATTGGCATTAGGTCATAGTTAGTGTAAAACTTCCTTTTTTCCTGATCGTATATAAGCCTCATATTTGAGCAGAGCTACACTTCATGCATCAGCAGTTACAGGTACCTTATATGCATGTAAACTCCAGAAGTTGAAATTTCCCTATAGCAACCACCTCAGAACTTTACCTCAGTTGCGCGTAACTCACAGGGCAAATAGTTTTTGTGGTGAGTAGCATTTCTACATTTATTTAGGTCTATTTAGGTCTATGTTACCTTATTATAGCACCTAGGAATATTGCTGCTTAGATAGCATGTAGTTTGAGCAGTGGGCAGTGTTGCTGGTTAGGTTAGCTGCAGATTACACCATTCTCTAGATCAGTTTCAAACACCCTCCACTCCTGTCCCTTGCAAGTACACATTAGGACCCTGCAACCATGGATGGGCACTTTCCTGATATCTATGCCTCCAGCTTTGTGGACATGGATACCCTGAGGCAGTGTAACAATAGCCTTATATACATCACTTATTTCTCGAAAAGATGAATAGACTATGTGAGGAATGTAGATAGACATAGACACTGGAGACTAAACACAAACATACAGACACAAAACAATAAACATGTTGTCAGTGACTCGCACACTCACCACATACACAAAGAACAACGCACACATGAACCCACATATGTGGGAGGTGCTCACATGTAGCTTATCAAAACTTCAAAGGCCTCTCAGGTGCAGTCTTCAGAAACTCTGCATGCATACAAACAAGACAATTCCCATCACAACACATCAAGCCACATCTCTTTGTGTCTGAACTATCAAGCCCATTAAGCAAAACACTCCACAACCCAATATTCTGGTCATAGGAGACTCCGTTATAAGACACACTGATGTCCCTCTTGCCAGGATGCATAAGGAGAAGGTTACAGTTAGCTGCCTGTCAGGTCCACCAGATCATGCAAGCACTCTGGCTACTTACCCCTAAGTGCTAGTATGAATCAGTTGTAGTCCATGTGGGCATGAATGACCTGAGATGTACCTCCTTGGACTATATGAAGAAAGACACGATTGAGCTCTCAGAATATGTGTCACAGGTAGGTATGAGCCTAGCAGTTGAGCAGCACTCTGCCATCTCCAAGGATGATGCCACAATACCATCAAAAAATGACTGACTTTAACAATTGGTTTAGCTACCAGTGTCATTCCAAAGGGGTTCAGTACTTGTTAGCCTGGGAGGACATAGTTGACAGGTCATGCTGTTTTGACAGAGATGGTCTTCACCTGTTACGTTTAGGCTTTTGCATATTGACCAAAACATTATCCATCCTTATCGTGCCTTTTTTAGGCATTGCCAATCAGACAAACCCTCCAACATAACAAAAGCTACTCAGGACAAGCTAAAGATGTTGCTACTTAATGCCAGGAGTCTCAAAATGAAACTGCACTCCCTGAAAGCTCTCCTGACCATGGAGAATGCTGACATCTGTGCAGTTACTGAAACATGGATCAAAGCCACAGAAAGCATTACAGTAGTGCATAGCTATCATGTCTGCAGCAAAAAGCAGAGGTGTATCTATCTACATAAAGGATAAGCACACCTCAAAGCTGGACAAAAGATATGACTTGCTGGAGCTACTCCATGTCTTACTAACCATGGAAAAATCCACTACCATATTCTTGCTAGTTACAGGTCCCCCACTATAAACAAAGAAATCCATACATCATACCTGAAGTTACTAGAATAACTCACCATCCAAACCAATACCATACTCATGGGTAATTTTAATTACCCCCTTCATTCATTGGGAGACATGCACAGCCACTAATACATAGGCCCAATGATTTCTTGACTTAATAAATTTAAATGCGCTCAATTAGCTAGTCTGCACTCCCACTAGGGGAACAAATATCCTAGAGTTGGTACTCACAAATATGGGAGAGTATTGCACCCCCTAATCTGATGTTCTCACTGGTAATATCAGATCACAACATGATCACCCTTGAAATAATAGTAAAACTATTCCTCCCACCTAACCCAAAATACTATAAGAATTTCTCTAAAGTAAATTACCCCTTATTAAGGAATGGCATATCTAGTTTCCCGGTTCCCCAAATCCAGAAAATGCACAAACCTATGCAAAGGTGTACACAAAAGCCCTGTACAACCATATAAACAACTGCATAGAAATGGCAGCACCAGAAAGAAATAAACCCAGTTCAAACTGCAAAAACAAGCCAACCTGGTTGACACATGGTATTAATAGACTCTACAACAAAAGAAAGAAAATCCTATTGAGAAATAACAGGGAATGTGCACAACAGTGCAAAACATCCCTCATTAGTCCAAATAAGTGAATCGCGGACATTGTCAAGCCTCTGAAAGCAGACTTTGAGGTAAAAAACAGCCTCCAAAGCTAAGGATAACCATAAGACATTTTCCAGTTATGACAACAATTTTAAGGGCAACACCCAACAATGTGTGGAATTAGTTGTAGATGGCATCACCTACACATAGCCAGATGGCATAGCAAATCTGCTGGCTGACAAATTCAGTTCAAATTTAACCTATCACCCCCAGTTCTCCCCAATTAATACCCGCCACCACTCCACTGCCAATTATCACCTAAGAACAGATTGCCACTGCACTCTGTAAAATTAAAAACATGGCTTCAATGGGGCCTGACAATACACCTAACTGCCTCTCAAACAGCTTAAATTAGGACTTATCAGGCCCATTCAAATCTCTAACTATTGTCTCCTGACTGGCTTTGTCCTGACAGAGTGGAGAACAGAAAGTTAGCCATCTGCATAAAGGGGGACCATCTACTGACTTTGGAAATTACAGACCTATAAGTTTGACAAGTCTTATATGTAAGACCATGGAAAGAATACTCATTGATCTGATAAATAATGACATGGGAAACCTACAAACACTGGGCCCAATCCATTCTGGCTTTGTCAAGAACTAGTCATGCCTACTGAGTCTGGTGGATTTCTTATAGAAAGTCACTAAGGTCATGTATGAGGGTAAAACAGCACATACTGCCTACTTTGACCTGGCCAAGGTATTTGACACAATTTCCCATGCAGGTATTATAAATAAACTCTCAAAACTGAGCATAAATCCCAACATCACCAGATGGATAGCCAGCTGTTTCACAGACAGGACATGTGGTTAATGTGGGTTAATCCAGATCCAGCAAGAGGCCAGTTACTAGTGGTGTGTCACTGGACTGAGTGTTTTGACCATTTCTGCTTAGAATATACTTTTATGACATCAAGGATAATCTGGAAGGCCTCTGGATGACAAAGTTTGCCAATCACTGCAAGTTGGGGGTCAGTCATTGGAATCCCCCAACAATGCAGATATCCTTGAGGAGGAGCTAGAACAGACAAATCATTGGTGCCAAAACTATGGCCTAAAACTAAATGTGAAAGAATGCATTATCGCACCCTTTGAGAGGTCAAATGCCCTTAATTTATAACATCAATAGCACATCCTTAACAGTAGACTCAAAGATGTGATATCTAGGTACACAGATGGATGGTAGCCTGAACTTTGACATCCAAGTGCCTACAGTGGTGAGGAAGTCCTTCAATGTGGCACAACTTATAAGTAAATGTATGGCATCTAGATCCAAGGAAATTCTAGTCCTGCTGTACTCAGTCCTCATTAGACCAATAATTCCATACAATGTGCCATTTGGCATGTACTTGACTAGGCATTTACAGTAGCTGGAGCAACATCAGAGGTTCCCAACAAAGAAAATACTGGGTGTAAGCAACATGTCCTATGTGGATAGACTAAAAGACCTATGCCTTTACTTGGTCTCCTACCAACTATTAAGGGGTGACCTATGGCTGACCTACAATGCATTCACAAATCAATCGCTGATGGAGCTGCTACACATCCACAAGTCAAACAGCATGAGAGTTACCCAATTTAGGGATCTAAACTTAGCGACTCAAACAAAACATGGAGGAGAGACAGATATGTGTCTCAGAGATTACCCCTTCTGTGGAACAAGCTTCCTAGTCATAATAAGCAAAGCCTTTTCCCGGCCATCTTCAAATGCAGTTTGGATCGATAAATGGAGATTCACAAATTAGCACCCTGGGTAGTGCCTATGTCCTTTATGGATAGGATTAATCTATAAGATACTCAAGGCATAGGCACAAATCCATGCTATCTTCTTGCCCCTGGGGCCATATATTGGGTAAAATCGGGTACTGCTGGCAAGCCTCTTAATGGTTCTTAACCTGATAGCCTAGTATTATCTTATTATCCCGTGAATCTACGATCCTGTTTGATTGTGAGTCAGTTAAAATTGAATGTTACTCCATATACCTTAGTGACTCCAAGGAAGATGTCATTTCCTTTACTGTCCAGATTATAGGTAGAATTTAACAGAATGCAAAGTCGTGACATTAATGAAAGTGTAACTGAACTGAGTCCTGTGCTACCATGGCTCCAATAATTAGAAAAACATGGCCAAATATGAATATGTTTTGATTAAAGAAGTTTAGTGATGCAGTTATTAGAGAAAGGTTCATCCTACCAACATTACAAGGCATAGCACCAAAAGATTGTTAATATGAAAATATTTTTCATGCTAGATGCTTCTAGAGAGCAATGACAAATAAGGTTAAGGCTTGAGAAGAGGATGAGGAAAGCTGCAGGGAAACCAGCTGTATACCATCCCCTGGTTCCATCCTATTCCAACAGCTGTATACCATCATCTTGTCCCATCCTATTCCAACAACTGTATACCATCATCTGGCCTCATCCTGTTCCATCAACAGTATGCCATCATCTGGTTCCATCCTGTTCCACCAGCTGTATACTATCACCTGGTTCCATCCTGTTCCACCAGCTGTACACCATTATGTGATCCCTTCCTGTTCTACCAGTTGTATACCATCATGTGATCCTGTCCAGTTCCACCAGCTGTACACCATCTGGTCCCATCCTGTTCCACCAGCTGTATACCAACATCTGGTCCCATCCTTTTCCACCAGCTGTATATCATCTGGTCCCATCCTTTTCCACCAGCTGTATAAAATTCATCCAGTCCCATCCTATTACAACAGCTGTACATCATCATCTGGTCTCATCCTTTCCCACCAGCTGTATATCATCTGATCCCATCCTTTTCCATCAGCTGTATACCGATATCCAGTCCCATCCTATTACAACAGCTGTACACCATCATCTGGTCTCATCCTTTCCCACCAGCTGTATGCCATCATCCAGTTCCATCCTACTCCACCACCTGTATACCATTGTCTGGTCCTATCCTATTCCATATGAAACAGTGGAATTTGGAACTGATTTAGAAAGGTAGAGCTGAATGACTGTACCTTTAACATGAGAGGAGGGGGGGGGCATTACTGAAGCTGAAGAGGATGGCAGTAACTCAAGCAGTAAACAGAAGATGTAATATAAGCACAGATTCTAATACAGGATGAAATAAGACTGAATCATAGTATGGCTGAGCAGTATAACTGTACCACTGAAAGAAAGAAGGATGATCCTGAGTATGTTTGAGTAGTATTACTTTAGTGCAGGAAGAAACAAGAGTGACTCAGAATATTGTTGAGTACTGCTGATATTTGGTAAAATAAATCTGGGCAGTAAGATGAGGTGGTACAAGCATCAATGTAGGAGGGAAGGGGGCATTGCAATTAACCCAGAAATATGACTAAAAAAATCATCAAACGCTAGGTACATTACACAGAGTAAAAACCTACCTCACTGATATAGCGAGATGTATAGCTTCTACTTTCTTACTGCCATCTATCCTGTATGCTGCCCCAGTCTTCACTAAACTTCACGTCTCACAACTATCCACACTTGAATAAAGTGATAATAAAATAACTAAATTCACAGTAAACTATAACAATAACAAACCACTGCCTAGTCATGAGAGAATTAAACTTGTTATAACTATGACATCACCTAGCTTATTGTCAGTTAACTACAATACACTGCCTTTTATATACTCCAAAAAAAGCCCCACCCTTAACAACTTAATGCAATACTACTCCCCAATAAAGTTTTTTGATCTAGATAAAACTCACAAATCACTATAAGAAATCATCTTATACTATATGTGACTGTCTTCAAATAGTGCAACTAAACTATGGAACCACATTTCATTACCACTGAAATTCATTCAGAATGCTAACTGATTGACCCTGATTTAAAACACAACTAAAATGTCACCTATCAAATCAACATATCCTTCCTGTATATCTCCAGGATAAATGGCACCATTATCAACTTGTCATATGGACTAGTGGTTTCTCTAGACAAAAGCAGTTGTTTCCAGGACAATGACCAACAAGGGTTCATGACCAGAGGGAGCTCTCAGTAAGAGAAGATTCTTTGTTATGATTTACTTGAGAACTTGTTAGGGGAGTACCAGTTGGTTTGGTCTATCTGGACTTTACTAAGGCTTTTGACTTGGTTCTGTACAGATTCCTGCTTAAAAAAATGAAATGGTCAGGTTAAGACCAACTTCAAGGGCCTGGAGTGCTGCATGAAGAGCTAGACACACATGGGAATTGTGAGATGAATAATTTCAGGAATAAGGGAAGTTGCTATTAGACTGACTTGAAAGGGTCAATCCTGGTTCCGGTATTCTTCTGTGTTTTTGCCATATTTACATGTGATGAAAGACAGAACATGGATAAGCCTTTTCACAGATGAACCAAGCACAGGCTCATCAGTGGAAGATAGGGGGAAGAGCCAAAGGAAGAATTTGAATAAAATTATATGCATCACATCCAGCTGGGTCTTTTGAGTTCTGTGAGTGTCAATTCTAAAGTCTCTGTTCAATCTGTTTATGCAAACTCTTTCTTATGAGTTGAAATTGTCAGCATCAGTCTGTACAATGAAAATGATGAATTCCTCAGTACCTCAAGTAGATTTCAGAAGCAATCGTTAACATGTTTTGATAGAGCAGGTAACAGCATCACTCAGAGCCATCTTGTGATGAGGCAGACAAAAACAAACTCCAGTATCTTCATCTTTTCTGACATGTTACATAATCTGCCTCATAACTGAGCCATCAGGTGAACTGATAATATGTTGATAAAC
>NC_056748.1:539306386-539406386 GCF_019279795.1 Protopterus annectens | reverse complement strand
ATGAATATTTTTATCTGCTCCTGCATATTCCTGTATTGTCACTTAACATATTTCCCTGTATAGAATTCCTTAGCTATTTGTTTAGCTGTTTAAATGCAACAGTTTCAGGCCTATTGTTGCATTTCAGTATACCTTTTTAGCAAAGGTAATGCCTTCTAGTAATTTTATAATTGCATTTACATGCATTCTACCAAGATGAAGCCTAGGATGCCATTTTGCATATATGTGAACTGCTTGATTCAAGTTGCATTCTGATTGGATGAATTATTAATATTAATATTTTCCTATTCATAGTGCTTCTACATTGTTTTGCAATTTTATTCTACTAAACTCATGGATTCGTTCCTGACAAAACCCCAGCTAACTAGCACCCCAACCTCCCACCCCTCACTTTCCTCTGTACCCCCTGACAACTCACCTTCAGCTCTCTCCACTCTTACCCACCCAAATCTTACTTCCTTCATACCCTTCCCTTCCCTCACTCTGTTCCCACTCTTCCTTTTTTCTCATAACTGTATCTTTCACCCCATCTCATTCTAATGTTTTAATGTCTTTTCTATTTCCCCTTCATATCACCTTAGTCAACTCTTCACTTAGTGTTATTTTTATTTTTGTATTTCGATGCTCCAGAGCCTGTAGCTTGTTTTATTTTGTAGTGTATTTCTGAAATTATCATGGATCTATACCTACTACCATTTGTTTTCTATACTCATTGACCTCATTTCTGTTTGATTGGTTTATTTTGTACTGTAGGAGATTTTACACTATATCTTGAGATTTGTTTTTGGTATCTATAACTACTTCTATATTCAGTATCGGTCATGTATCTGAAGTTTTCTGAACTTTGTGTTAATTCTACCATGTTAATTGTTCTGTATGGAGCTTTTCTCACACACACACACACACACACACACACACACACACACACACACACACACACACACACACACACACACACACACACGCATACACACACACACACACACACACACACACACACACACACACACACACACACACACACACACACACACACACACACACACACACACACACACACACACACATACATGTATACACACACACACACACACACACACATATATATATATATATATATATATATATATATATATATATATATATATATATATATGAAAAACGTCAGTGGCTGTATATGAATATATGAATTACTTTCTCATAGCACAGTGGCCTTGGCCTTGCTTATTAAGTCTTATACAAGCATTAGCTTAAGCAGAAAATAAAATACTTATTTTTACTGTTAGCATTGTTATGGATTTTAATTACATTTAGACATCATACTAGTAGACATTTCAGACAATTAAAATGTAATACATTTTAACCGACTGACAAGGAATTTCCTCTTCCTGTGTGTTTAACAAATGCTAATATGGCAATGTACTGCTAAGAAACGACTACATTGGTTTGAAACATCCATTTTGTTTTCTTTACTTTCAGAAACCATTTAAGTTTAAATCTACATTAAGCTGCTGGACCTGAAACTATATGACACATTGTCTCTAAAATGCACACCCTTTGAATCTACACTGTTAAAATGTGCTGTTCCTGTGGTAGTATGTCAGCTCATGTTAGTATTACTATACATATTATTTTGATATCACAATATATTTCCTGTAAATAAGTCTTAAGCAAAACCCCACCCACCAACAAAGAAGAAGGAACCCATGTAGCACTGGAATATTACAATGACTTCTACTCACTGACTATCAGGATCTTTCTAAATATTCAGTCTTCAGAAACTATTTGAAGTACAAAACCTGAAGTCCTAAAGAGTGTGATACAATTGTCTTTGAAAGGTATCTTTAGCAGTCATTATAACACAGTAAGTGAGGCTCTCTTCTATTATTGTATTTTTTGTTCATGTATACTAAAATGTTTTAGTGAGCTTTATTAAACTTATTTAAACAAGAGAATCAAGTGGAGTCTGCATGTCCTCCCTGTGTTCGCATGGACTTCCTCTGGCTGCTCCAGTTTTCTCCCACATTCCAAAGACATGCAGAAGGTGAATTGGACACTCTAAACTGGCAATAGATGTGAGTGTATGGTGTGGAAGAACTACTGTAGCAGGGCTAGCTACCTGGTAGCATAAACATTGGCTCTAGTTGACTGTCACTGTTGAAGTGACACCCTAACCACATGCGCAAAAATGGGAAAAAAAGGGGTTGCGGATGGATGGATGGATGGATGGATGGATGGATGGATGGATGAATGAAATCAAGGGGCACTACTTACAAAGGAGATCGGGAGGTAAATGCATAAGAACCATATATGAAGCAATCATGGACTTAAACCAGCAAAGTCATGTTTTGAAATCAAAGATAAGATTTTGAATTGTCCAGAATTATTGAGTTAAGAGGTTGAGAAGTGTTCTCTCTCTCTCTCTGTACATACATATTTATTTATTATTTGTTCAATAGGTAGGTTGGCTGGACCACTGACCCTTTTCAGGACTCAGTGAGTAGCAGTTTATACAGAATATAAAATACAGAATAAGCAGAGAAAAAAGAAGTGCTTTTTGAAATAGCAATTTGCAGCATACAAACTCTAAGTATTATTACGTCGACAATAAAGAAGTGTTATCAACAAGGACAAATATGTTGGCAAAAACATGAGTTATAAAAAAAGAGTTATGAACATATATACAGCAGAGAAACACATTCAGTAATATTTAGAACAACATGTAAGGATTTAGGTGAAAGAAATCATTATGTTCAGAACTTTAGCTTGACCTTCTACCTGGTATTAACCATTGTCACTGTACCAGGTACACTCGTCTACTTTAAGAAGATGGTCTCTGAAAGCATGTTTAAAACTTCAAGTGTATATTGAGATTTTATTTTTGGGGAAAGGTGGTTCCAAATATTATGCACTTTCAACACTAGCTATTTTGAAGCCTGGAAGGGTGATGCAATATTAATCCCAGAAGAGGACCAAAACAGGATAACTTTCTAAAGGCAAAATGGCTACAATTAAGTAATATAGAAAAAAACAGCCACAATATTATATGTTTCACATTGTGAAGAAACATTTCACCAGCTGAGCCCTAACTTATGCTTTTCATTGCAGTTCACATTAAAACATCTTTCACTTGCAGTTTAAAGTTACAAAACTGTAGAAGTAACATTTTCACATTTAATTTGGCTGGCTTTGACTAGTCTTGCTCCTGTAATGGTTAAACTAAGCAATTGTGAGATTCATCTGAGGTTGGATACTACACTCCCAACTTACTTGTAGTACTTACAAAAGCTATGAATGCCTGGCATTTCTCCTGTAACTTTTAAACTTTATAGCAGTTAGACACTTATACACGTTTCTAAAGGGCATTAAGTGTAGCTTTTTGATGAATATTTTTATCTGCTCCTGCATATTCCTTGTATTGTCACTTAGCATCTTTCCCTGTATAAAATTCCTTAGCTATTTGTTTAGCTGTTTAAATGCAACAGTTTCAGGCCTATTGTTGCATTTCATTATACCTTTTTAGCAAAGTTAATGCCTTCTAGTAAGTTTATAATTGCATTTACATGCATTCTACCAAGATGAAGCATAGGATGCCATTTTGCATATATGTGAATTGCTTGATTCAAGTTGCATTCTGATTGGATGATTTATTAATATTAATATTTTCCTATTCATAGTGCTTCTACATTGTTTTGCAATTTTATTCTACTGAACTCATGGATTCGTTCCTGACAAAACCCCAGCTAATTAGCACCCCAACCTCCCACCCCTCACTTTTATCTGTACCCCCTGACAACTCACCTTCAGTTCTCTCCACTCTTACCCACCCAAATCTAACTTCCTTCATACCCTTCTCTTACTCTGTTCCCCCTCTTCCTTTTTTTCTCATACCTGCCTGTTTCACCCCATCTCATTCTACCGTTGTAATGTATGTTTTTATTCCCCTTCATGTCACCTTAGTCAACTCTTCACTTAGTGTTATTTTCTTTTTGTATTTCTATACTCCAGAGCTTGTAGACTGTTTTATTTTGCATTGTATTTCTGAAATTATTATGGATCTACACCTACTACCATTTTTCTTCTATACCCATTTACCTAATTTCTTTTGTACTGTATGAAATTTTGCACTATATCTTGAAATTTGTTTTTGGTATCTATAACTACTTCTATATTCAGTATCTGTCATGTATCTGACGTTTTCTGTACTTTGTGTTAACTGTACCATGTTAATTTTTGTGTATGGAGCTTTTCTTCCTGGACTTCCACTGAAAAAGGGCTCATGCTCGGTCAGAGTCAGACATACACGGTTATCAAATGTCAAACTAAAATAAAAATAAAAATAAATAAATATTTATTTAATCTTCATAGACATTTTTCTTTCTGCTTGTTTGCTGAGACAGCTTATTCCATATATAAGAGATAAGCATGGGAACAGGCTGTCACACACAGTATACCCATGTGTCCTGCTTACATTTATGTTGCTTATTTTTGGATTGATAGTGGGTTTTTTTTTGTGGTGCCACAATTGTGGAAATCAGTGATTTAGAGACACTGTAGCTGCAATGAGGAAATAATAATTTGCACATCTTTGAATCACTTGGTGATTATTGTAAGCATTAACAGGTCCTTTTCTGCTGCCCTTGTGGTAATCACTGCTGGTGGCTGATGCTGCAAGTTGGCATAGGCATCCCCTTAATTCATTTTCTTACACACACATCCCTACACACACACACACACACACACACACACACACACACACACACACACACACACACACACACACACACACACACACACATGCATGCATGGACACACACACCACCTTACCTGTCCCTGATTTAAAAAACGCTCCTGATGCTACCTGTCATTTTTCACCATCCCTCATAAATCACAAATAATTACAGTCGATTAATAATACCAATTGTTAAAGTTTCATTCTCCAAATTGGTTAGAAAATGCATCATGATGTAAGACCTGTCAGTCTATTAACTCCTTGAGTGGATTTATTTATTTATTTAATTTATATTAACATTTGATTATCAGGAAAATCCCACTTGGCTAAGGTTTTCTATGCTGGCATGGGTAGAAAAGCTTCAAGTAAACTTACAACATGGTGTTACTATACAGCTGAACAGAATTTAAACAAATAATCAGGTACAACATATATAACATAAACAGAAAGTATTCAGGTACAATATATATTATATTAAGTTATATAATTGCAAAAATGAACACAACAGTCATATAAAAGATGCAAAGACACATTGAATTTCCTGATGGAAGAGACATTGACTTCTCTGGAGCTAGAAGAGATGTTCATAGAGATTAGCTCAGCTAGACAGAATGATTTTCTAACCATGACCAGGGCAACAATGGTGGAAAGATAGCTCACTGTCAACATAGGTACACAGATCTCTAATGACTGAATTAATTTTGAGTGGAATATTATTGATATGGTATGAATTATGAAACCTTAAACTTCCCAAAAAACAAGAATACTGTATCTTTTGGCAAGTGTAAGCCCATGGTCATTACAGTAGGTGTTTTTCCTGATGAAGCCATTAACATAGTATCTAAGTGTAAGAAGGGGAGCTCACAGCAGCCTGTAATTTGCAACTAATTTGTAGTAAAGGTTGACCAACAAGGTAATATTAATAAGCAATGTTCCTGATTTTTATAGAATACATTTATGTTCTGCTATTAATAGCTTTAGCCAGCTGCTTTATGGTATACTCTTTATTGGGCAGAGATGAGAATGACTACTAAGGGACATTACGTGAGCCTACTTGTTTGTGTTGTTTGGCTGTTTCCCTTTAGGCTGCATGAACATACTTGGTTTGTTTTCTTTTTTTTGTTTTTTAAGTCATTCCTTTTTTAATGTGGCAATGTTCCTTGCTTTGGCATTATGGGTCATACCATTTTACCTTCTATTTAGAGAGTTTTGGCAGTTCTAGATGGCTAATTTAAATAGATAGATGTCTGCACCTTTTACCGATGATTTTGGCCATGGCTATGTGGCTATACAAGGAGACCTTACTCAACTTATCAGCTTGCTTAGTCAGCTAGTCAGTATTCTCTCCAATAACATTGATAAACTGGTCCAAAATAACATCTGACTATGCTAATCCCTGACTTGTTCCTCTTCAGAAGAGGCTCAAACTCACTAGCATATGGTGGATAGAAGGGTAATTTTGAAACAAGACAGGACAAACAACTGCATGGAGATAGATATAGGTTCATAGGTTCATAGGTAGGTACTAGGCTATTGGCCCTAGGGCCTATATAAACCTAGCCAAAAATGTACCCTGGCTTTCACCACCCAAGAAAATTATTTTCCTGTGCCCCTGTTGAGCAGAGCCACAGAAGTGATCCCTGGGGTGTATTTCCTATTTCCCATCCACCCATCAAGATTTTTATTGAAGAGTGATAATGATGAACTTTGCTTGACATAGATGGGTAGGTTGTTTCAGAGCATGGGAAGTCTCTGGGACAGGAATCTATCCCTCCAGCATGTTCTGTTTATTGTGATGACAAGGTTTAGGTCCCTAGAGCATGTAGCTTGGAGGGATTGGGATTTCTTTAAGTGTAGCATGTCCAACAGCTCTGGGTTTAACATAGCTTTGTATGTTAGGCAGAGATCGCCTCTGAGTAGGCGATATGCGATGGAGTAAAGCTGGAGTTTTTTGAGATGGTCTGCATAGGGCATCTATTTGAGGCCAGTAATCCTCTTTGTGAGGTATTTCTGCGGCCTTTCCAGTTGTTCTAGATGTCTTGTGAGGTACATACCAAAAGGGGCGTTGTACTCTATAATGGGTCTAATGAGTGATGAGTAGAGGGGAACAATGACCTCTTCTTTTTCTGGATGAGAGACCTTTTGTAATGAGGTGAGCCACATAGAAGGATTTCTTGACCACTGTGGCGATGTGATTATCAAAGGAGAGACTACTGTCCACCTGTGTCCCAAGGTCTCATCACATTTTCAGCATTAAGTAGACTACCAGCTATGTGGTAGTTCATGGGTACAGAGTTTTTACCAAAGGGGATGACAATACACTTTTTGGCATTGAGCTTCAGGCCATGGCTTTGACACCAGGCATCTGTCTCAGTGAGGCCCTTTTGTAATATGTCCACATCATTAGGAGTTTCGATTATGACTCCTAGTTTGCAGTCATCTGCAAACTTTGTAAGCCAAAGACCTTCTGTGTTAGCCTGTACTTCAGAGAAGTAGATACCAAACAGGAGAGGACCCAGTACTGAACCCTGTGGTACTCCACTTGTCACTGGTCTGAAGTCAGATTTGGAGTCTGCTACTTTCACATTGTGCGTTCTGTCCATGAGCCAGTTGGCAACCCATCTTGTGACATAGGGATTTATACCTAGTTTAGTGAGTTTATCTATAATTCCATAGTGGGAGATGGTGTTGAAAGCCTTGGCAAGATCTAGATAAGCTGTGTGAGCCACCTTACCCTCATCTATGACTTTGGTGACTGCTTCAAAGAAGTCAATCAGGTTTAGGAGACATGATCTGTCTTTTACAAATCCAAACTAGGTAGGGTCCAGAGTTTGGAGATTACCAATGTCTTTGTTTATGAGTTCCATAATGATAAGTTCCATGGCCTTGCAGACCAGGCTCGTCAGGCTAATGAGGCAGTAGTTCCCAGGGTCCGTCGTGGCTCCCCCTTTGTGGAATGGGATAACCGTCATGGTGCACCATTCAGTGGGCACAAAGCCTGAGGTGAGGCTATGATTGAACATGGTACTTAGGTAGGATACCAGTTCATTCTGTAGTTCATGTAGAATGCAG
This sequence comes from Protopterus annectens, assembly GCF_019279795.1. Classification (NCBI taxonomy): domain Eukaryota; kingdom Metazoa; phylum Chordata; order Ceratodontiformes; family Protopteridae; genus Protopterus; species Protopterus annectens. Next base: position 539,398,582 of record NC_056748.1, on the reverse strand, counting down.
CCTGGGATATTGTCAGGTCCCATGGATGCTGTGTTCTTGGCTTTGGAGAGTGTGGTTTTTTTTTTCCATAATAAACTTTTATTGATATATATTTTCAAAATACAATAAAATCACACACATAATTCAGTATTATTACTATCAAAACTATATACAATATCTACATGAAATGCTTCCATATAAAATCATCATTATTCCAAAAAAGAAGACACCAGGGAAAAAAACAAAGCCAAAACATTTGTAGAAGTACTTTGCATCCATACATATCATACATATTTTCAAAACATTGTTTCCTCACATATACATCCAAATTTTAATATATTCCTAATAACAGTATTATGCTAATATAATGTTAAAAACCTTTTCCCATATTTTCGGGTTATTAATATTTTTGTTACTTTGCTTCAGAAGTAATTTATGTGCTAATATATGCTTTATAGCCACAAGCTTGAAATTATCCCATGATGTCTTATCTGGTTCTAATCAATTTGTAGCTATATATAACTTCATCAGCAAAAAAATATTCATACATATTATAGTTTGTGACCTAGAGAGCTCTCTTGGAGGAACGTGTAGAATCATAAATTCCCATGATAAAGTTGAACTTTGATAACCCATCTTTTGTAGTTGTGTTCTAAGAGAGTTCCAAAGTTTATATATACACTTGCAGCTCCAGAACATATGAAGAAGATCTGCCGTTTGATTTGTGCAATATGGACAAGTTGGAGAATTCCTAGGATTAAATTTATGTAACCTAAGACGAGTATAATAAGCATTATTCCAAATCATCAACTGCATATACATCAACTTTTGAAAAGAGACCGATTTTATTGTTAAATCAATTGCTTTTAATACCTGATTATCTGCTACTGTCATTTTGTTTACCCAATACCCTGACAACAGAATTTTATCCTGGAATTTTAAATCTTTAATTAATTTATTTGTTGTTGTTATAAATTTGACCTCCTGTTGGAGAGCCTGCCACATGGAGAGTGTGTTTTTACCTGTGCAGCCATGATTACAGGAACTTTGCATTCTTCTGGTATAGAGATGGGCTCTCTAGGGGGTGAGAGGGGGGTAAAGTTAGCAATGAACCTATCTGCCAGGATGTTGGCAATATCAGTTGGTTCTGTATATTTAGTGCTATTGTGCTGTAACTCAGAGCAGATCTGAGTGTTGCCATTGAGATTCTTGACATAGCTATAGAATGCTTTGTGGTTGTCTTTAGAGTCAGTGGCTATTTTGTTTTCGTAATTAGCTTTGGACGATTTTATGAGGGATCTCAGCGTCTTACTGAGGTTGACCAGGGAGTTCCTCCAGTCATGGGATTTTACTCTTTTTTGCAACAGTTTCTTTCTTCTGTTGTAGAGTTTGTTTATGGCAGAGGACCACCAGATTGGCTTCCTTTTTTTTTAGGATAGCATCTTGGTTCTATTAGGGATAGCATGATCCATGCACTCGTGTAAGTGATTATAAAGTGCATTTGTGTAGGATTCAGCAGTCGTACCTCTATTATCCATCTACATGGGTGTCATGAAGTTTGCCACTTCTGTCTTAAGAAGTGTGAAGTTGACTTTGGAGAAGTTTTTTATGGTGGTTTCCCTAATTGGGGGTGGGGGCGGGATGTGGATGTCTAGGGTGATTAGCTTGTGGTCGGATCTGACCAATGAGAAATTAACCTCTGGTGTGGAACACCAGTTGCCCATGTTGGCAATGACCAGGTCTAGGATATTGCTGCCCCTGGTGGGGGTGTGAATAAGTTGATCCAAGGCATTGGAATTTATGAATTCCAGAAAAAGTTGAGCAAAAGAGTTAGTACATGAGTAGTTTTCCCAGTTAATGGTGGGGTAGTTGAAATTGCCCATTATTAGGGTGTTAGGTAGTACCCTAATACTTTCCAGTATATCAAGAAATGAGGAGTGGGAATCCTGGGGCATGGTGGGGGGGTCTGTAGCAAGCTACAATTTGGATTGTGGTCTTGCCCAGAGTTAGTTGCACTTGGATAATCCCAGATGCATTATGCTGTGCAACTAGCCTGGATGTGTGGATATCCTTAATGAATATGGACACACCTCCACCTTTAGTGCTTTGTTCCGGGTTAGGTGGCTGAAAGGTGTGGTATGAATTATAGCCTGGTAATGCAGGGGTGCTCTCTGGAGCTTTGAACCAGGTCTCTGTCACTGCACAGATGTTGATATTCTCCATTTTAAGAAGTGCATCGAGTGAGTGCATTTTGAGGTTTAGACTTCTAGCATTGAGTAGCATTACCCTCAGAGTTTGCTTGCTTGTACCTGTTATGGTAATGAATTTGTCATTTGAACCTTGCCTAAAAAGACACTATAGGGGTGGCAAGAGCCTTAGCCAGTATCCGGAATACCAAGGGTGACAGGTGCAGGCCATCTTTGGCAAAGCATCATGGTCTATCGATCATGTCGTCCCAGGCAGACAAATACTGGATCCCCTTAGAATGACACCAGAAGCTTAGCCAATTGTTGAAGTCAATCATTTTGTCCTTGTACTGTGGTATCATTCTGGGTGATGGCAGGATGCTACTCAGGGCTAGGGTCATACCTGCGTGGGCTACAAGATCGGAGAGCTCCTCCATGTCTCTTTTCATGTAGTTCAGGGAGGTATGTATCAGGTCATTCACACCAACATGGACAATGACAGTGTCATATTTGTACTTGTTGTGGAGTGACCTGAGTGCGTGCATTATGTGGCTGATCCTGGCACCTGACAGGCAACTGACAGTAACTTTCAACTTGTTTAGCCTGGTGAGTGGAACATTAGTGTGCCTGACTATAGAGTCACCTATGACTAGAGTATTGGGTACATTGTTATGCCTTATGGGTTGTGGTTGAGTGGCACACTGAGTTTGTGGGCTATGTGTCATTTGAGTTGTGTTGGGGGGTGGAGTTTGCTTGCATTTCTGCTTTGGTGGTCCCTGATGCTTGGGCAGGTTTTTATTGAGAGCCTCCGCGAATGTAGGTGTGTGTTTTGTGTTTCTATGTGTGTGTTTTGGTGGTGTAGGTTTTGAGGGACTATGTGATGAGTGTGGTGTGGTGCAAGTGTTTACCTTCTCCTCTTGACTGTCTAGTCCAGTCTTGGGTGAAGAGAGCTTTGCTTCCAGTTTGGCTATATAAGTGCATCTCTCACAGGTTGTAGTGTTGGGTGGTAGGAGGAGAGAGTTGTCTGTGTACATGAGGCAAATGCTGCATTGCCCCAAGATGCCCAGATTCATCAGGTAGACAGGAGAAATCACCAGGAGCTGACCCTTAGACATGCCTGGATAGGTGCTTATTTATTAAGTACTAAAAACTACTTTCCTCTAAACAAGTGAGGAAAGTTGAATGCTCTAGTAATTTGCAGCTTATTATGTGCTTACAATGAGTTCTGAACAAGTGCTGAGTTCAAAGAAACAGATTTGAGTGCTGAAACTAGAAAACTGGCTAGTTCTAAGAAATAAAATTAAGCTAGAAGGCTTCCCTCCAACACAGAAAGGCTTGGGGGTTCAGAAGCCTACAAACAGTCTAGACCACTTACAGGAAAGGCAGGAAACAAGCTTAATTTTTTTTCTTTCCCAGATGCTCTCTTTGTACACAGTAGGAGTGCCTGAAATCAGAATATGATCTCATTGCACTCAGTTGAGTGAACAAATGAGATGGGCCCAGAAGGAGTATCCAAACACAAATTTACAAGAGGGGCAGGCAGTTTCAAAGCCACCAAGATTAACACCAAAACAAAAACAGGGAGGGTGGGTGGGGAACTAACTGACAAAACAGAGACAAAACTTCCAGTTCAGTTAATATTCAATGCAACACAAATAAATCAATTAAAATGCTGTATTATTTGAAAAAAGTGCAGATAAAAGGTACTTAAATTCTCTTATATGTCCGGTTGAATACAGCTAGATGTTAGCTGGCCAGAGTTGTGGTTTTAAGCAGAAAATATTCCAAAATGTACCACTTAAATACGCAGTGACAGGAAATCAATGAATGAGACTACCCCCACCTGCAATTACTAACAGGCAATAAAAATCTAGCAAGCACTACTGACAAAACAGAGTCAAAACTTCCATTTCAGTTAATATTCAATGCAACACAAATAAATCAATTAAAATGCTGTGTTATTTGAAAAAAAGTACAGATAAAAGGTACTTAAATTCTCTTATACGTCCATATACTTCGTAATGACAGCAGGAAGTCATTTACATTCAGGGACGTCGGGAGGCATACACACTGTACTGATTTCAATACAACGTCTTAGACGAGGGAGTAGCATTCTTAAAAAAAAAAACATACGTATTTTTAAAGGTTGTTGGCTCTTTTAAGGGGGATACAAGCCAGTCGGAAGTGAGCTCACATCATGTCCGGCTGGCTGCGAAAGGGAAATGTGCAGTAGTGAGCAAGTGGAAGAAGACAATTGCAAATGTGAAGATGGAAGGCAATCGAGTGTCACAAACAGATTATGTGTGTGTGTGTGTAAATGTCCCCACAGAATACACCTGCTGGCTATAGGTGTGTGTGAAAATGCCCCCACAGAATACACCTGCTGGCTATAGGCATGTGTGAAAATGCCCCCACAGAATACACTTGCTGGCTATAGGTGTTCAGGCTCAAACCCTGTACCTTTGCTTCAGGGTAAGAAGAGCCTAAAGTCCTTAACCACCACCATTTCTGAACTTTGTTCAGATTTGTTTTTCTAATGGTTGTTAGCTATGGTGAGAAGTGAGAACTGAGAACTGAAGTTGTATTTCCCCCATTATTGTTTTTGTTGTTTGTCCAGGTTTTTTGTGCTAAGATGTGAAGTGAGAGCTATATTTGTATTCCCTCATTATTGGCTTTGTTTGTCCAGGTTTTTTTGTGCTAAGAGGTTGAGAGCTATCTAAATGATAGCCATTAAGTTTGTCTTCCTATTTTTCAAACTGCTGATTTAGCATAGTGGTATGTTGCACTGATTGTAATGCATATGGTTCTGGGTTCAAGACATGCATGGTGATAACACAGCATTTTATTCTAGCAACTTTCCAAAATTATACAAGCAATGTTTAAAACGTGTCCCTGGTTTTTGAGCTTTTGTCCCCCCCCAATAAATGTTGGCTTTTTCCAGATTTCTTGTGCTGCAAAGTTTTGAGATACAGTTGAGTGTTGACATTTTACAAGGAGCTGAGAGCTGCAGGGGAACTAAAGTTTAATGCTGCTTATGCTGAGTCTGCTTGTACTGTTAATAGCACAACAGGTAGTGTACTTGCTTTTGATGCAGAAGGCTGTGAGTTCTTCTCCCACAGTAGGTAGATGCATTGCTAATACTGTACTGTGTTGTAAAGGAGGGTGGATGCTGTAGTCCGTTTTGGCGATGATATCTAGTAGTAACTATGAACCTGTTATCAGTTTGCCATCCATTCCCTATTGCAATATTACTAGCGTATCATTGTTTTTAATGCAACATAGGCAATTTATTCCTCAAGGGCAACAGGCACTTTATTTGTAGATGAAATCATGAAATATAAAGTTGCTTGCTAGCAGCAGCTTCTTCATTAGTTACAGATTTCTTTAATGTGGAATTATGTAGATGGTTTTTACTAGTTCCGAGATTGAGCATATTTACTGATACGGGTGGACTGTAGAAGTTTGAGTAGACTTTTATGATGGAAATATTATGAATTGGGCTGTTTTGTCATTATTGATGCATGCATTTTGTTTCATTGTTTACTGGAAAAATGTTCAAACTAATAAATTTAAAATGCTCTCTAACAACTATACTGTATTGTACAAGGAATATAATTTAATACAATCAGGAAGGTGTATCAAAGAGCACGTGTATGTTTCATGTGTAAGGAGCCTATGATTTGAAAACAGCCCAAAGTTAATCTTTATCTGCCATTGGTAAAATGTATTTTCTTTGAATGTAGGTTTCAATGCTGTTTCAATGAATGTGAGTTTCAAGGGCAGAGAAGTTTTAATGCTAAGTCTAGTTTCATTGTGAGACTGCATTGCTTTGTTTAGCAAATATTTATTGGTGTTCGTGCTGTAAAATGCAAAATAAAACTTTTTCTGGCAAATCATTTAGGAATGAAGTCACTAAATAATGACCGACTTTAAGTTTCAGACATCACAATCTTCAGAAAAATGCATGCTAAAGCAAGACCTGATATTCTATCAACTGTCTTAATTTTATACAAGATCAATTTTTAGTACTGTTTGTATGTTCCCCCAATATATTTGGACTTGTCCAGATTTCCTGCATTAAGAAGTTGAGAGGTATCTGCAAATAAATCGCTTTATAGAATTAGGAATATCCAAACCTCTCAACTGTCCCCAATTTTGGCTCAAAATGTTGCTCTCCCCCTAATAATCTCTCCGCAAAATACCAATTTTAGAAGAAAACGTGGAGGGTTTACTCTTATAAATAACTGTAATGATCAGAGTTATACATTACTTTTATTTCAGAAATGCATGTAGATTCTCTAATTTTGTCAGCTGCTCAAGTTAACTGTGGTCATATTAAAATGGTGTCCCTTCTTTGACAGGTTTCCAGCTGTATTGTCTGGCAATTTTATATTTTTGCATCACATTTTTGGTCCATTTTTCATAAAATTGCAGTTTTCTGGCAAATTAGTGGCAAATCGTTAAAGACTGAAGTTAGAAAATAATAGTAGACATTTGAGTTTCAGATTGCATACCTTTCAGAAAATTCGTACTAATGCAAGACCTACTACTATTCTATTATCTTTCTAAGTTTATAAGAGCAATATTTAAAAAAATGTCCTTATTTTTGGGCCTTTGCCTCAGTTTTATTTATGCTCTAAGAGGTTGAGAGGTGTGTGTGTGTGTGTGTGTGTGTGTGTGTGTGTGTGTGTGTGTGTGTGTGTGTGTGTGTGTGAGGTAGGTAGGTAGGTAGGTAGCATACCTCTCAACTGTCCAAATTTTGCAGAATGTCCAGATTTTTGCCCCATATTTTTTGTGTGTTCCTCATAAATTTTGTGATTTTCTAGAAAATCATTGAAGGCTGAAGTTGCTAAATAATGACAGACATTTGAGTTTCAGACTTCATGTCCTTTAGAAAAATTTATACTAGCACAAATCCTGTTATTCTAGCAACTTTCTCATACTAGCACAAATCCTGTTATTCTAGCAACTTTCTAAGTTCACGAGAGCATTTTTAATATCTGTCCCTGTTTATTTTAGGCTTTGTCCATATTTCTTGCACTAAGAGGTAGGTAGGGGTGTGTGTGTGAATGAAACACCCTAGTTAGGGCTAGCAGGTGGTTAGTAATTTACTCAAGCTCAAAACCTGTACCTTAGTTACAGAAAACAAAAGCATGAATCCTCTACCCCAACTACCATGCTGCATTTTTCAAAGAACTGACTTTCAGGTTCATTTTCAATTCAAGGAACCGAGTTTGAGTGAATCTATATTATATTACTGAAGAGGCATTACAGCGAATGCCTCTTCATCAACACTAAAAGTGCGAACCGTGAATTACGAGAATGGCCGTATCGTGGCTGAGGAGGGGGGTAGCAGTTTGAGAGCTGTGAGTACAAATTTGAAAATCCTAGCTACACCCCTGTTTACATTGTATAGAATAGATTTAAACTCTTGGTTCAAACAGGATTTTAGTTTTCCCACAACTGAGTCAATAAACGACATCAGCTCTTTTAGCACAACATTAACAGCGTTTTCCAAATAACTGAACAAAGAACGCTGTCTACAAGATGATAATGGTTATTTAATGGAGCACATCAAAGTGAACAGAGTCCTGAAGGGTTCGACAGTGTTTAAATTCCCAAATGGACTTAGTTTTGGAACTGGGGAGTATGTTGAACATACTAATATGTTCGATCGACATGGCATTGAATTCATTGTCAAATGGAATAATAAACAGATTAAATCTTTATTTGATTACCTTAATGTGCTTCATAACAGTATTGCTAATGATCTCATCTTTGAATATAGTTACGATAAATATGATATCATTTGTAAAAAGGTTGAGCAACAAGCTAATATTAATAACTAATGTTTCTGATTTTTATAGAATACATTTATTTTCTGCTATTAACAGTTTCAGTCAGCACCTTTAAGGTGTACTATTACTTGGACAGAGCTGAGAATGAGTACTAATGGACACTACGTGAGTCTACTTGTTTGTGTTGTTTAGAAAGGAAATTAAGTCACCTGATGCATGTTATTAGTCACCAATTATTTTGTGACAGTGGATTTAAAACAGATTTTTATGACTGATTTAGTTCTGATAAAGTCTCCTGGTTAGAGATGAAAGAAATAAACTCTTTGGTTCAATAAGGAATTAGTCTAAGAGAAGACCTGGTGTTTTTTCTTTTTATGTGTGCCTGGACTTCACCACCCAATATATGTGGTGGTTAATGTTTTTTTTTCTATCTCAGTTGACTGCAGTTTTCCTGGTTATTAGTTTTAAACATGCCTTTGTACATTTGCCTAACAGTGACAAATACATTTGTGTGTGTGGTCACGTGGAAGGAACTGCAGCTCAAAGAAATATACAGTGATATCAGGTTGAGTTTGACTGTTAATTTAGCTCAGCTATAATTGTTGACTTTGTCAACAAGAGATGAACACTGGTCTACCTTTAACAAGGAGGTAGATGCACACAGTTACTACAAACAGGCAACATGTTAGCATGATACACAAGGTTACTACAAACAAGCGACATGTTAGCATGATACACAAGGTTACTACAAACAAGCGACATGTTAGCATGGACTAGGTCAAGAACATATGCACCTCTAGTGGGAAAAGGAGCTAGTTGGTCAAGGGAATCAGTATTAACAAAATCAAGGGATCTCTGAATATTTTTCCCACTGGTGTTATTAGTCTTTTAGTTAAGGCATGGATTGTTAAAATTCCCTTTAAGCAGTATATTACATTTAAGAGTTATTTTTTTTCAGTGAGTTACTAATGGTCAAAAGGTTTAAAGCTATACATTCAGTGACATGTGTTACCATTAAATTAAGTGCAGTTTTGATGATAATTTTTATGTGTGTGTGTGTGTGTGTGTGTGTGTGTGTGTGTGTGTGTGTGTGTGTATATATATATATATATGTATATATATATATATATATATATATATATATATATATATATATATAATTATTTTTTTTTAGATAATACTAAATGTAATATGTGCTTGTGTGTGTGTGTGTGTGTGTGTGTGTGTGTGTGTGTGTGTGCATTTGTTTGTCTTGTGATATATTGCCGACTAGTGTCAGCTGCATGATTTATGGGCTGTACTATTTCAGCAGTGTGAAAGGTGGCTTCAACAAATGTGCCACAAGTGGAAGCAACCATTCCTTCCTATATGTAAAAAGACAAATGGACAGTGATTGTAGGAGGAGTGGGAGCAGGATGTGGAGCTTTAGAGTAGAGTGAGATAAAAATAGTGGGAGAAGGGCAAGGAAGGGATGGAAAAGATCAGAAAAGATGTATGGTGGTGCCAGCTAAACAGAGAAACTACTGAAGCCCTAAACTGCCTGGCCGCTGGGTAAAAGGTGACCTGCTAATGAAACTCTAAGAAGTGTCCTGTTTCACAGTGAGTTCTGAGAAAGAGAGAGAGAGAGAGAGAGAGAGAGAGAGAGAGAGAGAGAGAATGCTTACAATGCAGTCTGTGAAAGCTGCAGGACTGATCTCAAGAAAATTTTGTGTGAAGGGTCGTGTCTGAACAGAGCTTGGTATGAAGAGTTGCATTCAGGGTTGCCCATGCAAAATAGAGCATGGGCACATTTAGAAATAAAGGAACTGGGGAAAAGGCATGGTTAAGACTGTTTGATATCGGACTGAAATTAGTTTATTTATCTTGTAAGTGAAAGAAGCAACTTTGTTTGATTGCCTTAGTTTGATTTATGACTAACAACAGTTTATGGTATCATGAGCACATGCCTTTGTTTTACATAAGAAAGAGTGGTGACATGCATGCAACAGTATGGCTATAGTTGAGTTCATTTCAGCTTAAGGCCCCATAAAAGATACATACGTACACACACACACACATATATATATATATATATATATATATATATATATATATATATATATATATATAAAATACATATATATATATATATATATATATATATATATATATATATATATAAATACATATATATTGGGTCTACTTCATATTATCAAATTCTCACTTACCCGAAAACTTTATATATATATATAGATATATATATATATATATATATAGATATATATATATATAGATAGATAGATATATAGATATTTAGGTATAGATATATCAAGCTTTTAGCCAATAGTATAACAGCTTATGCGAGTCCTAGTTAAGTGAGTTTTTGAATACAGTCTCTCTTTCCCCAACTTTGATTACTTCTCATCTGCTTCAATAATTTAATGATTAGACCAGTCAGAATGCCAACCAGTAAGGTCAGGGTTTGAGTCATACTTGAAGCAGTCTTCTTTAGTGCTGTTCTATTACAATATGATCTGGACTTACTTTTGCAGCTTTGCTATATTATTGCCTCTAATGTGGATGTTGATTTGTTGCCTGTTTTCTTTCGGCACAGGCTCATACCATGTCTCTAAATCTTTTGCATTGTATTCTGCCCTGCAGAGTTACCAATAATTCATAGATTATGAATTTAGATCAATATGAACTATATGAGTGGTGAAGATCAGTGTACGTAGGCACCTACAACATTGCAAAACGTAAAACAAATATGGTAGAATTGATAACTTAATGCTATAAATATAGTTTTATAAGCAGTAGCTACTTCAAATGCTGGTGTCATAGGGAGTGGCTTGGATGTCAAGCTTAAAGAGCTCTAAACTTCACAGGGATGTTTCTGGAATACCTCAGAGCAGCTATAAAAGAAAAAGATGTGAAAGAACTAGAAAGAGAAGCTGCAGAGGTGGAGCTGCTGCTAAACTGAAGAGAAACCTCCACAGGCCTGCATTACCTTCAGTATTTTGTACTTATGTCTGCTCACTGGATAATAAGATGGATTAGCTGAGCATGGAACTTACAAAAAATATGGTGAGGGACATTTGTTTGTTTCTGTTCTCTGAAACATGGCTGCATAGTAACATTAGTGACATTGCTGTGAACCTAGAGGGGCTAACTCTCTTTAGAGCAGATAGGTATAAAGCACAGAGTGGTAAAGCTAAAGGCAGTGGTGTATGCATCTATGTTAATAACAGATGGTGCAAAGACTGTAAGATGATTCAATCATACTGCTCCAAAGATGTGGAAATATTGACAGTAAAATGCAGACCTTTCTATGTACCAAAGGAAATCAGTGGGATATATGTCACAGCAGTGTACGTCCTCCCAAGTGCTAACACCACTGAATCTCAAAATAAACTCCATAATATTATCTGTGAGCTACAAAACAGAAACACAGAATTTGCACATGTGATAGCAGGTGGTTTCAACAGAGCTGAGCTTAAGGAGGAGCTACCCCATTTTTATCAGTATGTGGATTTCCCCCACCAGAGGGGAGAATACCTTAGAAAGCTTACTGCAATATTAAAGGAGCCTTTAAAGCTTTGAAGCACCTCAGCATAGGCAGCTCTGATCACACTGATATCCTTCTTCTGCCTACCTATAAGATGGCTATGATCAGAAAAAAAGCGACAACTAAATAGATCCGAATCTGGCAGGAGAGTTCCATGGATTGCCTTCAGGACTGTTTGAATACCACCTGTTGGGGGGTCTCCAAAGAAGCTGCTATGCACAACTTCCATTTAGACATAGACATCTATACTGAATCTGTTCTTGCCTACATAAATAAATGCATGGAGAAAGTAACTACCATGAAAGCCATCACTGTAAGAGCTAATCAGAGTTACAGAGAGAAAGAAACACAGCCTTCAAGGCAAATGACAAAGAAAGTTTAAAGGTGGCCAGGTCAAATCTGAAAAAGAGCATCAAAGAGGCAAAGAGGAAGCATGGAAGGAAAATTCAGATCTGCTTCCAAGACATGAGGGACATGATAATCCTATGGCAGGAGATATAGCAGCTCACAGACTATAAGTCCAAATCACCCCAATGTGATGACAGCTTGGAATTCATAAATGAAGTGAACTCCTTCTTTGGCAGATTTGAGAACACCACCACCGTACCTTCTAAAACAAACACTGACAAAGAGGAAACAGTGCTCATCTTAAACTTCGAGCAGGTGAGACTTCAGCTTAAGAAGGTGAATCCTAGGAAGGCTGCTGGACCAGAAAACATACCTGACAAGGTGCTGATGCTTCAAAGATGTAAAATCCAACAAGAACACTGTAAGACAAGTGTATAAAAACCACTATTTATTCCAGAAAATAAGATAAGCGCTTTCGCATTGCTGCTTCATCAGATCTAAAACAATTAGGCATAGTATACGTCACATTAAATACTCTAGAAAATTAATCAGCAATTTAACTGTTAAAATTCATTAGCATTTCAAAGGGAAACGCTCTCATTGACATTTCTAAAAGGAGAAATCTGTTGAACATGAAATGTGTATACATAATCCACACAACATATATATATTTATCATGCATAGATATCATGCATAAATACAGAAATGTAAATTCTGATAAAATTGTAAGGCAATACTTCCAATACTATAATGGATATAAAATATTTACTCAAACTAAAATGGTCATATAAAAAACTAAAGTTCTAAATGCACAATCAAAATATATATTAAAAAGTATATACAAACTAAATCAATCATGTTTAACAATGTGGAATGTGTTTGGAATAAAAATGTATGTATGAAGAATAAGCATAAACCAGGTCAATAAAGAACTGAATTGTGTAATATGAGTGAAGTAAAGCAAGAAGATGTATGTGGAGTGTAATGCGAAGAACAGCGCTTGCTAGACAAAAAACAAATGTATGTGAACCAAATCAATAAAGACTGAATTATGAATAAAAATGATGGTGCAAAAGGGAACATATCCTATATTATCCATTTATTTGACATTTCTTCTTTGCTTCAATTTAGGTCTGATTGAGGCTCTCTCATTTAAACCAGAGCCTCTATCAGCCTTCAGTGTCATTATCCATTCCGTTTCTTTCCCTTCAGTATATGTTCTAATGTCACCACCTCTGGGGTTGGGATGTATCACTTCCAAGACTTGGAAACAAAACTTATGTTGTGAATTTGTTAAAGTAATATGCTTGGCCAAAGCATTATGTACACTACCCTTTTTCATGTGGTAGATATGTTCTCTCATTCGGTCCCTAAGTGGACGGTTGGTTTTACCAACGTAGAATGAGGAACAAAGTTGACATTTGGCCACATAAACAACATGTGATGTCATGCAATCAGCTGTAACAGAAGTATGATAATGTTTGTTACTATCTGGGTGGAGGAAACCAGGTGTGCTATCTATATAGCAACAAAAGTTGCAATGTCCACATGGTTTCGTATAGCCATCTCTCGTGTTGGTGTGACTATTTGTAGTGTAACAAAGCCTCCTTTTCAGATTGTTCTTATTCCTGTATACAAATCTTGGTTGATCTCCAACTATATTTTTGATGTCATCATCAACATGCAGAATTTCCCAATGTTTGCCAATTAATTCTCTCAGTGCAAGATGATCAGATGAGAAATAAGTACAAAACCTTGGGTATTCTGCAGCATTTATGTTAGAAACCCTGGAAAGGGTTAAATCATGTGGTCCAAAGTATGGTAAACCTATACTAGATCTTAATTGAGATGCATCACTAAGGTGTCTATTGATCTCTTTATTACTATAACCCCTGGAGGAGAGTCTATTTCTTAAGTCATTCAGCTCTGTTTCAAACCCAGATCCTGTGGGATTGAGTCTGGATGCTCTAATGGCTTGACCTCTCATAATGTTCTTAAAAACTTGGGGTGGGTGCATGCTTGACCTAAGCAAAAGATTGTTGCTGTAGCAACTTTTACGATAAACCCCTGTGTTAATGATATTGTCGTCAAGCCTCTCTATATACATGTCAAGGAATTCTATTCTATGTTGTGAGTGTTTCATGGTAAATTTAAGACAGGTGGTCAGGTCATTCATAATAGTGTACATTAACTCAAGTTGTTCCAGAGTACCTCTCCACAAAATGAATAAATCATCGACGAAACGTCGATAGAAAGCCACATGCTGTTCGAACAACTCTTCTTTGAACAGAATATGTTCTTCCCAATAAGCCAAATACATATTGGCGTAGCTATTGGCACATGGTGTGCCCATAGCTACGCCATCTCTCTGTCTGTAAACACAATCATCAAACATAAAAAGATTGTTTTCCAGGACTAACTCAAGGAGGCAAGTTATTAAATCGTAGGTTTACCCCGGGAATCATATCTGTGTCACTGCTGGACAGAGGCACAACAAACTAATGGGCACAGTATTTTTTCATATAAGGGGTGGCGTAAGCCACAAAAATTTGGGCTAGGCTTATAAATGCCTTAGGGCAGATAGCCTAGTATAAACCTATGAACCTATGAACCTATAAATCAATCTTCATTGGCGTATAGTTACTATGTTCCTTAAGATAGTTGGTGACATGTGATAGCCCTGAGCTGTTCGGTATAACTGTAAATAAAGACTGAATGTCAAAAGTGACAAAGAAATACTCAAATGTGATAGTCCTGTCTTTGGTACAGTCATATAGGTCAAGTAAGAACTGTTTAGAATCTTTTAAAACAATGTTGTTAAAATTTAACACATGTCTGAGGTGTTTCTCAACATAAACAGACAAGTGCTCAGTCACCCACCCCCGACCTGAGACTATCGGTCTCATGGGTGGGTGGACTGAGCTCTTATGTATTTTCGGAAGGCCGTGTACAGTTGGTATCATAGGATGAAGGATAACAAGATATTCATATAACTCCTTGTCTATCAGCTGGCCCATAAATATGTCATGTATGGTGTCATGCACATATCTAATCGTAGATTCGATGTCCTGTGGTGTAATTTGTTCATAGAAATTATCACTTAACATAGATATCATTGATTCCATATAGTCAGAGGTATCCATAACAACTACCTTCCCGCCTTTGTCTGCGGGTCTAATCATTATATTTGGGTTGTTTTGTAACCTCTTAAGGCTAGCCCTTTCTCTATATGTAAGGTTGTCCCTTTTAAAATCTTGCTTACTTATTCTTCTGCTCTCATAGTAACTATAAAGTTCTTCTTCCGTCAATCTCATGTATGCCTCTACTAGGGGATGATTAGTGGGTGTAAAATCACTGAGATTTTTGAATTTGAACCCAGTGTTTCTCTGAGTAGTATCTTTAAACATGTATTTGAGCATGATGCTTCTACAAAATATCTTCAGATCTAAGATGGTTTCTGTCAACTGACTCTGGGATCTGGGTATAAAATTTAACCCTTTATTTAATAAATGAAATTCATCTTTGGTTAGAGTGGAATGAGAGATGTTGTGAACTAGCGTTTGCCCGTCCACATTTTCCTCAACGTCTTCTGAGGTGTATATTCCTCCGACAACTTCCTCTTCTGTCTGCCCCTGCTCACAGATCGGGAACGATATATATTTTTCTCTGTTCTCACTGGCAGGGGAAAAGAAAGATGTGGGAGTGTGTTGAGGGTGGGGGCTGAATTTGTAGGAATGATTTTCGGTCTCACTACAGGTCCACTATCTAAGTGTGAAGGTTTAGATTTCTCTATTTGTTGTTTAGATGTATCATTAAGTACATTCACATCTGGGTACAAATTAACATTAGCATTCGTAGTAGCATTAAGTACATTCACATCTGGGTACAAATTAACATTAGCATTCGTAGTAGCATGTACTAGATGTATAACATCTGTTGAGTCATTCACAAAATCAGAAGGTACAACATTATTACATCTATCTGTATCAGAGGTAGATGCAGCATTACTTAATCTGTCATTATTAACAGGTTGTTGCATGTTAGAAAAACCAGTTTGAGAAACAGTTGGAGAAACAATGACATCAGTTCTAGAAACATCACCAGTTCCTGAGACGTTTATACTGGATGTTACAGTCCTGGCAGCATTGCCTTGTTGCAAACTGCCAGCAGTATTTCCTGTCTGAGTCCTGTTCGTGTCATTTGAATTAAACCTGGGCCACACAAAGATGTTACCATTTTTAAAATCATTAGTGTCCCTAATGACTTTGTGTCGTTTTTGTTGAAAGAGTTTTCTTTCAAGAGCTGAAATGCTATCTAGCATATTCTCAAACAGTGGTAACATTATCTCAGAAGGAAACTCATTGAATAAAGTACGTTGCTTGTCACTAATTTCTTTCATTAATTTAGCCTCTTCAGGCTCAAAGAAGTCAATCAACAGCTTTAAGTAACTCCGACTCACCTCCATATTCAAACGCTGCCATTTAGCCAATAGTTCTGGATAGTCCCTGCCCTGACTGGGCATATTAAAAACTCGTAGGCCTCTCGGTATAATATTCCTGTCTAGGCTATCTACCTACGCATGGCGGATATTGAATTAGACTACGTTCCCAGAGATGAACATCATGGGAACATAGTTACGGCGAATCACACAGTTGAGCAGAGGTTTCAACAGCACCTCAGAGGCATCGGTCATACCGCATGGTTTCTAGATGCAGAGTTAACATCCACTGATGCCTCGGGACACAACTTCGATAGTAACAAACTGCATACACTACTGGAAGGTGTAGAAAAGGATTTTACTAAACTGAAGAGGCTCCAGACGCAACGTACACATTTTCAATTGTGTCTAGACAGGAACAATAAGTGCAAATGTGTTAATGTTTCTGCAAATACACAGCTGAAATTACCCATTCTATGCACTTCAGTTAACTGCTCCAAAATGGAACATACAACTATTCTACTCTGGCTAAGCCTAACAGTTGTTCCTAGGTCAACATGGCAACCCTTAACAATCGTAGGGTATATACGATCTGTCAACAATAGTATCACACTTACCAAGTACAGGACCTCGGAACTCCAGTCACACCTGACGTACCTCTGAAAATGTGAGGGAGAGGTATTGTCAGCAATGCCAAATGTTGCATAGTTACAAGGTAATAGGTGCATATATCCACATGTATAGTAGCTAATGTGTTACTGCCTACATTGCTGATATTCTGATTATGTGTGCACAACCATGGATTAAAACCAACCCCTCCTCAATGCAGATAGACCTGACATCCATGTTCTGGTGTGCAGAGTCTGTCACAGTGGCTGATACAGTATTATACTGATAAACACGGTAAGCTTACCAGAACGCTCCTCTGATGTAGGTGCTGTAGCACCCACTTCCAGGGGGTCTATATTAGAACATCAAATGTTTAACGGTTTAAATCACTAAAGGTCGACCTTTAATGATCGAACCATTAAAACTTCAAATGTTCAGAAAAAATAAATTAAAAAAAAAAGAAAATCTAAAGGGTGTAGCCCCCCTGCACCCCCCACACCCCCCGCTACTTAAATATACCAACTCCGAGACTGCACTACATTGAACTAAATGGAAATCTCCTCTTATGGAGATTTCCATTTACCCACTCAACATCCTGCACTTTCGCTATTCTCATGTCAACAATGTCAGATTTGACATTGTCGGCTTTCGAGAATATAATATGGACCCCCTCCAGGATGTATGGGGTGATGGATGCCTTGGAGCTGGCAGCTGATTCTAGGTTTGCCAGGATTACCTCTGTGGCTGAGAGTGGTTCTTCTGTTGCAGGCCCATCACTGGAGGCAGCATGATCCCTGACCACAGCAGCTGCCCTTTGTCATGCAGCATTGACCATGTGGCTCGGTGTCAGTCCTGCTCATAGGTCCTGTCCTGTTGTGAGATCTGGTTCACTGTTGTGATGAAATCAGCCCACAGTGATGCACATTGGTCATGATTTTAGTGAATCTGGGCAGCAGAATGTGGTGATGCAGTCTGAAGCCATCCGGCATAACATTATTTTGTAGGGCATTAAATGCTGGGTGCCTCCTGTGATACATTGTTCCTGAAAGACAACAAGAGGGGAACACATCACAGGACTAGATACATGGACATCCACTATGTACAGACCCAGTGCAACCAAAATGTGCTGCACTATCCACTGCTCCCTCACACATCATACCCCGAAGTCTATTAACACAATGCATGTGTGGCTATCACCAAGATACTTGAAGTAATGGTTATGTGTCTGTGTGCTGTGACAGATTCTGCTGTATGTCTCTACACCCATCACTGCAGTCTACTGTGGTGTGTCCCTACTGGCAAAGTCCCACTACTATGTCATACAGCCACTGTCAGACAAATAGCTGTGTGCTATTACAACTATATGGGGACAGTCCAGCAACACCAGTGTGCCACAAAGACAGCAATGCAAACCTGATGTAGTATATGTTCTTTGTAGGCATCATACCTCTCCAGTACACATATGTTTGCAGAATGTGACCGTGTGCCTCATAGATGTGGTCCTTTTGGCACAAACATGTAGATGTCTGACAAATGGCTGGCCAATCATTGATGGTTGTTGTCAGGATATAGATAATCTGGCTGTCACATGGCAGACCCCTCAGAAATCACTTATGCTACAGTAATCTCCATTAGTCTATTCATAGTCTTACTTTGTATGGCCAATATGTATACTTTGTTGCTGAGTTTGGGCCTGTGCCCTTACTAATAATAGTTCTGACCTGAATTCATGCTGTAAGGGGTTGACAGGTATGTTAACCATAGCTCTCAAGCAATGAGATACGAACGTCAACAAAACAGTGACCTAGCCAGCATACATCAGGGACAGTCAGGGACACCTTTACAATATCTAAACTATTTCTGTGAGACACTGACAGATTGAGAGGAGGTGAATTACAGTACATCATGTAATATTACAGCTGTGTACACAGTTACTTACTGTCAGTATATCTAACTCATAATCCCCTATCTTTCCTACAGGAGCTGACCATTGTAGGGGGGAGTAATGGGTAGAGCTGTGATTTGATTCAAAGCAGGGACAGTTGAGAGGCATGCCTATAGCTGTTGGACAGCTAAGTATCACCAACATGTCAATGCCATAGATGTACTACAGACCTACTGTTGTAATCCCTTTACCCCATACCTCCATCCTCCCATCTGCATCCCATTATATGCGCACATGTATTACATACCTGGTAGAGTGAAGTAATGCTTTTTTGACCAGATCCTTTGCAAACAGCTTACTAAACCATAGTGTGTCTGAGCAAAGCAATATACAGACCTGTTCCCCACAGGTTGTTTATTGCTTTTTGTAGGTAATGCTCATTAACAGGTAATTGCCTGCACACTAATCCATGGTTCAGACTTGCTAATTGCATCCAAAACAGCTGGGTTGCACTTTCATTAGCCAATGACATGGTACCATAGTGCAATATTTAAAGCCTTCATGTAGGCCTTGATCTCTTTCTTAGTCTTTGAGATGGACATTAGTGAGGTGTGGAGACTACATCATCACAGAGGGTAGGTACAAATAATGTCCACTGTTGAGATTTATGAGGTATGTCTACAGTTTTGCATGGTATGTTTGTCCATTGTCCCATGGTATTTTGATTATCTGGCAGTTCAGTGGTAAACATTGTGGGTTGAGGTCATAAGGAGAGAGTGAGAGACATTTGAATCTCAGACAACATACCCATCAGAATATGCATGATGCTGCAGTAGCTGCTATTCTATCAGCTCACTATCTTTGTAGGGGCAAACTATGAAACATGTCCCTGTCACTGGACCTTTACCCCCCCAACACCCTTTATGTATAATTTTATCTGGATTCCTTGTTCTAGGGGTTGTGAGGTATGGCAGATCTGTAGGAGCTAGCTTAACATACAGCTGTGTATGTTCCAGGCTGCAGCTGCAACCTAAGACACATAAAGGGGAAGTGTGAACTCTTTGGAGGACAGGAAGCTGTATGTGTAACTGAGGCAACAGTGTCAGCTGTGTCATCACAGCAGAGCAAGGGTAAGGGTACCCTTTACACTCCAATTGAAGCATGTGCGTAAGGTACATCTGTTATGTAACAGTGCTTATCCCAGATTAGTAGGTGGCATGTAGTTTGTCTATACAAATATGTGCAGTGTGTTCCTACTTAAAGGCCTTTGACTTGCAAACACGGACAGCAGTTAATGCAGTAGCAGCAACCTGTGTTGGTTAAAATTGCATGGCTCAGTCATTACCTGCTGTTTTCACAAGAATGTAATTGATGTGCAACACACTGGATTCCAACCCAGGACTGTGGGTAGCAAAATAAACTACATACAAGGCATTTAACAGACTGAGCTACTGAGTCAGTGCTGCAACAGGTGTATCTGCAAGATATATATGCATACATACAGTCTGTGATACACATCTGCATCCATCATTATGTGCAAGCCTTTCAAAGGCAGTTGTTGTGCAGCAGGGTCCCAGTTGTACACATGTGCGTTGCCATTGCTGCTTTAGCAGGTGTTTTAAAGTTGTTGCTGATAAAAGGGAACAATTACCTGCTATCATACCTCTCAACCTCTTAGAGCAAGACATCTGGAAAAAGCCATAAATAAAAGTGTGACAAAGGCCCAAAATTAGGGACAATCTTTAAATATTGCTCTTTAACTTATAATGTTGATAAAATAATAGGTTTTGCATAATCATGTGTTTTCTGAAGGGTATGAAGTCTGGAACTCAACTGTCTGTCGTGATTTTCTAACCTCAGTCTTTAATGACTTGCCACTACTTTGACAGAAAAATATGATTTTATGAAAACCGGACCAAAAATAGAAGGCAAACCTCTGGACATTCTGCAAAAATCTGTACAGTGGGCAGGTATGCCTGCTATCCTAGGCCTCACATACATCCATTATTATTTTATTTGGCTGTGTACTGGTGTAGTGTCTGCATAACAGTCCCAAGTACACTCCCATTTTTCCCATTATATGTACTTGCCGTCTGTCGGCAATCAGTATATTTTGCTGGAAACATCTGTGATAATTCAGAGCTGAATGGCCTAGTGGGCTAATACACAATGCTGTAGTTGACAGGGGCCCAGGTTTGAAATGTGGTAGGGGTGATTATTTTGCAGATGTGCCAAACACTGTGAAAAACACAGAAGATCATTAAGGCACTTTTAAGGACATTTAAGAAGGTTTGCATGGGTTTGTGTGGTGCGCCGCTTAGCTCCACACAAACCTGCACTAAAAATTACAGAAGAAAAGAAAAAGGGGGTGATAGGACAGTGGGAAATGGTACAAGCAGGGGGAAATGTACTAAAAAGCAGGTAGCGATGTGCAGGAAGGGTGTAGGAAAGGACCATAGTTTTCCATTTCTTGTACAGCAACAGCTGTGTAGATTTTACAAACTTTGTACATCAATTTGGACCCTCAAACCCCAGAGAGAGGGGTTAGGACAACACAAATGTGTTGTCAAGCCATTTGGAAATAATTAGTTCTGTCCAGTGGGCACATGTGAAATGGAGAGCTATGTATGGGATGATACTTTTTTTGTGGGACATTTTTTTATAAGGAGAGAGAGGAAGGCTAGGGGAGGGATGTAGGTACATGTGGGGAGGTAAGTTGGGTACGAGCCGTTGCATTTGCAGGCAGACAAGACAACAGACAATGACAGTGTGTGACACATGTGAGAGTAAACACCTTGGATGGGGAGGATGTTGTGGAATATGAGGTGCATGTGCCTCCAGATGGCAGCAGCATGACTGTGGTCCCCACCCATGGGCAGTTAGCACTGCTCCTTCACTGTCCCAAAGGTGGCTATGCTGGAGGCTCTGTGTGTGTGTGTGTGTGTGTGTGTGTGTGTGTGTGTGTGTGTGTGTGTGTGTGTGTGTGTGTGTGTGTGTGTGAAATTCCTCAGATAGATATATCGGGCGGGTAGGGGTAATCAGGCTTAGCCATGTACCTTAGGTACAAGGAGCAAACATCTGAGTTCTCTATCCATACCACCACTTCTGATTGAAGGAGTTATAGCTCTCAACTGTACAACTTTTTACATAATGTCTGGAATGTGTTTGGTTCATACTGTTGTTCTGTTCCTCTTAAAATTTGGATGGTACAGTGGAAGCGTTGTTGCCTCAGAGCAAGAGGTTCTCTGGTTCAATTCTTGGATTAAGCGCCTTCTGTGTGGAGTCTGCATGTCCTCCCTGTCTTTGTGTGGGTTTCCTCTGGGTGTTCCGGGCTCCTCCCACAATACAAAGATATGCATCTGTTTTGCTATCACTGTTTTATGTTTCTAGGAGCTATATTTGACAGGTGTCCCGATTATGTGGCCTTTGTCACACCCATTATTTATAGCTTTGTAAACATTTATTGCTCTAAAAGCTTGGGACGTATGGGCACAGATGGTGGCCATACATCTGACCTCTGCATATGTTTGCAGATTGTCCTGATGTCTGACACATGGTTTCTTTATATCTGTTATAAACATGTGTTTTTCTGGCCAACATCTGATAAAATCATGACAGACTGACATTGTAGATTAATGACAGATATTGTCATGTAACAACACATACCCATTGGAAGGTGTATTAATTGCATGACATGTTCTGCTATCTATTTCCCACGTGTGTCACAGCAATATGTGATGCGTGTGCTCAATGTTTGCTGTTTGCCCTACCTTCCCATATGGCTTTTACCTGATGTCTGTCTGTGAGTTGTTGGGAGGTATGTTGGCAGCTGTAATACAGGTAGACTGCTACAAGGTAGTGTGATACAGTGATAGAGTAACAGACTGTTTATCAGCATGATGTTTCAGACAGGTACTAGTTCTACTGCTGACATGTCTGTCACTACAGTAACTGTGACATATTTGGCAATGTGTCTCATAAATCCCCATTATTACAGGACACAGACCGCATATTGGTTGCAAACATATGCATATTCCATATACATATGTACAGATGGCTGGTATGGCCTGTACAGTTTAACATGGTACATGTATGACAGATACCATTAACTGTCTCTTTAAAGTAATGCCATGGGGAGGGGGTCAACAGGCCTTAAAATGGTATAACCAACACACACAACAGCCACAGGGAATATGCATCACACACAAACACACACAGTACTACAGTTCCCATTATTGAGATTAGAACCCCTGCCTATCTAATTAATTGCACTGTAGTATTGCACAGCTATTGCACATGCCACAGAGCTTATAGGGCTGAAGACTGTATACAGGTACTAATATGGTGGATGACATCAGCAGCCCTTGTAAAGTGGGCAATGGGAATTGTACTGGGTGGAACACACCTCAAAATGATAAACCCCACACCTCCAGAGGATATGGTATCATTAAAACACACACACACACACACACACACACACACACACACACACACACACACACACACACACACACACACACAATATCACAGTTGCCAGTATTGAGTTTAGAACCCCTACCTATCTTGTTATTGGTACTACAGTGTTATGC
The DNA here is from genome assembly GCF_019279795.1 of Protopterus annectens. Classification (NCBI taxonomy): domain Eukaryota; kingdom Metazoa; phylum Chordata; order Ceratodontiformes; family Protopteridae; genus Protopterus; species Protopterus annectens. The sequence continues at coordinate 539,375,206 of NC_056748.1, read as the reverse complement.
AATTATCGCTTGCACCACTGAGCTTAAAGGGTTGAAGAGTGTCCCAAGAAAATGGTAAACCTCACATCCCCAGAGGATATGGTATCACTTAAACACACATACACACCCACACGCACACACACACACACACACACACACACACACACACACACACACACACACACACACACACACACACACACACACACACACACACACCCACAGTATCACAGTTGCCAGTATTGAGTTTAGAACTCCTACCTATCTAGTTATTGGTACTACAGTGTTATGCAGTTATCACACACACACCACGGAGCTCATAGGGTTGAGGAGTGTCTCAAGGTACTTCCAATGCGAATAACATCACCAGCCTTTGTAAAGAATGGCAATGGAAAGACTTTAGCATTTTTATCACATACAAGAATAACTAAAAAGTGATTTTCTATAAGATATGCATTCACACAATTACTGTTAAGAAAAGAACAGCTATCCTTTTCCTTCCTCTTTCCCTTACCTCTGTGTCCTTCCAATTGTTAATGACATGAAGTGAGGCAAATGTGTTTCAGTTCCCCACACGTTTAACAAAGTAAACAGACAATAGTGAAGGGACATTACACGTCTTGCACCAGAGCTGGAGTTTGAACTGCTTTTTGCTGAACAGCTGCAGGATTCTACCCAGTCAGTGTTTTCTCTTTACCCTTTCTAGCTGATTTTCTGTCAAGCTTTCTTAGCTTCTTCTTTACTTGCAGCCAGTACATATTAGCCAGTAAGTGAATTTACTAAATGTGATTGAGTTCTTGACCCTTGTCTTTCAGGTTCATTTTTCACACTGGGAGAGCTGAAGTTAAGCTGTTGATCAGAGTGCAGCCATCCTACCAAAATTAATCCACACTTAGTTTTCTCCTTTGTTAATAATACTTGCTAATTGTTTTAGCTGTCTGCTGGAGTGTGTACTTTCTGTCTTTACTCCATTTTTGTGAATTAGTTCTGTATATATTTTTTTTGTGAATGTCTTCACCTGGACTGTGCCTATAAATGGGACTGTGATCAGTGTACTACCCCAGTAAACAAACTTAAGTAAATAAATTTAAAAGTGCAAACAACTTTTTATGGTTCATATTCAATATAATCACATACCACAATCATCCCACATTCCCCCTAAAATGTCAGAAGAGATACCTTGGCCATAGTTCCCCATCTGACACTAACAAACACATCTTCAATGCACTTGGAAGTCCAAAACATACTGCATGTATAGACCCTGTTGATATCCTGGTATGCCTCCTGAACAGCATGAAACATGACCTAGCAACCCTTCTGAAATTACTGTTCAACCTTAGACTCTTAACTGGCTTCATGCCTAGTGATTGGAGGACTGAAGCAGTTATCCCTCAGCACAAGGGCAAGCTATCTACAGACCCATAAGTTTGAATAGTGTCATATGTAACACTGTGAAAAAAATCATCATAGATATTATAAGTACTAGAGTGCTATAACCAGAGCTGAACCCAAACGAAGTATATCAAGATACGTTTATTAAATCCACATTTTGGATTTATTGGTGGGTTTGAGTGCATTTCCACAGTATCACTTGGTATATTATCAATACTGACATAATAAGCCTACAGACACTGGACTGAGCATAGTTTGGTTTCATCAAAGGCAGCTTGTGCCTACTCAACCTTGTGGACTTTTTTGAGAAAATCACCAAAGCCTATGGACAAAGGCAAAACAATATACACTCCCTATCTTTACATGTCAAAGGCATTCTGTACTATTCTCTATTCAGGCATTGTAGACAAATGCATGAAACTATGAGAACTTGTCTAGTGCTTGACAACTCCCCTTATATACAAATAAGGGAAACATCTGCACTGCCCTGTTCTATGGGACAGTGAATGCAATTAAGTGGAGTGTGTTCTGGCAGCTGGTCTGTGTCACACTGTCTTATATCTATCAAAGAATTTCTGAATGGTATCAATTAAAAACTGGATGCTGACGTGGCAAAAATAAAAAAAATACAAATCATTGTGATGCTGACAAAGCAAAGCTGAGTGAAGCATGGATTCATAGCTTTACACAGAATGTTTGGAATGTCAAGTAAATCAACACCTGCAGTCAAAACATTAAAAGTGAAAAAAAAACAACTCATTTTGTAGGGAGACTAATCCCCTTACAATCTCATGGCCCCTGTCAATTATGTGTACTAACTAGAAGATCGCACTATAGTGGGGAAAGAGCCAATTCCCCAGTTTTCACTGTGCAGGGGTCTACATTTGGTTCCCATTCATTACCAGACTACAGGAATTTCACTTCTGACATTTTGACTGTCTGTGTTGTTGCACTCGAAATTCAGAATGTTCAGTGTAAATACATGGAGGAGTATAGACATGTGTCTATAGAATGGTGGGGATTCTCAGTGATTAGTCTTTGTTAGGGGTTATAAGGGACTTCTTTTCATATGAGTGCAGTCTAACATGATTCTGTTTTATGATTCAGGCTACTATCATGACAGTGGACTATCCACAGGTGGGATAGTACATGGTATACAATATTATGGTGGCTAGATTTTAGTACAATAGGGGATCGAGTTTAATTTATACACATAATATGTTTGTTGACAATACTAAACATCTTTTTTTTGGTTGTTAAAATCTGTGTGCACTTTTCTTTCATCATTTAATTTTTTTATCCAGAAGGTAGCATGCACTGTCCTTCTCAGGCTACTAAGTTGATGAAAGAATTCAGAAAATGCTGCTGAGTCCATTCTGCCATAGAGCAATATAATAACCCTACTATGAAATACAGGGTTAGTTTTGATGCACAAAACATTTTATTTGTGTTATATAATCACACTTAACTTAAGTAATGCATTCTGAGCATAACATTTAATTAAAATTTGTATCATGGGAATAATTGGTACAAAATCATTAAATTTTGAATTAGTACAGTCACACATTCAAAACTGCTTTATGTTATCTTAGCACCTTTTCTTGATAAACTAAAAGTTTGAAATTTTAATACTTTTGATAGGAAAAATATTATCTAAAATACATGTCCATTTTTAATTTGTCCCGTTTCTTGCAGGTTTTGTATTACTGGAGCATGCATCAGTTTCAGATATGCCCTGTTCTCATAGTTGCTATGATATGCCTGACACTTTGTCATTCAGTCATGATGGAGACATTGCCCCTATGCATAGGGATTCAAGGAATGCAAGAATCACAGGGATCTCCTGGAAAAGTGGGACAGAAAGAAGCCAAAGAAGATTCAGGTACAATAAAATGCAGACTATTCTATCATAATGATTCTTGTCTTTACTTTTCATTTAAAATTTTTACATAGAAGAAAACAAAACTAATGCTAATGAAGGATATTTCAAAATCACTACAGCACATTATGAACCAGACACTTAATACGGGCATAAGTCCTTAGTTCTGGAAACATGCACCTGTAGGTCCATTCCCCAAAGTTAACTATCCCTCTTCAGTATCAGACTACAGGCCAATTAGTATACTATGACCTCTGGGTAAAATAAAAGAAAGGTAGTTAGTGGAACATTTCAGAAAATATGACCTATTAACAGACAGCTGACACAGAGTTTAAAACAAATATAGTGTACAAACAACTCTATTTACAATACACACATTTTCTGAGGGAATGGAAAATGTATAGTTAATAGATGCCCTCTTTATTGAACTAAAGTGAGATTTTGAAATGCGCAATGATGATCTTCTAATCAAAATGCTAGCTAACTTTGGTATAGACAACAGTGACCTATAGTGATTCTCTGCTTACTTAAGTAACAGACTGTTTGCTATTAAACATGGGTGTCAATCCTCAGAAAATGGTACCTTGTCAGCAGGAGTATTGCAAGGTTTAGTCTTGGGGCCTGTACTATTTTCTATCTTCATTAGTAACTTACCTTTGTATTTAGCAGTCTGTAACTACACCCTAGTTGTGTTTGAATTCAGATAAGTCACTTCACAAGTTGCAAGATAACCTCACCATAACTTAAATTTATTAAAGAACTGGTTAGCAGAAATGCAACATGTATTTAACCAGAAAAAAATGACTGCTATGCTTTCTGACATACATGAAGTCAAGCCTCTCATTAAGCATTAATGACCCTCATGGTTCACCTTTACCTATTGTTTCAAAACAAAGATATCTGGGAATAACACTTGGTCAGCAACTAACATTCATCTCACGTGTAAAATATCACAACAGCAGCCCTCAGACAAGGTAGCTTATCAATACTGAAACTTGCTATCCCTAGCAGCCAGAAAAGGCATGGGTTTACAAATGCTGCTTAACTGCCTCAGTACATTTTACTAAACTGCTCCTACTGCCAATCACTAACATGCAAACTTTACTACAGGTACACAGAACACTGCACTGAATTATAGACATTTGGTTGCAACACCCTTTACTCATAATCAAACAACACAATATTACTGGCAAGGTCACATTTCTCCAGAGCAAAGACATGCTAAAGCTTGCATTAGCAGTGTGGAATTAATTACCTCATAGTATTAGAAAAAAAGAGAAATGAACCACATTTAAAGAGCAGCTAACTAAACTTCTTAGCAAATAATACAAGTGTTGCTGTTTTGTCACTAGTAAAAAAGCTGATAGGCAGCATCAAGCAGTAATCACATATGGCAAACTTTATGTTTCTAGTGTGTTAATTTGTTATGCTATTATGTTGTCCTGACAGCTGTGTAAACTTGTGGAACTATGTCCCTGAGCCTCTGCTGAAAAGGGACCTCCAACTTCCTCAGTAATAAAATGCTAATAAATAAATAACTCAATAAGTACATTATGATGTCCCACACTTGACCCCTCATGTACGTTTAAATTATACAAATTTTATTTTCATTAATATAAGAAGTTACTGCTGCTAATCTGACTAGAATGAATTATAGCTATTACATTTTATCTGTATCTTTCTAGTGGTATGTTCTGTCACAGGATCATATGAAGTTATAGGCTACTGGCCCTGAGGTCCTTACAAGCCTAGACAAGAATTTAATCCATGTTCTGACAAGTCAGCACCCAATGCCCATATCCAGCAGGGATACAAGTGGAATCCCAGGAGTGTATTTTCTGTTCCCCATCCAGTTATCCAGGTTGTGCTTAAAAAGGGTTAATGAGGTACTCTGCTTGATGTGGAGAGGGAGTCTATTCCACAGAATGGGGAGTCTCTGGGACACAAATCTGTCCTGTCAATAAGTCCTATTGATGTCGCAGAACAGGTTGAGGTCACACGTGCAGGTTACTCAAGTGGAGCTTGACTTGTGGATATGCAGTGGTCCTACCAAGGCGGGGTCTGAGATTGCTTTGTATGCCAGACAGAGGTCACCTCTGAGGAGTCTGTATGAGACTGAGTAGAGGGACAGGGCTTTTAGCTTATCTATGTAGGATAGACATTTGAGACCCTGGATTCTCCTAGTGACGAACCTCTGTGGTCTTTTCAGCTGCTGCATGTGCTTTGTGAGGTACATGCTGAAAGGGGCATTGTACTCAATGATGAGTCTTATAAGGGAAGAATACAGGAACATTATGACCTCCTTTTCCCTGGATGAGGATACCCTTACTAATGAGGTGGGCCATGTAGAAAGCTTTCCATATAGTGGAGGCAATATGGTGGTCAAAAGTCTGTTCACTATCAAACTGGGAGTCCAAGTCTCTCACGACTGATTGTGTGCTTAGGAACTTTGTGGGGACATCACTCTCCCCAAAGGGGATGATGATGCATTTTTTGGCATTCAGTTTGAGGCCATGTTTGTAGCACTAGTCATTTGTTTGGATGAGACCATCTTGGAGGATGTCCACATCATGAGGGGAATTGATGACAGCAGCCAACTTGCAGTCATCTGCAAACTTTGTCAGCCACAGCCCACTGGTTTTGATCTGCACCTCAGAAAAGTATATCCCAATGAACAGAGACCCCAAGACTGATCCCTGGAATACACCACTCATTATGGGTCGACTGCTTGAGGTGGCTTTCCCTATTCTGACTAGATGGGTTCTATCAGTGAGCCAGTTTGCTACCCATCTGGTAACATATGGATTGATGCCTAGTTAAGAGAGTTTATCTATTATAACCAAGTGGGGAATAGTATTGAAGGCTTTCACCAGATCAAGGTAGGTGATGTGCACCATCGCCCCTCATCCATGGCTTTGGTGACTATCTCAACGAAGTTGACCAAATTTAACAGGCATGACCTTCCCTTGATGAAACCAGACTGTATGGGATCAAGTGTTTGGAGGTTGCCAATGTCTTTGTTAATGATATCCATGATAATCCATTCCATGGTCTTGCAGATCAGGCTAGTTAGGTTGATAGGTCTATAATTTGATGGATCAGAGGATGCTCCACCTTTGTGCAAAGGGATGACAGTGGCTGTCCTCCACTTGGCTCAAATGAAACCAATACTCAAGCTTTGGTTTAATAGGGTGCCTAATGGTGCTGCAAGTTCCAGACCTGAGGTCATGTAGGATGAAGCCTGGAATGTTATCAGGTCCCATGGAGGCTGTATTTTCTGCTTTGGAGAGGGCAGTGATGACTTGCTCCCTAGAGATAAGGGGAGGGAGAGGTGCTGGGAATGTCCTGATTTACTGATCGGGGACAGAGGGGTGAAGTTTTCACTAAACCTGTCTGTCAGTAGGTTAGCTATATCTACAGTATTTGTGTATGTGATGTCCTTGACCACCAGTTCTGTACAAATCTGAGTGCTTCTTTTGAGATTACAGACATACCTCATTTGATATATTATGTATAACAGAAACATGGCTAAAACCCTCTACTACTGACCAGGAAATCACACCTCCTGGCTATAATATACTTAGAAAAGACCGAACTAAGAAAAAGGTGGATAGCCATTCTCTATAAATCTCACTTACAAGAGGAACTTCCATTAACAGGCCCCAAGTCTGAAATTCTATCAGTCAAACTTCAAATTAATGACAACAAAGCTATCTATCTTATTTGTATGTATCTTCCCCCTGGAAATAATACCCTAATCCTAGAAAACTTACTCAGTTCTCTTACTAACCAACTACCCCAAGAAACCATTATACTTGGTGATTTTAACATTGATTGGAATACCTGCAAAGCCCAAAACCTACAAACCATATTAACCTCCATGGTTACTCTCAATTGATTACAACAACAACTAGAATCCACAAACCCAACATGAAAGAAACAATACTAGATTGGATTCTAATAAATAATTCCCCACAACTATACTCCTGGGACTCTTCCTGATAGTATTAGTGATCATATTATTACTTATGTTATCAGACATAAATTGTATATTCCTAATGAGCATAAACTAAGAACTTGCTCAAAAGATTTTTCAACCGGATAACTTCCTTAACGAATTACAAGCTTGTGACTGGTCTCCTTTATCAAACCTTGAACTCAATGAAGCAGTTTCCTATTTTAACACTAAATTCTTGCAGATCCTTGACTATCCGCTCCTTTTCACACCACCAGGATAAGAGCCAAAACTGGGCTATCTAAGCAAACAAAAGAAAGAATGATACAGAGAAACAAAATCTGGTCTAAATGGAGCTACTAAATCTCCAGCTGATCATCTCCTCTATAAACAGTTAAGAAATTCTACCAAGAAATCTACTCTTAGCGATAAAAGGAATATTATCTTAATCTACAAAATACTACTCAGAATACCCACAAAAATTTTGGGCAGGCATTAATAAACTTCTAAAACCTGGGCATTCTCCTACTCCTACTCCTACAGGATTGAACCCTAACTCCTCTACACAAATCCCAGATGCCTTTAATAACTACTTTATAGAAGCTATTCTAACCTAGCCAACTCCTACCAACACCCATAGCCTCCGCATAATAACTCAACTGCCTCTACTAATGCCTTTCAAATCCAACCTGTTTCATCATCTATCATATATAAACTTCTATTAAAACTAAAGCCTTGCACTCCATCTGCGGACAAACTCCCATCCGAATTCTTACAAATAGCTGCAAAAGCTATTTATCTCCCAATATCTACACTGATAAACAGGACCATCTCTGAAAGGAAAATCCCTACCATGTGGAAAATTTCTCACATAATTCCCCTTCATAAAGGTGGCCCTTCTTCCGAAATATCCAACTATCGACCTATTGCCTTACTCTCCCCATTAGCGAAAATAATGGAAAGGTGCATACACAAACAATTTCTTGACTACCTTCTTCAAAACAAACTTCTAGCCAACTGTCAACATGGCTTCAGGCCCCACCACAGTACTACATCTGCCCTACTTTCCTTTGCTGACTCTATCAATAAAAATCGTAATATTAACCAATTCGCTGCTGCACTATTTTTAGACCTATCAAAAGCCTTTGATATGGTTAACCATAACATACTTCTTGAAAAACTTAACAACCTCCCTCTAAGGTTACATTCTTTACAGTGGTTTAGAAGCTATCTCGAGAACAGGCAACAAGCAGTACGTTGGGAAAATAACCTATCATCCTTACTCCCTGTAAATATCGGAGTTCCACAAGGCTCTATCCTTGGACCCCTTCTTTTTTCATTATTTATCAATGATCTTAATTTGAATGTGCCACAAGCAACCTGTATCCAATATGCAGATGACTCAACTTTGATCTGCTCAGCTACAGATATTCTCTCTCCAGTCCATCACCCAAACAACCTTTCATAATGTTGAAATATGGTTTATGCAGCACTGTCTCCTCCTTAACCCCAAAAAAACAAAGCTATTGCTCTTTACTCCTACAAATAAATCTCCTACACCTTTCTTTACTATCTCCTCTAATAATGGCACCTGTATTAACCCTGATAATACCACTCGACTGTTAGGTGTAACCATTGACAACCATCTGAACTTCGAAGAACAAATTAACACTTCTATTAAAGCGGTTTACAAAAAACTTGGGACACTCTATAGAATTAAATCCTTCTTGAACCCTGTAACCAGAAAAACTATTGCACAGACCCACCTGCTTTCCACCCTTTTTTATGCATCAGCTATATTTACCACACTGTCTAAAAATAACATCAACAAACTCTCTACCTGTTATAACAGTATAGCTAGATTCATTAATGCTACACCCCTTAGAACTCATCACTGTAACAACCTTAAACAACTAAACTGGCTAGAACTAAAGAACCACCTATTGTATCAACAATTACTCATCATACACAAAACTCTTCATCTCCCGAAAATACTCCCAGCCTTGTAGACTTCATTTCTCCATATAAGAACCTAACCACACTTCGTTCTGCAAATAAGTTCCTTGTATCAATAACTAAATCATACAATAAAGCTGGGGATGCATTATTTTCTAATTCTATAGGTAAAGTATGGAATCAACTTCCTCAAACTTTAACTTGTCTTGAATCTACCTCTCTATTTAAAAAACAAATCAAAGAACATCTTATTTCACATTGGCTATGTCCCTGTACCAATCCTGACTGAAATATAGTCGAAATACAACTATTTTTTGCCTTCTCACTAAGCCCCTACCTGATGCCTTCTGGAGATGAGATTTATTCTTAACTTATGCCACAAACTATTTTATCCTTAGTTTTTTGTTTTTTTTTACATCCTTCTATGTTACTAATAGAACTAGACATTGTACATTTTAAATGTTTTTGTTATCCTCTCTTATAATGTAAGACTGATAAGTTTCTGAAATGTTATTGCTCTGCCTCTCTTGTACCTATTAGAAATCTTTGTTGAAAAATTGTTAAATATTTGCTTTAATCATATTCATTACTGTAATTTGAACTGAACTGGAGCTTTTCTCCCCGGGCCTCTACTGTAAACGGATATGTATCCAGCTAGACTAGCCCGGTCAACAAATGTAAAATAAATAAATAAATATATCTATAAAGAAGGCCTTATGAATGTCTTTAGTAAATGTGGCAAGTTTGGACTTGAAATTTGCTTTGGAGGATTTCACTAGTGCTCTTATTTGTTTGTTTAAGCTAAGGAGAGATTGATTCCAATTAGGCACCTGCTCCTTCTTGGTCCTGGACAGCAATTTTCTTTCCTTTTATTATAGATTTTATTTATTGCAGATGTCCACCAGATAGCTTTACTCTTCCTTGAGGAAGATGATTTTGTCCTGTTGGGTATTCGTGATTCCATGCTCGTATAGTACTTTATTGCATTTGGACATATGTTCCAGTTTCTATAGAGACAGCGGGGGCTGTGAAGCTGTTTTACCTTCCCTGAGGAGGTTGTAATCAGCTTTGGAGAAGTTTTTTATTTTGGTTTGACCCTAGCTGGGGGTGGGGTGGGGGGATGGTGACCTCAAAAGTGACTGCTTTGTGGTCAGATCTTACCAGGGAGGATGACACTGTAGAGATGCTGCAGTGGTTACTCATGTTAGTTAATACCAAGTCCAAGATATTATCACTTCTTGTGGGGATGTCGACCAACTAGTCCAAGGCATTTACATTGACAAAATCATGGAATCTCTGGGCATTTGTGTTTTGGCATAAGTTCATAGGTTCATAGGTTCATAGGTAGGTACTAGGCTATCTGCCCAAAGGCATTTATAAGCCTAGCCAGAATGTGTTGGCTTTCACCACCCTCTTAGATTAGTTCCCTGTGCCTCTGTCAGCAGAGCCACTGAAGTGATCCCCGGGGTAAGCTTTCTGTTTCCCATCCACTCATCAAGGTCTCTCTTGAAGAGTGTTAGTGAGGTGCTCTGCCTAATGTAGATTGGAATCTTGTTCCAAAGCATGGGAAGTCTCTGGGACAGGAATCTATCTCTCCAGCACATCCTATTTATTGTTGTGGTGAGGTTTAGATCTCTAGAGTGTGTGGCTCGAGGGGATATAGTTTTCTATAGGTGGAGCATGTCCATCAGTTCTGGGTTGGACATGGCCTTGTATGTCAGGCAGAGATCACCTTTGAGTAGGCGGTATGCAAGCGAGTACAGCTGGAATTTCTTCAGTCGAGCTGCATAGTGCATCTGTTTGATGCCAGTGATCCTCTTGGTGAGGTACTTCTGTGGTCTTTCTAGCTGTTGCAGGTGCCTTGTAAGGTACATCCCAAATGGGGCGTTGTACTCTATGATGGGTCTGATGAGTAATGGGTAGAGGGGAACAATGACCTCTTTTGATCTGGATGTGAACCCTTTTGTGATTAGGTGGGCCACATAGAAGGATTTTCTATCCACTTTGGCAATGTGATTATCAAAGTAGAGATTACTATCTACTTGTGTCCTCAGATCCCTTATTACGTCTTCCATATTTAGAGGACTGTCACCTATGTGGTAGTTTGTAAGTACTTTGTTTTTTCCAAAGGGGATGACTATGCACTTTTTGGCATTTAGCCTGAGGCCATGATTTTGACACCAGGTCTCAGTGAAACCCTTCTGGAGGATGTCTGTGTCAGCCAGAGAGTCAGTTATAGCCCCTAGTTTGCAATCGTCTGCGAACTTGGTCAGCCATAGTCCTCCTGTGCTTGCCTTTACCTCTGAGAAGTATATGCTGAACAGGGGGGCCCTAGGACTGAGCCCTGGGGAACACCACTTGTAACCGGTTAAGAGTCAGACCTAGCTCCTTCAACTCTCACCATGTGGGTTCTGTTCATGAGCCAGTTGGCAACCCATCTTGTGACATAGGGGTTTTTGTTCAGGCTGATGAGCTTGTCTATAATACCAGAATGCGGAATGGTGTCGAAGGCCTTTGCGAGAACTAGGTAGGCTGTGTGTACCACCTTTCCTTCACCTATAGCCTTGGCAACTGTCTCAAAGAAGTCCACCAGGTTTAGGAGGCATGATCTGTCCTTAACAAAGCTGAATTGGATAGGGTCCAGCATTTGGATGTTCCCAAAGTCTCTGTTAATGAGTTCCATGATGATGCGCTCCATAACCTTGCAGACCAAGCTAGTCAGCCTTATAGGGTGATAGTTCCAGGGGTCTGTTGTGGCTCCACCTTTGTGGAGTAAAATAACCATTGCTGTGCGCCACTCTATGGGTATGTAGCCTGTGGGGAGGCGGAGTTTGAGCAGTGTGTTTAGGTGAGGGTTTAATTTGTCTTTGAGCTCATGTAGGACACAGCCTGGGATACAGTCTGGTCCCATTGATGCTGTGTTTTTGGCTTTGGAGAGGGCTGTTTTAACCTGAGTGTCTGTGATTTCAGGGGCTCTACATTCTTCTGGTATGGTTATGGATCCTTTTGTGGGTGAGAGAGGGGTGAAGATTGCGCTGAACCTGTCTGCCAGGATGTTGGCAATATCAGTTGGTTCAGTGTATTTTGTGTCATTCTGCACTATCTCTGAGCAGATCTGAGCATTGCTACTTAGATTCTTGACATAGCTAAAGAATGCCTTGTGGTTATCTTTGGTGTCCTTGGCAATTTTTCTTTCGAAGCTTACCTTGGATGATTTTATGAGGAATCGTAGTTTCTTGCTGATACTGATCAGGGATGTCTTCCCTTCTTGGGATTTTACTCTTTCCTGTACTAATTTCCTCCTCTCCTTCTATTGTATAGCTTGTTTATGGCAGGGATCCACCAGACTGGTTTCCTTTTCTTGGAGGAGTGAGTCTTGGTTTTGCTTGGGATAGCATGATCCATGCATTCTTGTAGGTGCCCGTAGAATACATTAGTAAAGGATTTTGCAGCTTGGACAGTGTTATCCTTTAGCATTGGGGCTTTGAAACTTTCCGCCTCAGTCTTAAGTAAAGTGAAGTTTGCTTTTGAAAAGTTTTTCACGGTGGTTTCCTTGACCAGGAATGGAAGCGGAATGTGAATATCCAGAGTGGTTTGTTTATGGTCAGATCTAACCAGCGAGGGGTTAACCTCTAGTGTGGAACACTGGTCGCCCATGTTGGTGATGACCACGTCCAATATGTTGTCACTTCTAGTGAGAGCGTTGACCAGTTGGTCCAGGGCATTTGAGTTTATAAATTCTAGGAAATGTTTGGCAAGGGAGTTAGTACTTGAGTAGATATCCCAGTTAATGTTTGGGTAATTGAAACCACCCAATATTAGGGGTCCTGGGACATGGTGGGTGATCTGTAACAAGCTACAATTTGAATTGCAGTTTTGTCCATTGTTAGTTGCACGTGGATGATCTCTGAAGCATTTTGCTGTGCTACTAACCTGGAGGTGTGGGTATCCTTGATGAATATGGATATGCCCCCGCCTTTTATATTTCAGTCCAGGTTCTGTGGCTGAAATGTTATGGTATGAGTTGTAGCCTGGTAGTGCTGGGGTGCTCTCTGGAGCCTTAAACCAGGTTTCTGTTACTGTACATATATCGATTTTTTCCATACTGAGGAGTGCCTCGAGTGCGTGCATTCTGAGGTTTAGACTTCTGGCAATGAGTAGCATTACCCTCAGTTTTTTGTTACTTGTGCTATTTACAGAGGTGGGTTTGTATTTTGAGCCTTGCCTAAAAAAGGCAGTATGGAGGTAGCAAGAGCCTTTGCCAATATTTGAAAGCCTAAGGGTGACAGGTGCAAGCTGTCTCTAGCGAAGCAGCGTGGCTTGTTGAGCATGTCATCCCAGGTGGACAGACACTGGATCCCCTTTGAATGACACCAGAAACTTAGCCAATTGTTGAAATTGATAATTTTGTCTTTATACCGTGGTATCATTCTTGGTAAGGGCAGGATGCTACTCAGGGTTAGGGTCATACCGGCCTGGGCTATGTGATCAGAGAGCTCTTCCATGTCTCTTTTCATGTAGTCCACAGAGGTACACCTCAGGTTATTCACACCAACATGGACAATGACAGAATCATATTTGTACTTGTTCTGGAATGACTTGGGTGCTTGTGTTATGTGGCGGATCCTGGCACCCGACAGGCTGATAACAGTAACCTTCTCCTTGTTCAGCCTAGTGAGTGGGATGTCAGTGTGCCTGACTATAGAGTCACCTATTACTAGTGAGTAGTTCTTCCAGTCTATGGTTGGATAGTTAAAGTCACTCAGGATCCAGGAAAAGGGATGAATCTTGATAGATTCAAAGAGGTCAAAATAGGTGGAGTGGGCATCTTAAGTCAAAGTTGGGGGCCTGTAGCTAGCTATGATTTGAATAGGGATCTTATCAATGTTTACCTTTACCTAGAGTGTCTCCTGTGCATCATACTCTTGGAGCAGCCTGGAGCTGTGTATGTATTTAACATATATTGCAACTCCACCTTCTTTTGCTTTGCTGCCCATGGTTTGGGGTCTGAATGTATGAAAGGATGAGTAACCAGCTGGGGTGGTCTCCATAGCTTTGAACCAGGTTTCTGTGACTGCAAAAATGTTGGCATCTTCTGGGGTTAAGAATGTTTGCAATGAGTTCAGTTTCATGTTTAGACTCCTAGCATTTAGCAGCATGAACTTTAATTTGCATTTTGATGAAATTTTCATGTTGGTAGTTTTGACCTCATGGCATTACCTAAAAAAGGCACTATGGAGGAGGCAAGAGCCTTTTCCAAAAGCCTGAAGACAAAGGGAGACAGATGTAAGCCATCTCTAGCAAAGCATCAAAGTCTGTTGATCATGTCTTCCCAGGCTGTCAGATAGTGGATCCCCTTGGAATGACACCATAAATTAAGTCAATTGTTAAAGTCAAACATTTTCTGTTTGTATTCAGGCATCATTCTGGGTGACGGCAGAATGCTGCTTAAGGTTAGGAACATACCTGCTCGGGACACATATTCAGCAAGCTCGATCATGTCTATATTTAGTCGAGAGAGGTATGTCTCAAGTCACTCACGCCAACATGAACTATGAGTGAGGTATAACAGTACCTGTTGTTGAGAGACTTTAGTGCATGTGTGATATTGCAGATTCTAGCACCTGATAAACAACTAACTGTGACTTTATCCTTATCCAGACTGTTGAGGGGCAAATTTCTGTGTGTCTCAATAGATTCTCCCATGTGTAATATGTTGGGTTTATGTTTAGGCCTTAGTGGCTGTGAGACACAGTCGTGTGGGCAGTGGAGTTTGCTTGTGTTTTTGCCTCAGAGGTCTCTTTTGTTTGGGTAAGTTTTTGTTGAGGACATCTGCATATGTTGATGTGTGTTGTGTAGGTGTGGGTCATGTTTGAGGTGTAGTGTTTGTGCTGACAACCTTCTCAGTGCCAAATATACTGATTTGTGAGGGAGAGAGCATGGACTCCAGGTTATTAATATAATTGCATCTCTCACAAATTGTGTTCCATGGTGGTAGGTGTAGAGGGTTGTCCATGTATAGGAGGCTATTACTACACTGTCTCAGGCTGCCCATATTAACCAGACTGGCAGGAGAAGCCATGGGAAATTGTCCATCCATATTTGTCAGAATCTGAGGGAGAGAGGCCAGAGAGAGCTATGGAGGTGAAAGGAAGAAAGGTCTAAGAGGAGTACTACTAAGTGATCGCACAAGTGTTACTAAAGGAAAATGTGTAGCTAGAATACCTGACAATGGGTTAAAAACAGTATAGCTGTGGTGAGTGATGTGCAAACAAGCCCAAAATAGCTCAAACGTGGGGTTTAAATACCACAAAAATTAAAGACTCTAGTAACAAAGAAATCTAACCACTCCTGCTAGTTCCTGCTTTCTTTTTACCAGCTTGTGCCAGACAAGGTCCAGGCAGACTTGGTACTTTCATTAGCAGAGGAGATAGGCCCCTACCAACATAAGATGGCTGTCAGAAACACAGATGGCAAGAAGAGATATGGATGTAGCAAATCTTGTATCCAGACTATACTACTTAATTTAAGGGTAAGAACACAGTAAAACTCACAAAAAGCACAGATTAACTTCTTACAGACAAAAACAAAACTCAGAATATGACAAAATACCTTTAAACAGTAATGAAGTGCAATAAAATGTATAAAGTATTGCAGTAAATAGCAATGAAATACAGTTAAACAGTAATGAAATGCAGTTAATTAGTAAATTAAACAGTGCAAATGTGATAAATTAGCCCACAATCACAACAGCTCAAATAAAGCAGCAATTCAGTAGAATACTGTAATCAATTTAAACAACTTACTGACAGGCAGTAGCAAATATGGCAAGCTAAACGCAGTTGAACACCTAAGCACAAGCAAATTGAAATAGGAAGAGGCACAATTTTTTAACTAGAAAGTGAGGAGACAGAAGATAATTTAAGGGTAAGAAGCTAAAGGGGTGGGCCTTCACAACTGATCACACTGTACTCAATAGAATGAGCTGATGCAATGGGACTGGGAGAAATGTCCAATATCAAATTTATAGTAGAGGCGGGCAACCCAAAAACCACTAAGCTTTAAGACTATCACAACAGATGTGTGGGTGGGTGAGGATACAAGCAGTCAAGCACAAACTGGTTTAAACACTGGCTATTTAAGGCAAAGATACAGGAACCAGCCAAAGATCAAATTATCCAATCAATAAACATCTTAAATGGAGGTTCGTAGCAGTAATTCTAGCCAGATCAGACTAAAATGAAACTGCCTCCCATGAAGCAACAGCTAGGCCTCTCTAGACAAAAGATTAACTGTACTACAAGCTCCAAGTGTCACAAATAGTACTAGATTCAGTACTGTGCTAGTGTTTCTCAGGTGCAGCAACAAGTAAAATGAACATAACAAGCAGAGAAAACAAAGGGAGACAAAGATCAGAACATAGGTAAAGATTCAATTCACTAAGCCCCTCACCTATTCTCGTTTTATATTGTCCACTTTACAATTCAGTATGTTGAAATTTAGCATTGTAAGATTTCAGTATTATGCATTTCAGTCAAGTGATTTTTCAGAATTTTGAAATTTCAGTCTTATGGTCTCAGTCAAATGAGTTTCAGTCATATGAAGTTTCTATCATCTGATGGGGATATATATATATATATATATATATATATTATATATATATATATATATATATATATATATATATATATATATATATATATTAATATATATATATATATACACACACACACACACACACACATATACATATATATATATATATATATATATATATATATATATATATATATATATATATATATATATATATATATATATATATATATATATATATATATATATATATATATACACATAAACACCAGACATGGTGCATGGTGATAGAAAATGCCCACTATTTCAGCAATACATGTTACTTAAAGAAAACTAGCATACTTAGTAATCATCCGTGAAGAACACAATGAGTCCAGGAATAGATGCATAGTCCAACTTTAATGGCTGACAGGCCAAGTCACCTCACCAGCAAACCAGGTTTCACCTTAGCATCATCAGTGCATGTATTCGAAAGTGCCCTTCCCCTTATTTATACATATTCTTTTAAAGCAAAAGTCTGCATTTTATTCTGAATGCATATACCCACATAAAAGAAATCAGTGGAACAACATTTTTTTACACATCATACATCTCATGAAACAAGTTTATCTATCATTACTTCAATGAGAAAGATGCTACATATTACTATACAAAAATTCAGTAGGTTATTACCAATGATAATTCAATCCAGGTTTGAATAGGGCTACTGCCAACAGCAGTCATCCTCACCACATAACTACTAACATTCTTAAGGCCCAGTTTACCAGAATTCGTAGGACTTGATCAAAGATGGATGAGTTTAGGGTACAGGCTAAGAAGCTAAAGGCAAGATTTCTAGCTAGGGGATATGACCATAAAGTGGTGGACGAAGCATTTAAACAAGCAGGTATTCAGTCTAGGACTCATTTATTGCAGGATAAAGTATGAACCAATATTATTACAGATGACCATGTAAGGTTTATTACAAAATATAGGTCCAATGTTTTCAAGGTTAGACATATTATAGCAAAACATTGGCATATTTTGAAATCTGATCCATATTTTGATACACTGTTAGGTAATGATTGTAGTTTTGGTTTCAGAAGAGGGAGAAACATAGGAGAACATCTGTCAGGTTTCAGAAAGGGATATGTAAAGCAAGATGCCAATATCAACTCTTTAGTGGTAGGAAGCACCTAATGTGGGCATTGTATATACTGTAAATGAATATCCAAGACCAAATCTTTCATTTCTGTTAACACTTCAAAAGTTTATGACATCCATCATTTGATCACATGTGCAACAGAATGGGTAGTCGGCGATATTGTACTTGAAGGCTTCACCTTGCATTTCGCGCAGAAGTAGGCATGTCGCGAATGATTGATGACCAGGGCTGCATATATAATGAGCCATGATTGATATGGCATTCTAATCAGCTGGTGAGAAGTAAATTAAATGCCTTTGGGAATAACTTTTATGGGAGGTGCAAAAAGAAGTACAGAAGTAGTAAACCTGTCCTTGCAGTAGAGCTGAAGTGTTGTCCTTTACAGAAATATTAAGTTCATAACTTTACAATTTGGAGTTTTTACAAGTTTTTTTCTCCCCATTTGTATGCAGAGAACAGAGAGCTCTTTTTCCGAGTGGCTGTCAGTGCTTCGGCATGTAAGTCACCTCAGTAGGAATGTCACCACAGTAGGACACTTAAATGTCCAGACTAAATTCAGTCAGCAGTCATATTTGCCGAGCTGAAAGCCATATTTTTCATATGTAGCAGTATGCAAGATGTTCTAGTGTTGCTAATGTTTCTTGGGGAAAGTTTCTTCAGTTTTTTTTGTCACAGAAATAGTATGGTGTAACTGCTACCAGAATGTAAATCGTTCCAGTTGCGTGTATATTACAAGTTTTGCATTTGCTGTGGTAGAAAAATACGTTTTATTGCAGTGTTTTTTGTAATGGCTAACTAGGTTTTGTAATTTAATTACATTTTGTGACAAAGGATTAGGTTGGCTTTTACCATGTACACACATTGAACTGTAACACAGTTAAATGTTTTCATTTGGTTAACTTATAATCTTTGGTGTGTTCTGTATTTTCCTTAATAGCACTAGTCTGCTATAAAGATCCTTCCATTGGCGATCTTAATATTTGTAAGTATTTCTGTGTAGTTCACTTTGCCCTTTTCATTGCAAAATTCATCTTAATTGGAGCTTTTGAATGACCTTTAAGGTAGTGATGCGTGTAAAGCGATGTTAGGTTTGAAAGTTATTGTGTAAAATAGACATATACTAGTGTCGCTATTGAGGGAATGCATATTCATTAGTGCCCGGTTACGAAATAGCATGGGGGTGGGTTTTCGGCGGGGCTTGCTACTGCGCATCTGGTGAGGCCCTCAAGTACAATATCGCCGGGTAGTCTATATAGCAGTTTGCCAATGTGGCTCCTTCTACATTGGACAAACATCTCTTAGCTTTAAACAAAGTATAGCTTTACATATTAGTGATATAAACTGTTGACGTAACAGAAGTGCATTATTTAAACACATATTGGTGCATCCTACAGCACATTTTGATTTTTGGGCATAGACAAGTTGGTAGGAGATAATTTATCCACAACACATAAACATAAAATTCTTATGAAAAAAGAGAGACAGTGGATAGTTAATTTGGCAGCTTATTCAAACCTGGATTGAAGGATCATTGGTAATTTAGGCTACAACCTACTGAATTTTTGTATATTAATATGTAGCATCTTTTTCATTGAAGTAATGATGGATAAACTTGTTTCATAAGATGTATGATGTGTAAAAATGTTGTTCCACTGATTTTTTTATGTGGGGTATATGTAGTCAGAATAAAATGCAGACTGTTGCTTTAAAAGACTATGTATAAATAAGGAGAAGGGTACTTTCGAATACATGCACTGATGATGCTAAGGCAAAACCTGGTTTGCTGGTGAGGTGACTTGGCCTGTCAGCTATTAAAATTGGGCTATGCATCTACTCCTGGACTCCTTGTGTTCTTCATAGATGTTTACTAAGTATGCTAGTTTTCTTTGAGTAACATATACACACATATATATATATATATATATATATATACATATATATATATATATATATATATATATATATATATATATATATATATATGTGTGTGTGTGTGTGTGTGTGTGTGTATATATATATATATACATATATATGGTTCTACTTTAAAAAGTCTACTTACAAACATCGACTCCAATAACAGTGAGACCAAAACAGTGAAGAGTTACAACAGCGAACTTCCGGAATGCCAAAATTCACCTCTGGGAAGCTAGTCACTTACCCACCACTGACTGGTGCCCTTTACTCCACTATAGTGCAATCTCAGAGTTGTTATATTTAGGTTGGGGGTGTGGGGCTGTAGCCCCCAACATGGGGTGTATGTGGTGGCAAAGCCCCCTCACTCTAGTGGGATTTATGTATAGTTTTATTTTGTCTAATATGGTGGTTTAATTTACTATGTTATTTTCCTTAGTGGTGGCCAAGTGGTAATTTTCCCCGGAAAATAACATAATTAGTAAATTAAACCTACCTTGTTGGAAAAAATAAAATAGTACATAAATAAAACCTACCCTCACACCTCCCCACCTAAATATAACAACTCTGAGATCGCACATTACTGGCAAAAGAGCAAAGTTTGTCAGTGGTGGCCAAGTGGTTAGTTTCTAGGAGGAAAATTTCAGGTTTCCGGGATTTTGTTGCTGTAACTCTTCACTGTATTGGTCTCGCTGTTATTGGAGTTGTCATTCTAGTAAGTCAACTTTTTAAAGTAAAACCATATATATGTAAATACACACATTCATAAAGTAAAAATAAAGCATAAAATTAATTCTTGAGCCTCTTGGGAAAATATGCTGATTGCTTTATATTTTTCTTTACCACAGAATTCTTCAGAACTAAAAGTAACAACATACATACTTAAAGTTTCACTTCGCTGCACCTTATTTATTCAGCAACTGATCAATTTGCATTTAACTTAAAAGACATTTAATATTTATATGTTCATTTAATTCAGGAGACAGAATTCATTATAATTTGCCACACTAATTCTGTAGATTTAATAATGAGTCAGGATCATCTCCTTGTAGTATTTCTTTGACAGATTCTAACATATTAAATTGAAATGGTTTAAAATCATTACTTGACAGCATGCTTACTCAAAGCATCATTAGCTACTTTATTTGATAGCATTATGATGCTGTCCTCTTCTAACTGGCAGCTTTCTAGGCTTTTTTCCTACATAGCAGGCATTACATGTATAATATGAAGTTAAATAAATCACTCTCAGAGTTACAAATATCTCTTCTTTCTGGACAAAACAGTTTTTTAATCCCTGTAAAAGTATATATTTAGAATTATTAATGTACCCCATTTTTTCCATGCTTCCCAAAAAATTCCATATTTTTTAGCATACACTGTTTTCCTTCTTTAAAATTTGTTTCAATACTTTTTACATGAAAAGAAACTTGACCATTGCCTATAAGACTGCTTAGCTGTACATTTCCTTGTTTGATTTCAATTGTTTACAATAATGTTCTGCACACATTTTGATTCTCTACTATACCTAATAAACAAGCTAAACTTTAATCTTTCTAGTTAACATTTCATTTACTTTCTAGAGCAAGTTCAACATTTTCACCCTTTAAAATAGACATGTAACAACTTTTTATCTTCTCAGCTATATCCTATAAACTTTCTCAATACAGTATATATTTAGCATTTTATCCCGTTTCTTCAAACACATTTTCCAATTTAAATATTTCCTTTTTAAACACTGTCATTACTCATTAATCTAGATGTTCCTATAGCTTACCCTTTTAGTATATCTCTTTTCAGCGCTCTCTACTGAAATGCTGAGTACTGACAAGCTAAAAAAAATACCAAAAAAAAAAACAAGAGAAGAATGACTTTTGAGAATTGTTCTTCTACTTTGAACTTTTTTTTGCCAGGGGTGTCAAGCCCCTCACCCCCCCAAACTTATATAGACACTACTTCAAGATCACCATACCTTAGAGAATAGGGAATATTCCGAGAAATGGCAAGTTGGACTTAATATATGTAAATCTGATCTTTCAGCCATTCAGTCGCTGTATTTTTGGACTCTCTCTAGCAGGCTACCATTTTTAGTGCTTCTGGATGTGCACTACTTTTGTCTGGGTACATATTCCTAAATCCAGGCTTTCTGTATATAAATTGTTCTATTTTGCTTCAATCTGCTTCCATTTTTAAAACTACATCAAAAAAATAATATTGTCTTCTGATGAAACTACAGTACACTTTTAAATGTCCAGTTGTAGTATTTAAAAGTTCCATAAATTCTCTAAGAAATTTTTCTTTATCCCACTATACCATAAAAATGTCATTAATACTTACAAAAACAATATCTGTTCACTGTCATTTTTTTCTCACTGTGCCATTACAAAAATTCGCACAAGAAGGTACCACATTGGACCCATTGCTATACTTTTTTCCTTGTCTAAATAACTTATCTTTGAATAAAATTGTAATTATTTTTCAATACTAGCTCCATCAAAATACACAATGCAGCTAAATTTATATTCTGACCAAATATATCCTAACCAGTTCAAAGCAATGTGATCCATAAAAGCTAGTAAATAACCAACTTCCCATTTTATTTCACTTATTAAACTTAAAAATGCCAACTATCTCCTATATAATATGGAATATAAACAAAAGGGTAAAAAAAAAATCATGTAGAAAAAACATACAGTAAAATATCAAGAAAGGCACAGCCAAGCTAGAATCTTCACTGTATAAAGACTTAAAGATCTTGTAGTAGAGAGCCATGGGATATATGCAACTAACCTTTTTATGACATACCAGCATTTCAGCTATAACAATGAATATCCATTATTTTTCTTTTTTACTTTTTAAGTTACATTCAGGTTAATAAAGCCAAATTTCACTAGCTGTTGACATGCATGCATGCATGCAAACATTTTTTTGAACTAGTCTAAACAGAATAAGTAGATATCTATAGTTTAGAAACACAGAGCTTAAAATCAGGCCTGGAGTTCTTTAGCATTATGTTGCCTACAAAATATCCAAAATAACATACAAACCAAAGGATAAAAGAATCATATAGACAAAACATTTAGTAAAAACTGCAAGAAAGACTCAAACAAGCTAGAGTCTTCATTGTGAAAGACTTAAAAAGTATTCGGAAACCATGTCTCTTTTTTCCCTGCAAAAACAAGTAGTACTCCACACCATCAATAAACCTTTAATAAAACGACAAAGCTTTCAGATACAAACTATCCTTCTTCAGTATCTTACATGAAACAGCCATAAAAACAGCATTTTTATATATCATTCAAACATATCATATGGCACAGCAGCCTATCAGAAACAGCAATTAAAACCAACAATTATGTTTTTAAAAGCACAGTAGCAGTAACATACACAGTCACTTTTTCTTTAGTTTCTGTTGTTTAAATTTCAAGATTGGTTTCAAAGTAACTTGTTTATTGAGACCTGGATATTTATCCACTTCCAAACGAATAATCTACTCATATTTTTTCATATCCACACTATTTATTAAATCTCAATGTCTGATGTTTGGGTAAACTACATGTATAGCTCTAAAATTAAGCTTATGTGAATCATCAGTTTCAAAAATATGTTTGGCCAAGGAGTTAGTTAATATTCCTCTCCAAATCTCAGACCTATACTCTATAATCCTGTCTTTTAACTTTCTAGTTGATTTTCCAAAAGAGAAACCCAAGCATTTGTTACAGGTAGCAAGATATATAATAGATGGTGTATTACATGTTACACTACAACAAAAAATAAACCTTTTGCCATTCGCAGAATGTATAAACTCAGTAGACTGGTTTATAGTTGATCAGCAGGAACTGTTATAGCAGGAGAAAGTACCCTTCCTGTTAAAGACAAATGCAGTATTATTATTTAATGAAAAATCTTTATAGCATAATAATTTCTTTAAATTGCAACAATTACGATAAGTGAACATAGGTCTATATGGAAGCCAACTTTCATGACCTGGTATAGCTTCAAAATATCCCAATTTTTCCTAATAACATCTTCTTTTGCTCTACTAGCTCTACTATAGGTCATGAAATATCTCAAAGGTTGGGACGAAGTCGCGCCCAGCTCCTCAGAAACAACATCAGCCTGAGTAGAAAAATAGGGTCTAGCTTTTGAATCTAAATCTAAGACATCTATTCTAGCTATTTCTGTCTCCTCCATACTATAGCCTCTTTCAATAAAGTTATTAGTCATTTCCTGCATCTGGACATGACAAACCTCTGGCTGAGTATTTAGCCTACTGGCTCACAGATATTGACTTTTAAGGACACTTTTAAAGGTCCTTTTTGCATGCATGCTTCTCTTATGTAGGTGTTTATTTACCTGTACATCTTTTTATATATACTTGTCTCTAAGCCAGACCCTGTCATTTGTAACGTAACATCCAAAAAAATAAAAAAATCCTCAGAAAAGTCCATCTCAAATTTAAGAAACTCAAGAGTATTATTTAGATATTCATAGAATCCATGTAATTCTGCAACAGTGCCATGCCAAGCCAAAAAAAATCATCCACAAACCGATTATAGAACAATATTTTAGATGCATATATATTAGCATTTTCATACAGGTAAATATTTTCCCATTTACCCAATGTTAAATTTGCATAAGTATTGGCTACAGCAGTGCCCATGGCTGTTCTCGATATCTGGTGATAAACCTGTTTATTAAATGTAAAAATATTATTTTTCAAAACTAGATCTAATAGTTCACATATAGTTTCAATATTTCTAGCCAGACGATGTCCATATTCCTGCAAAATCTCCCTAATGCAATCAATTCCATAACTATTTGGAATCACAGTAAAAAGGGATTTTGTATCCAGTGTCACCAGAATCAAATGATCAAGGGCACAACTGCTGTACCAAGTATGTAACTGTGTTAGAAAATCTCCTGTGTCCTTAATGTAACTCGGTACATATTTCAAATAACCCTGTAAAAGGTCCTGTAAATATATTGATATGGATTCAGTCATCCACCCCCTCCCTGATACTATTGGTTTCATTGGGGGTTTCTCCAAGGATTTATGGATTTTAGGTAGTCCATAAAGTACAGGGATAGTTGGGCATGGTACGCTGAGAAAGTGGAATATATCAATATCTGTATCTCCCATTACCTGCAGATCAGACAGACATGTCCCTGTTATCACATGGGACTATGTTATCACATGGCACTGATGATTTGGTGCATGTGATTACTGATTTGAATTTACTTTCAAGGGGTTTGAATTAAAAAAAACATTTTTAAGAACAGTAATAGTGCTGTGGGTAATCATTTAAAAATAAGTAGCACATTCATTCCTGTCAGTGACCCCGTTATTAGTGTTTTTATTAATATCTGTGAAAAGGAGATTCGTAACCTTTATGATAGGAAAAATTTTGCGAAAATATATAATTTAACATCTGAAGAAACTCAAGCATTAAAATCACTACAGAATAATACTCAGATAATTATTAAGGAAGCTGAAAAAGGAGGTGCCATTGTAATACTGGATTTAGAACAATATTTACAATCTATGTCCGAGCTATTGTCAGATAGACAAACTTTTAAACCTATTAATGGTAAGGAAATAGATGTTATGATTAGCAAGATAAACATGTGTATTTATGATCTGCAAGTAATGGGAGATATAGATATTGATATCTTCCACTTTCTCAGTGTACCATGTCCACCTATCCCTGCACTTTATGGACTACCTAAAATCCATAAATCCTTGGAGCAACCCCCAATGAGACCAATAGTATCAGGGAGGGGGTGGATGACTGAATCCATATCAGTATATTTACAGGACCTTTTACAGGGTTATTTGAAATATGTACCGAGTTACATTAAGGATACAGGAGATTTTCTAACACAGTTACATACTTGGTTCAGCAGTTGTGCCCTTGATCATTTGATTCTGGTGACATTGGATATAAAATCCCTTTTTACTGTGATTCCAAATAGTTATGGAATTGATTGCATTAGGGAGATTGTTCAAGAATATGGACGTCTTACAGCTAGAAATATTGAAACTATATGTGACCTATTAGATCTAGTTTTCAAAAATAATATTTTTACACTTAATAAACAGGTTTATCACCAGATATCGGGAACAGCCATGGGCACTGCTGTAGCCAATATGTATGTGAATTTAACATTGGGTAAATGGGAAAGTATTTACCTGTATGGAAATGCTAATATATATGCACCTAAAATATTGTTCTATAATCGGTTTGTGGATGATATTTTTTTGGCTTGGCATGGCACTGTTTCAGAATTACATGGATTCTATGAATATCTAAATAATACTCTTGAGTTTCTTAAATTTGAGATGGACTTTTCTGAGGATTTTTTGAATTTTTGGGATGTTAGGTTGCAAATGACAGGGTCTGGCTTAGAGACAATTATATATAAAAATATGTACAGGCAAATAAATACCTACATAAGAGAAGCATGCATGCAAAAAGGACCTTTAAAAGTGTCCTTAAAATCAATATCTATGAGCCAGTAGGCTAAATACTCAGCCAGAGGTTTGTCATGAACAGTTGCAGGAAATGACTAATAACTTTATTGAAAGGGGCTATAGTATGGAGGAGATAGAAATAGCTAGAAGAGATGTCTTAGAGATAAGAGATTCAAAAGCTAGACCCTATTTTTCTACTCAGAATGACATTTTTTCTGAGGAGCTGGGTGCGAATTCGTCTCAGCCCCTGAGAAATCTCATGACTTATAGTAAAGCTAGTAGAACAATAGAAGATGTTATTAAGAAAAATTGGGATATTTTGAAGGCTATATTGGGTCATGACAGTTGGCTTTCAGATAGACCTAGGTTCACTTATCGTAACTGTAGCAATTTAAAGAAATTATTATGCTATAAAGATTTTTCATTAAATAATAATACTGCATTCATCTTTAACAAAAAGGGTACTTTCCCCTGTTATAAATGTTCTTGCTGCTTAAGTATAAACCAGTCTACTGAGTTTCTACATCCTGTGAATGGCAAAAGGTTTGTTTTTTGTTGTAGTGCAACGTGTAATACACCATCTATTATATATCTTTCTACCTGTAACAAATGCTTGGGTTTCTATTTTAGAAAATCAACTAGAAAGTTAAAAGACAGGATTATAAAGCATAGGTCTGAGATTCGGAGAGGAATATTAACTAACTCCTTGGCTAAACATATTAGTGAAACTGATGATTTACATCAGTTTAATTTTAGAGCTATACATGTAGTTTACCCAAACATCAAACGTGGAGATTTAATAAATAGTGTGGATATGAAAGAATATGAGTGGATTATTCGTTTGGAAGTGGATAAATATCCAGGTCTCAATAAACAAGTTACTTTGAAACCAATCTTGAAATTTAAACAACAGAAAGTAAAGAAAAAGTGACTATGTATATGTTACTGCTACTGTGCTTTTAAAAATTTAATTGTTGGTTTTAATTGCTGTTTCTGATAGGCTGCTGTGTCATGTGATATGTTTGAATGATATATAAAAATGCTGTTTTTATGGCTGTTTTATGTAAGACACTGAAGAAGGATAGTTTGTATCTGAAAGCTTTGTCGTTTTATTAAAAGTTTATTGATGGTGTGGAGTAGTACTTGTTTTTGCTTGAAGCTGTTTGGTTCGTATTCTCCACTTCACTACTAGCTCACCTTTTTTCTGTGATTTGTTATCTTTTTTCCCTGCCCTGGTAATTCAGTTCAGTCATTAATGCCAGATATTTGCGTTTCACACTTCATATTCTTTAGCAAATGCATTGTAGGGAACACGTTTAGGAGGCTTGAGGTATGAATAACATGATCCCATCCCTGACCCTCATTTGGTATGACATGTTGTAGGCATTGTGTAATGCTCGAGATCCTCAATATGTTAAAAAACTTGCTGCACTAACTGATGGGCTAATGCAGGGAGCCTTGTATCAAGGGTGTGTAACTGAAATGCCCTTTCCTCCTTTTCATTATTTTTTCATTTACACACAACCACACTCAGACACACAGCTACCTCACTTCCTCACTTCTCCCTTATGCTACATCCCAGGCAGACATACACACACACACACACACACACACACACACACACACACACACACACACACACACACACACACACACACACACAGACAAACAGATTCCCCCCTCACTACCCCCTTACTCTATTCTGCAGGAAGACACACACACACACACACACACACACACACACACACCCCCACACACACACACACACACACACACACACACACACACACACACACACACACACACACACACACACACACACACACACACACTACCCATACACTTCACTACCCCCCTTAGGCCATCTCCCAGGTGGACACCAGAGTAACACACACACACACACACACACACACACACACACACACACACACACACACACACACACACACACACACACACACACACACACACACACACACACACACACACACACACACACACACAAGCACTCACAAGCACCCACACACAAAAACACACTCACACGTGCCCGTTGCATACACTCACATACCGCCTACCTTACTTCATCACTAACCTCCCCCAGTACTTGCATCCTCCATGATGGATGAACATGGCCAGTATTGTGTAGTGTTAGAGACAGTTGAGCAATTCGTAGATGTCTCCTCAGTGGCAGTTCCAGAGGAGAGAATACATGGCTAATTAACATATGCCTCTCCCCCACAATGCCTCATTAGTATGTAATATAGCTACAAAGTCAACCTGATGTGGTGCTGTATATCTTTGTGCAACAGCAGCATGTTAGGGCTGCCTCTGAATTCTAAAAGGTCACCCCATGGTAGCCTTTATGAATTTCCCCCAATGTATTTTTCTTTGTAGAAATAATTAATTTTTGTTTTACACACACACACACACACACACACACACACACACACACACACACACACACACACACACACGTCTAAGTAAACCTTTGCAGATATAATTAAAAGTGCAAAATAAAATAGCTGAATGGAATGCAATCATTTTCTAATACAAAGATTAATGAGCTGAATGTGATTCCATTTCATTAGTCATTTGCAATGTTTCCTTATTTTAAAGTAACACATTACATTTCTACTCTGGACAGATATACTTTTAATTTATTAGGTTTATGATATACAATAAAATAGTCTCTCCAATGGCCCAACATTAATTTAGACATATAATTTTCTTCTCCTCAGACAATGAACTATTCTTCACATTAGTTGTCCCAGCCTTCCAATATAACTTTCAGTTATAATGCAGAGACACAAGAGAATGTTGTGTGGTCTTTCAAACTTCTGGCTTTGCAAACATTTACTGAGACATACATATACTACAATGCTGCAGAGATGCAGACAGCATAAATAAGCCACTGCAACCAATCAAAGTGAGGGCAGTTGCCCCAATTGGTCCTTCAAAACATTACAGCATCACTTATTGAAAATAAAAATAAAATCATTCTTGGCGAAAAAAATTGCCACAGTCTATTCAAAAAACTCAAAGTCTATTTTTCTTACTTTTCAAAAATATTGTATTAGATTTTAACTGAATGAATCCATTAGATGAGAAATTTACAATACATGACAGACAGTTAATAGAAGAAAAAAAAACAACCATAAAACAGAACTATTTACAGAGTCCATGACGACAGTTTACATTAAACAAAAAACATTAAAGTTTTTGCCAAGTAAACATTTATGTGTGATATTTTTGTTCTATAGCGTATAGTTTGTAATTCATTATTACAAACAATTTTGCTAAATCAATGAATTCATTAAAGAGAGGATATTCTTGTTCTTCCAATTGTGATGACTTTCCTAGCAATAGCTACAATTAAAAAAAAAAAGAGAAGCACTTGTGTTTTTGGAATAAAATCTGGAACTGGCATATTGAATAAAATTAAAGAATTTGTAATATTATAATTGTCTGTCCATAATGTCCTAGCAACATTTCTGAACTATTCCCAGCATTGAGTCTATAATCACATGTAACAAATTTTCATCATTGGGCTCATCACATCTCCAACATATTATTTCTTCTTTCTTATAAATCAAAGCAATTTTATGAAGTATTAAAAAAGGTCAATGTAAATATTTCCATGAGAAAAGTTTCCAGTAAAGTGAAGATGTGGTATTTATAAGTTTCAAAAGCAACTTTTTATTATCTTCTGAGAACATTTCATTGATGATTTTGTTAAATATTCCCAGTATGCTAGATCAAAAATGTAAAATTCCACTCATAATATCTTATAAATTATTGATAAATAAGACTTATGTTTGATTCCCACACTATTAACACTAAAGAAGGATGCTAATAAGTTTGGCAAAGGTTTTATATTCATATATTCATATTTAGTAAAATCTGAATTTTATTTAAAAAAAATCCTTAAACATGTGTATACTTAGTCAGTTGTTTTATTTATATTATACCTAGCTAGAAAGATAATCAGTCACATGTATTTTATCCCTATCTAAGAACTGATACCAAAATTGTAAATCACTTTCTTTAAGATCTATAATTTTGATTCTCCATCACTTCCTTAAACATATTTAGTATATAAAGTTTGATAGCAAGTGGATAGGAGCGAAGCTAGACAGCAAACAAATATAGTTCAAGTCCAACACAAAGCCCTTCAGAGTTTCAAATATTCCAAGTAATCCAAATAGAACCACCAAGTCCTGTGGTATATATTCTTTATTCAACAGACAAGCGCTTTTGCTGAGTACAGCTTCTTCAGGTCAATTCAAAAAACAAAATCAAGTCCCATAATATATGGGTAATCCAATTAAATTACAGCAAAGTCAATTAAACATTTAAAAGGGAAATGTAATGTTAATAAAGACTTATAAAAACATATAAAATATTACTTCAAATTAAAACCTCTATGACACTTATAATAAAAACATATATGTGAGAACATGTAAGGGACAAACATGTGTATAAGTGGAACTGTATATGTTTATTAAAACAATATACTAGTGTATACAAGACTCACAGACACAAGAGCTGGTCTATTATGTTATTCCTAGTTACTGTTATGTGATCCAGAGTGTCTATTTAATGTGCCTACGTCTCCTAAGCCTGGGTTTGATGGATGCTCTCTCATTCAACCCTGATCCATGGTCAGCCCTCAATCTAACTATCCAATCACTCTCCCTGCTTTCAGTGTAATTCCTTAGGTCACCTCCTCTCTTGTTCAGGGTGACAACCTCTAGGACTCTAAACAGAAATATATGTGTGTGGTCATTATTGCTAACATGCATGGCTAAGGCATTGTGGGTCGATCCTTTCCTTATATGATATGCATGTTCTCTTATTCTGTCCCTAAATTTGCGGTTCATCTTTCCCACATAAAAACTGGTACATACCTGACATACTGCAAGATATATCACATTGCTGGTCATGCAATCAGCAGTAGCAGTGGTATCAAAAATCCTTCATGTATCAGGATGTACAAATTCAGTGGAATTGTCAATGTATGAGCAGAAATTACAATGTCCACAAGATACTGTGTACTGTCTAGTAGTTGTAACCTGCTTAACCTGTCTCGTATAACATATTATCCTCTTAAGATTTTTTCTGTTCCTATATTGGAACTTTGGGGCATCACCAACAATGTCCCTAATGGCATTGTCAATCTTGAAAATTTCCCAAAATTTACCAATTATTTCTCTCATCTCAAAATGATCTGATGTAAAAGTAGTGGTAAATTTCACAACTGGTGAAGTAGTGGTAGTAGGTGTATTTCTACCAAGTGTGTCTATAGCCTCATTCGGTCCAAAATAGGGTGCTGCTACTGTATGTCTTAAATCATGTATATTATGTAGATTGTCCTCAATCTCAGTGATACCATACCCTCTATCTAGCAATCTCCCTGTTAAATTCACCAATTCCATGTCAAAGCCCTCTTCAGTCGGGTTCAGTCTAGAGGCTCTGATGGCTTGGCCCTTAATAATATTTTCAAAAACAAAAGAGGGATGCATGCTAGATCTCCATAATAGAGAATTGCTATAGCACGTCTTCCTGAAAACACCAGTATTGATCAAGCCATCCGATAGTTTCTCTATATACAGGTCCAAAAATTCAGTCTTATCTAATGAAAAATTCATAGTAAATGTGAGGTAATTAGTTAAACCATTCACATCATTCAAGAATAGTGCCAATTGCTCCACAGTGCCATTCCATAGAACAAAGACATCATCCACAAAGCGCCGGAACAATATAACATGTTGTTTGAAGGCTTCTAAATTGAATAGTACCTTCTCTTCCCAGCAGGCTAAAAATATATTGGCGTAGCTATTAGCGCAAGGTGTTCCCATAGCTACGCCATCAACCTGCCTATAAAGAGCATCATCAAACATGAAAATGTTGCTCTCCAATATTAGTTCTAAGAAATGAACCAATAAATCTATTTTCACTTCACTGTAGTCACTATGTGTATGTAAATAGTCAGATATATAAGTGAGTCCAAGTTGATTGGGGATAACAGTGAAGAGAGACTGTATATCAAATGTCACAAAAATATAATCACCCACTGACTCATGACTCTTGAGGCATTCGTAGAAGTCCAATAGAAACTGTTTCGAATCTCTTAATACACATGTATTTTTATTCAAGATGGGTCTTAAATTCTTTTCTACGTATACCGAGAGATGCTCGGTGACCCATCCTCGACCAGAGACAATAGGTCTCATGGGTGGATTAGCGGCATCTTTGTGAATTTTAGGGAGACCATGGATGACTGGCATCATAGGTTCTTTAATAATCAAGTATTCATATAGGTCTCTATCTATTAGTCCACTCAAATGAATGTCTAATAGAGTATCCTTTATCAGCCTTATGGTATCCTTCGTCATCTCAGATGTAACAATCTGATAAAAACAATCACTCAACATGTCATTCATTGAGTTGTAATAATGTAGGGTGTTCATTACCACCACACGCCCTCCCTTGTCTGCAGGTCTAACAACAATAGAATTGTCATCCTGTAAATCCCTAAGACTAATTCTTTCATTATATGTAAGGTTGTCTCTCCTATAAGACTTCCTTTGTATATTGCCATCATAATATTTGCAAAGTTCTTCTTCCGTGAGACGCTGAAATGTCTCTATTAGTGGGTGGTTAACTGGAACATAATCACTAAGATTTTTGAAAACAAATTCACCTTTCGTCTGTTCAGTAGGTCCAGTCCCCTTATGTAATAACCTGAGCATGACATTTCTACAAAATACTTTCAAATCTACCATAGTTTCAGTGATATTACTTGTACATTTGGGTATAAAATTCATCCCTTTACTTAATAGTGAAACATCATCTTCAGTCAAGAGTCTATCAGACAGATTATGTATCAATGTCTGTCTTTGTTCCACATCTTCTTTAAGGTTTGATTCCGTGGAAGTTCCTCTGAAAGTTTCCTTTTCTGTCGTCCACGACTCATGGATCGTGCCCGTCTGGGACCCTTCTCCAAACGAACCGGAAGGGGAAAAGAAACATTCAGAGGTGAATCAGAATGTAAATTCATCTGATTACATTGCTCTTTCAGTCTGGTTATGGCCCCTGGACATATGTCCTTGTTATTACTAGTGACGGGCTTATTTTTAACTATTTGTACCTCAGGATATAGATTGGTTCCAGTATGCATACTGGGATGCACTAAGTGTATTACATCATTAGAATCAGTGTTGGTCATCACTATGGATCCTGCAGGGTCAATAGAATCAATGTGTGATGTGACTCCATCCACCTCCACATCCCTCCCCTGCTGTTGCAAAGTATCATTGTATCTAATGTTGACAGCACCATTCATAGATATCTGACCTTCAGTCCTGACACTCTCCACAACATTAATGTCACCAATAGGACATATATTCTGTGTTGCACTAATATTTCCATCAGTAATTACATCACTTGTTCCCATTAAATTAACAGAAGATGTTCTCACATCTCTCATAACACTCATATTGTTTCCAGAGTTAAAGTTCTGGTGTCTCATATGCACATTCCTGTTCACATTATTATCAGCAGTAATATTAGGTTGTACATTACTATCTATACCAGAAACATTATCAGAATTAAAATTATTCCTAGGCCATGTGAAGACATGGCCTAATTTAAAATCATTTAAATCTCTTATTATTTTATGTTTTTTCTGTTGCATTAGTTTGCGCTCTAGTGCTAACACACTATCTAACATGTTCTCAAAAAGTGGTTGCACTGTACCTTCTGCAAACTCGCTAAAAATGGCAGTTTGTTTATTATTAATATCCACAGTCAACGCTGTCTCCTCTGGTTCAAAAAAAGTAATCAGAAGCTCCATATACCTCCGACTAGTGTCCAGGTTCAGCTTTTGCCAAGCTGACAGCAATTCTGGGTAGTCTCGGCCCTGACTGGGCATGTTGAATATCCGCAAACCTCGTGGAACGATATTTCTGTCAATACAAAACTGCAAATGCAGTCGCTGTATCTGGAGCCTCTTAAGTTTAAAGAAGCTTTTTTCAGTCTCATCGAGAAGCCTGTGCAGCTTCTCCATATCGACGGTCCTTCTCGTGATGTCATCTCTCGGCGCCAGACTCTCTAGTTGCCAAGGCAAAGAAGCAGTACCATCCAGGTACTGCTTGAACCTCCTCATAAGGACTTCTTTCCTCTGGTGTTCACCTCGAGGAATGTAGTCCAATTCTATGTTAGCCATATCGATTGAAGAAACGCAAATGTAAGGCAAATGTAACAAAAATACTGATGCAATCAACGTCCGCTCCTGCAAGTGTACTGAAGGATTAAATATTATTCAACACGTGGAGGAACACTTGCAGATAAACGCTCCTTATCCAGGAATAAAATAAACAAAGTTTGATAGCAAGTGGATAGGAGCGAAGCTAGACAGCAAACAAATATAGTTCAAGTCCAACACAAAGCCCTTCAAAGTTTCAAATATTCCAAGTAATCCAGATAGAACCACCAAGTCCTGTGGTATATATTCTTTATTCAACAGACAAGCGCTTTCGCTGAGTACAGCTTCTTCAGGTCAATTCAAAAAACAAAATCAAGTCCCATAATGTATGGGTAATCCAATTAAATTACAGCAAAGTCAATTAAACATTTAAAAGGGAAATGTAATGTTAATAAAGACTTATAAAAACATATAAAATATCACCTTCTCATTCAAAGTTTTCTCCTCTCAGAAAAACTCTCTCCCCATAGCAACCAAACACCCCATAATCATTACAACTGACCCAAATCATTGTTTTACTCTACTCAATCATCTTTTGAACCCACTCTTTCACCTCATTTCCAGTCTTATATCTGGTGATATACATCCTAACCCTGGCCCCTCCTCCTTTTCCTCCTCACACAAGCCTATATACCTTACCTCTCTAAACTCCCAAAGCATAATGAATAAAGTTCCAACCCTCCATGCATGGCTCATGCATAATAAACCTGACATACTATCTATTTCTGAAACATGGTTAAAGCCCTCTATAAAAGATTCTGAAATTACTCCACCCAGCTATTCTATCATTAGAAAAGACAGGACCAAAAGGAAAGGTGGTGGTGTAGCCCTCCTATATTCCTCTTCCTTGCTAGTTACCCCTTATGACAAACCCACTCCTACATTTAACAATGCAGAAGTACTCCTCACTCTCCTACAAGTTAATAAGCACAAACACATATGCCTTGCATCTATCTACATTCCCCCAGGGGACAATATTTCCACACTTGAAAACATTCTCTCTTGGCTCTCTAACAATATTAGCAATGAAACCATACTCTTAGGAGATGTAAATATTAACTGGGCCTCCATCCAGTCCCTTACAAACCCTCTTAACATCAATCTATATAACTTTACCCAACTAATCAACACCTTAACACACCCATCAAAAGACCCCTCCTGTGGCACTATCCTCGACTGGATTCTAGTATCACATCCCCACTATTTTTCAGATAGCGGTACTCTTCCTGACCCTCTTAGTGATCATCTGCCCACTTTTACTCTCCGACTCCCCTGTATCTCATACCGTTCCCACAACTACATTACTACTCGAAATGACAAAAGCTTCAATGCATCAATCTTTGTAGATTCCTTGAAAGCAATTAATTGGAACAATCTAAAGACACTTCCATTAGAAGAAGCAGTTGCTCACTTTAACTCCACTTTCTTAAGAATACTTGATTCCCACGCCCCTCTAAGAACAAAAAGAATCAAAATAAATTCAGCCCCCTGGCTAACCAAAACCACACTATCAGCTATGCACCTTAGAGACAAAGCCTGGAGACTCTATCTGAGAACTAAGACCCCAGAACATCATATTACTTTCAAAACCCTTCGAAATAAAGTAAAAAAGCTAATAACCTCAGATAGACAAAATACTTCTTCACACTCCAAAATAATAATAAAACCAACCCTCAAAAATTTTGGAAGGGGATATCCACCCTCCTTAACCCCAGCAAACCACACACCCTAACCCCAGACCCTAACAGTCCCGACTTAGATTTAGCTACGCAATTTAACTTCTTTTTCATCGACTCCATTAGCAAACTCACCTCCTCCTTCACACACTCCACCTCACTTTCTACTACACCCCCTCCCTCTCCCACCCACAACCCTATCCCCAATTCCACCTCACACAGCCTATCTTCCACCATATCCACTACTCCTACTGCCTTATCATTCTCACCCCCCTCAAACTCTCTCTCTCCACATTCCTCTCTATTCTCACTAAAACCTACTCCCACTTCCACTATAAAGAAACTTCTTCAGAAACTGAAGCCTTGCACTAATGCCCCTGACACCATTCCCTCCTACTTCCTAAGCATAGCTGCTGATGCTATTGCTTATCCCATCAGCATTCTAATCAACCGCTCTATTCATGAATGCACTGTGCCCCAACTGTGGAAGCAAGCATTCATCATCCCTCTACACAAAGGAGGCAACAATTGTAGCATCAACAACTTCCGTCCTATTGCTATCCTGTCCCCTATTTCCAAACTTCTGGAAAAGTGTGTCCACCTTCAACTCCTGCCTCATCTCTTAGACAACAACCTTATAACTCCTACACAGCATGGATTCAGACCAAACCACAGCACTATGACAGCCCTCTTATCCTTCTTGGAGACTGTTAACACTGCACGTGATTCCGGCCACATTGTCTCTACCCTACTACTTGACCTCTCCAAGGCCTTCAACACTATCTCACACAATCTGCTCTTAACCAAATTGTCAAAACTTAACCTCTCTTCTTCTTCCATAAATTGGTTCTCTAGCTATCTATCTAATAGAAGCCAAGCTGTAATATGGAAAAAGGCCACTTCCCCTTTCCTTAGTACCCCCACTGGCGTTCCCCAAGGATCTATTCTTGGTCTCCTCCTCTTTAATATATTTATAAACGATTTCCACAAATCAATTCCTTTTGCAAACATCATCCAATATGCAGATGATTCTACCATTATCTGCTCTGCCACCTCCTCCTCTCAGCTCCAAACACTTACCCAGGAAGCTTTTTCAATTACCGAACAGTGGATGAGAATAAATCACTTGGTACTCAATGCCTCCAAGACAAAACTTATGGTATTTACCCCCTCCAAAGCCACGTCCTTCAATAGAAACTCTTTCTTAATTACCAGCCAAAATAACTTACCCCTTGAACTAGTGACTGAAACTAAGCTACTAGGTGTACTAATTGACAATAGGCTTAGCTACAACTCTCATCTACAACTAAATATTAAAAAAACTCATCAAAAACTAGGTATGCTCTACTGTCAGAATCAGTACCTTACAAGCTCCTCCAAAATCACACTCGCTTCTTCTTTTCTCATCCCCTCCCTTCTCTATGGGGCCCCACTACTGACCAATCTTCAGTCCTCTCAAAAAAACCAGCTCTCCTCCTGCTATAATAAAATCGCCAAATTCGCAAATGGACACAGGTCCTCCACCCACCACTGTTCCTCTCTCCAAACCCTAAACTGGCTCGAACTACCTAATCATCTCACTTATATACAGCTGACTTTCGCTCAAAAGCTCATTCTTAATCCTTCTCTTTGTCCCTCCCTGTCTTCCGCCTTCAAAATGCACCTGCCAAACAGAGTATTAAGGTCCAACAATCAAAACCTATTACAAGTCCATAAACCATCTCATCTCCCAGGTAAACACTTATTATCCTTCAACCTTGCCCGCCTCTGGAACTCACTCCCACCATCTATTCGTACCACCTCTAACCGGTACACATTCAAAAACTCTCTCCATACATACCTGAGGTCCCAATGGGATTGCTCCTGCTCCCTCCCCTCATAAATTTATTATATCTCATCATCTTATACACTCTGATACATATCTCTAGCTAACAACCTTATCTTTCATCGGCATATCTACTATGTAAGGTTATTTGATGTCTGCTTGAACAATTCCTATAGATGTATATCACATTACTCTCTCTATTTTTCTTACCTCTCATTTATCACACTGTATTGATTTAAATGCTTTTGAATTGTGAGCTTAAATGTTTTATGTTTTACTCTGTACAATCTTTTGTAATTTTTGCAATTTTTGTAATTTTTGTATGTACCTCATTTTGTCTGTATTGGAGCTTTTCTCCCCAGGACTCCATTGAAAGCGGGTTCTTTTGGCCCAATGGACTATCCTGGTAAACCAACTGCAAATAAAATAAATAAATAAATAATAAAACCTCTATGACACTTATAATAAAAACATATATGTGAGAACACGTAAGGGACAAACATGTGTATAAGTGGAACTGTATATGTTTATTAAAACAATATACTAGTGTATACAAAACTCACAGATACAAGAGCTGGTCTATTATGTTATCCCTAGTTACTGTTATGTGATGCAGAGTGTCTATTTAATGTGCCTACATCTCCTAAGCCTGGGTTTGATGGATGCTCTCTCATTCAACCCTGATCCATGGTCAGCCCTCAATCTAACTATCCAATCACTCTCCCTGCTTTCAGTGTAATTCCTTAGGTCACCTACTCTCTTGTTCGGGGTGACAACCTCTAGGACTCTAAACAGAAATGTATGTGTGTGGTCATTACTGCTAACATGCTTGGCTAAGGCATTGTGGGTTGATTTTATTTTTTGAATTGACCTGAAGAAGCTGTGCTCAGTGAAAGCTCTTGTCTGTTGAATAAAGAATATATACCACAGGACTTGGTGGTTCTATTTGGATTACTTGGAATATTTGAAACTCTGAAGGGCTTTGTGTTGGACTTGAACTATATTTGTTTGCTGTCTAGCTTTGCTCCTATCCACTTGCTATCAAACTTTGTTTGTTTTATTCCTGGATAAGGAGCGTTTATCTGCAAGTGTTCCTCCATGTGTTGAATAATATTTAATCCTTCAGTACACTTGCAGGAGCGGACGTTGATTGCATCAGTATTTTTGTTACATTTGCTTACATTTGCGTTGCTTCAATCGATATGGCTAACATAGAATTGGACTACGTTCCTCGAGGTGAACACCAGAGGAAAGAAGTCCTTATGAGGAGGTTCAAGCAGTACCTGGATGGTACTGCTTCTTTGCCTTGGCAACTAGAGAGTCTGGCGCTGAGAGATGACATCACGAGAAGGACCGTTGATATGGAGAAGCTGCACAGGCTTCTCGATGAGACTGAAAGAAGCTTCTTTAAACTTAAGAAGCTCCAGATACAGCGACTGCATTTGCAGTTTTGTATTGACAGAAATATCGTTCCATGAGGTTTGCGGATATTCAACATGCCCAGTCAGGGCCGAGACTACCCAGAATTGCTGTCAGCTTGGCAAAAGCTGAACCTGGATGCTAGTCGGAGGTATATGGAGCTTCTGATTACTTTCTTTGAACCAGAGGAGACAGCGTTGACTGTGGATATTAATAATAAACAAACTGCCATTTTTAGTGAGTTTGCAGAAGTTACAGTGCAACCACTTTTTGAGAACATGTTAGATAGTGTGTTAGCACTAGAGCGCAAACTAATGCAACAGAAAAAACATAAAATAATAAGAGATTTAAATGATTTTAAATTAGGCCATGTCTTCACATGGCCTAGGAATAATTTTAATTCTGATAATGTTTCTGGTATAGATAGTAATGTACAACCTAATATTACTGCTGATAATAATGTGAACAGGAATGTGCATATGAGACACCAGAACTTTAACTCTGGAAACAATATGAGTGTTATGAGAGATGTGAGAACATCTTCTGTTAATTTAATGGGAACAAGTGATGTAATTACTGATGGAAATGTTAGTGCAACACAGAATATATGTCCTATTGGTGACATTAATGTTGTGGAGAGTGTTAGGACTGAAGGTCAGATATCTATGAATGGTGCTGTCAACATTAGATACAATGATACTTTGCAACAGCAGGGGAGGGATGTGGAGGTGGATGGAGTCACATCACACATTGATTCTATTGACCCTGCAGGATCCATAGTGATGACCAACACTGATTCTAATGATGTAATATACTTAGTGCATCCCAGTATGCATACTGGAACCAATTTATATCCTGAGGTACAAATAGTTAAAAATAAGCCCGTCACTAGTAATAACAAGGACATATGTCCAGGGGCCATAACCAGACCGAAAGAGCAATGTAATCAGATGAATTTACATTCTGATTCACCTCTGAATGTTTCTTTTCCCCTTCCGGTTCGTTTGGAGAAGGGTCCCAGACGGGCACGATCCATGAGTCGTGGACGACAGAAAAGGAAACTTTCAGAGGAACTTCCACAGAATCAAACCTTAAAGAAGATGTGGAACAAAGACAGACGTTGATACATAATCTGTCTGATAGACTCTTGACTGAAGATGATGTTTCACTATTAAGTAAAGGGATGAATTTTATACCCAAATGTACAAGTAATATCACTGAAACTATGGTAGATTTGAAAGTATTTTGTAGAGATGTCATGCTCAGGTTATTACATAAGGGGACTGGACCTAGTGAACAGACGAAAGGTGAATTTGTTTTCAAAAATCTTAGTGATTATGTTCCAGTTAGCCACCCACTAATAGAGACATTTCAGCGTCTCACGGAAGAAGAACTTTACAAATATTATGATGGCAATATACAAAGGAAGTCTTATAGGAGAGACAACCTTACATATAATGAAAGAATTAGTCTTAGGGATTTACAGGATGACAATTCTATTGTTGTTAGACCTGCAGACAAGGGAGGACGTGTGGTGGTAATGAACACCCTACATTATTACAACTCAATGAATGACATGTTGAGTGATTGTTTTTATCAGATTGTTACATCTGAGATGACGAAGGATACCATAAGGCTGATAAAGGATACTCTATTAGACATTCATTTGAGTGGAGTAATAGATAGAGACCTATATGAATACTTGATTATTAAAGAACCTATGATGCCAGTCATCCATGGTCTCCCTAAAATTCACAATGATGCCGCTAATCCACCCATGAGACCTATTGTCTCTGGTTGAGGATGGGTCACCGAGCATCTCTCGGTATACATAGAAAAGAATTTAAGACCCATCTTGAATAAAAATACATGTGTATTAAGAGATTCGAAACAGTTTCTATTGGACTTCTACGAATGCCTCAAGAGTCATGAGTCAGTGGGTGATTATATTTTTGTGACATTTGATATACAGTCTCTCTTCACTGTTATCCCCAATCAACTTGGACTTACTTATATATCTGACTATTTACATACACATAGTGACTACAGTGAAGTGAAAATAGATTTATTGGTTCATTTCTTAGAACTAATATTGGAGAACAACATTTTCATGTTTGATGATGCTCTTTATAGGCAGGTTGATGGCGTAGCTATGGGAACACCTTGCTCTAATAGCTACGCCA
This sequence comes from Protopterus annectens, assembly GCF_019279795.1. Classification (NCBI taxonomy): domain Eukaryota; kingdom Metazoa; phylum Chordata; order Ceratodontiformes; family Protopteridae; genus Protopterus; species Protopterus annectens. The sequence goes on along the minus strand of NC_056748.1, from coordinate 539,333,550 downwards.
ATATGTTTTCAGCCTGCTGGGAAGAGAAGGTACTATTCAATTTAGAAGCCTTCAAACAACATGTTATATTGTTCCGGCGCTTTGTGGATGATGTCTTTGTTCTATGGAATGGCACTGTGGAGCAATTGGCACTATTCTTGAATGATGTGAATGGTTTAACTAATTACCTCACATTTACTATGAATTTTTCATTCGATAAGATTGAATTTTTGGACCTGTATATAGAGAAACTATCGGATGGCTTGATCAATACTGTTGTTTTCAGGAAGACATGCTATAGCAATTCTCTATTATTGAGATCTAGCATGCATCCCTCTTTTGTTTTTAAAAATATTATTAAGGGCCAAGCCATCAGAGCCTCTAGACTGAACCCGCCTGAAGAGGGCTTTGACATGGAATTGGTGAATTTAACAGGGAGATTGCTAGATAGACGATATGGTATCACTGAGATTGAGGACAATCTACATAATATACATGATTTAAGACATACAGTAGCAGCACCCTATTTTGGACCGAATGAGGCTATAGACACACTTGGTAGAAATACACCTACTACCACTACTTCACCAGTTGTGAAATTTACCACTACTTTTACATCAGATCATTTTGAGATGAGAGAAATAATTGGTAAATTTTGGGAAATTTTCAAGATTGACAATGCCATTAGGGACATTGTTGGTGATGCCCCAAAGTTCCAATATAGGAACAGAAAAAATCTTAAGAGGATACTATGTTATCCGAGACAGGTTAAGCAGGTTACAACTACTAGACAGTACACAGTATCTTGTGGACATTGTAATTTCTGCTCATACATTGACAATTCCACTGAATTTGTACATCCTGATACACAAAGGATTTTTGATACCACTGCTACTGCTGATTGCATGACCAGCAATGTGATATATCTTGCAGTATGTCAGGTATGTACCAGTTTTTATGTGGGAAAGACGAACCGCAAATTTAGGCACAGAATAAGAGAACATGCATATCATATAAGGAAAGGATCAACCCACAATGCCTTAGCCAAGCATGTTAGCAATAATGACCACACACATACATTTCTGTTTAGAGTTCTAGAGGTTGTCACCCCGAACAAGAGAGGAGGTGACCTAAGGAATTACACTGAAAGCAGGGAGAGTGATTGGATAGTTAGATTGAGGGCTGACCATGGATCAGGGTTGAATGAGAGAGCATCCATCAAACCCAGGCTTAGGAGACGTAGGCACATTAAATAGACACTCTGCATCACATAACAGTAACTAGGAATAACATAATAGACCAGCTCTTGTATCTGTGAGTCTTGTATACACTAGTATATTGTTTTAATAAACATATACAGTTCCACTTATACACATGTTTGTCCCTTACATGTTCTCACATATATGTTTTTATTATAAGTGTCATAGAGGTTTTAATTTGAAGTAATATTTTATATGTTTTTATAAGTCTTTATTAACATTACATTTCCCTTTTAAATGTTTAATTGACTTTGCTGTAATTTAATTGGATTACCCATATATTATGGGACTTGATTTTGTTTTTTGAATTGACCTGAAGAAGCTGTACTCAGCAAAAGTGCTTGTCTGTTGAATAAAGAATATATACCACAGGACTTGGTGGTTCTATTTGGATTACTTGGAATATTTGAAACTCTGAAGGGCTTTGTGTTGGACTTGAACTATATTTGTTTGCTGTCTAGCTTCGCTCCTATCCACTTGCTATCAAACTTTATTTATTTTTTTCCTGGATAAGGAGCATTTATCTGCAAGTGTTCCTCCATGTGTTGAATAATATTTAGTATATAGTTAACACTAGGAATGACTATAGAAGACTTTCTAATATTCATATAGAAATCCTTTACAGCCCAATATATTAACATCTAAGGGAAAACTTGCATATGGTTTATATGAAGTACTTGATATTAAAATTATTTCATGCAATGTTTTCCAGTTTTAAGTATAACAACTGTTTAACCAAAAACTCACTATATTAATAATAGTCAATTTAGCCTATATTCAATGTTAAGAAATGCTATTCCATTTCCTCCCAACTTTTTATATGCCATTCTAGGGCTAGTCTTGGTTTTTGAGGGTGCCATAAAAAGTTAAGTAAAATTGAGTTTATCTGCTTAAAAGTTTTTAGGTGGGAGTATAATCAAAGAGTGTACATGAAATAATATTTTTGGTAAAATAATCATTTTAGCAATGAAAGTGTTTCCTCCATAGTAAAAAGCATGTTGTTTCAATTCTCGGTTAGTTTTATTATTGTGTTTAATAAAATTGTATTATTTGTGGATATGGTATTTTTCCAACTAGTTTTTACAATCATTCCAAATATTTAAATTGTTTATTTCCCCAATCAATGTCTCTATATTTTTAAACAGTATTTATTTTTTTATTTATCAATAAAGTTTCCATTTTGTCTTACTTAAAGTTTAAACCAGAAATCTTTTCAAAGTATTTTATTGATTCAAGAATGTATTCTAATGAAGAATCAATGTTATGATTTGTTAATAAAATGTTATCTGGAAACAGCTGAATTTGTTAGCTATAATTATAATTTAAGGAAAAGCCCTCTATCTTTGCATGATTTCTAACAAGTATAGCAAAAGACTCAATTGATAATGCAAACATTAAAGGAGTTAAAGGGCAACCTTGCTTTAGTCTGTTTAGTATTTTGAATGAATTAGATAGAAAATAATCGATTTTAACAAAAGATAATGTATTATATAATTGTATTAACTCAATAAATTCTAAAGAAACATTTTATTCCATAAGTGTCTTATGTAAATATGACCAATTGACGGAATCAAAAGCTTTAAGTCTAAGCTTATGATTGAAATTCTTTCTTTTATTTTTATTGCCAATATCCATCAATCTCAACAATCTGATAACATTATCCTGTACCTTTCTATTTAAAATAAAACCAGTTTCATCATCTTCAGCTATGTTGAACATCACCTTATTTAATATTTTTGCCAATGTGGACATAAAAAGTTTGCAACCGACATTTAAATGAGAGCTAGGATAATAAGAGGAACACATCTTTTAATTTTTTCTTGTTTTAAAATTGGAGATATCAGTAAAAATTTCCACAAAAGAGTGAAATTTAAATCATTTTAACCTCTTTGAATTCATTTAATAGAATTTTTGAAACGTTCACAGGAAATAATTTATATATTTTCAGAATATCAGTTAGATAATTGTTTTCTAGAGTTGAATTACCAATATTTATTTCATAATAAGCACAAAAATATTCTAATATGTCTTTAATTTTAGTTACTTTTATATAAGTATCATCAGTTTTGCGTAATCTCACTTATATGATTTAAATGATTCATTTTTTAGCACTAATAGCTAATCTATTTAAATTTTTAGGATTAATAAAATATGATTGTAATTTGAGCTTTTCTAGATTAATTGAGACATTGTGGTTTAATATTTCTAAATAATTTTGATTCAATACTTTTAGTTCAGAGTTTGTATCCTTATCATTAGTTATTAGGTTTAATCAATTTTGGATAGCAACACAATTAGTTCTTTATCCCATTCTTTTTTTTGCTACATACTAAGTCTTGATTCTACCATATAAATATGATTTTAATGACTCCCAGAGAATAACATCAGAAACCTCACCATTGTCATTAAACACTATGTACATATTTAGTTCCTTTATACACCATTCCTTAAATCCTTTAATCTTCTGTGATTCTTGCCAAGAAACCATATGTTCAGAATTTATATTAAATTAAATGTGATAGTACTATGATCAGGAAATGAACACAAAATAATTGCTACATCTTCAATTTTAAAATATAATCCACTTGATACCAAAACGTCATTTATACTTGTTTGGGTACTGAATCTAAATGAATAATGAGTATAAGTGAATTAGCTAATCTTAAACCCTAAATATCCTTTAAATTCATTGTGTTTGTAAAATAATTCAATTACTTAGCAGGGGCTGATATGTTAAGTTTTTCATTTCCTAGTGGTATCTCTTTCAGAAAGTATACAATTAAAATCTCCAATTAATAAAATTTCTCCTTTTGCAAATAAAGTTATAATGTCAATTTTTTTTTTTTTTGCTATTTTTGAGCTAATTCCAGATATCCAATAAGCACTTAAAGTATAATGTTTCTCATTAATTCCAAGTACTACTAGACTCATAATGCCATTTTTATCAGAGTAAGAGTCTATGATTTTAGGCATTTCTGCTGACTTTTCCAAAGTATAATTTCTCCTTTCCTTTTAGTACTATAACATGAATCTGTAAGGATTAAATAATTTTTAAATAGCAACTTGATAATATATTTTTTTCAGTATGTGTGCCTCTTGCAAAAAACTATATTGGCTTTAATTATTTTAATATATTTAAGTAAGCTACTTTTGTTCATGGGATTGTTCAGACCATTAACATTCAAAGAAAGACATACCTTAACATCTTAGATATAAAATATCTCTAAAACTACTAAAATAAGATATTCTATAAGAAAATTTATTAATGTTATTAATCTATTTCATTATAGACAAAATCAAATACTTAACTATTAGCAAAGTTTTTATAATATGTAGAATAAAAATTGTCACTGTACATGGCAGGAGAAAGACTTTAATATAATATATAAAAAGCAACAAAGAATGGTAAGAACTTTCACAACACAAGTCCGCTTCTTCAGACCAGGTCTGAAGAAGGGAACTTGTTTCAGGAAACTGCTTACCATTCTTTGTTGCTTTATATATATTTCATTAAAGTCTTTCTCCTACCATGTACAGTGACTACTTTGATTCTATATATTTTGTGTTTTTTGTTTATGTAGGTCGGCTGATGCTTATACATTTTTTACATAGTAAAGTTTTTATAATACTATTTACATTTCATTTCTTAATATGGAACAAAATATTCCTGGTCTGATGAAATAATCATGCAAACCATCCTCAGTATATATCTTATTACAACCTAAACTCTCTCTATTGCTACTGTCTTTAAAATTAAGCTAATTATTTAAAAGTAAAATAAAGTAAGAAGTCACCTCCTATTAAGAATCTATCATCCACTAACCTTCTATTTACCCCGAACAAATGTTGATCTTTATTTCAATGTTTAATTTTAGCAATATTAATTAAAATATAATCCAAATATGATATTAAAGTTAAACAGAAGATAATAAAATAAATGACTCCCAAAATTATAATAATTAGGTAATTTCCAGACGAAAGGTAATTATTTTAATGAAGTAATAAGAAACCAAAGATTCTCAACATATATGAAAAATAAGTTATTTTCTCTTATAAATTATACTAACAATGTTTATTTAATCTTTGCATTTTATTATGTGAGGTGTTATAATTGTCTAATTTGTCCTCTCGATAAATATTAGTAAAAAAACATAAAGTCTACAATGAACAACAATCAGATACTTAAACTATCAAACATTTATTCAATTAGGAATTTTATTCACTTTGTATATAAGCAGTATAAACTTAATGTTTTATGTAAAACATATATCTTTCATAAAATATGTGAAAATGCATGAACATTATCTAAGAACAACAGCATATTAAGCAGAAGCTACTAATATTTAGTCATGTTTACTAGCACAATAGTTCAATATCATGACTCAAGTATTTAAATCAGCAGTATTATTACTAATTCCTGTTACCTATACATGTTTAATCTAATTAATTAGATAAACCATTTGCTTTGACAAAACATTAGGTAATCCATAATGGTATATTACAACTAAGCAAATACCTTATTATATTGTCTATGTCTATCTCAGTATATTAAAAACAGCAAAAAGATAATTCCACCACCATAAAAGACACATAGTAACTATTGTAATATAATCATTTTGTTAACACAGATAAACAATTATATTTAATTATTCAACTAAACCAACTACTGGTCAAACTTCAAATAATTAAATATCACAGATATATGAATTGCATTACTGAAAACTGCATAGAAAATGTCTGCCATTACCATTACAAAGTATCTCCATTTAGATGGTTATCTGTAAATATTTGGAAAAAATCCCTTCTTAAATGAAGAGTAGTATAGTAATATCATGACAGAATATTAACTGCATATCTACCATGTTGGTAGATACCTCAAAGTGTTCAGTAAGAGTGGGTAAATAGAAACTTCACAACTCCCACCAAGCTCCCCAAGGCACTGCATGGGAATCAGTTAACAATACATAATTTCACAAGTTTTTCATTAAGTACTAAGAACAATGCCATGTACTTCAAGTGAGATGGACAGGAAATTTTTGACCTAATTAATAGTTAAGAATACTGATGCTATGGAAACTTTACAGTTGCTCAAATGCAACAAAAACAAATTCAAATATGTATGACCCAGGATGGAATATACAAGCAGTATTACCAATATCAAGCAAGCAAATATTTAAGATACTTTAATAATTATTATTAGTACTAGTACTAGTATTAGTATTTTGTTTAAATCTTAATATATTGATTCTACCTAAGATTTCTAAAGACATCACCATATTGTCAGTTTATTGCAGATGTGTACTCCCAGAAAACACATTCATAAAATTAAATTTAATGCAGTTACTGTTACAGTGCCATGTATGCATCATCAAAATAAGTTTTTGCAGTACTCAGTCAAATAAGAAACCCATGCAGTTAATTTTCCTTGTTGGTTGAATGGGGATGGGACTGACAGAAGAAAACATATACATAACCAAGTACTCCTAAATGTATTCATTATTAAATTTACATTTTCAATTCAAGTAGGATATGAGTTTGACTGCCAACAAGATAGTGTACAGCAAATTTGAAGGAGTCACTATTTCATTATACATGTAAATTCAAAGCACAGATCAGTATATCATCAATTATAAGAAAACATAATGAAGGAATCATATAACAAAATTCCTATGAGACATGCTGCATTAATTATCTTGACACAAGATAAAGTAATTTGTGCTATGTCAGCATGAAAAAACTCTTATTAGAACTACAATTTAAAAGCTAATATGTAACACTTTAGTAAAAAAAGGAATCATTGAAAATTTCTCATGTACAAGTGACTATTACTTACACTCTGACAGTTTAAATGTTTTTAATATATCCCATGTCTCTTTGCCATCACAACATTTTATCCACTGTCTTCTTGAAGAGGTCTAAGTTCTGACTGGACTTCCTGTTTCCTTTTACAATGACGAAGCAATACTACAAAGCTTCTCATAATGGATTACAGCTTGTGAAACCTCAAAACCATCAAAAAGTGAGTTTCTCCCATTGAGCCAGAAACAGGATGGAAAACCAAGCCTTAAAATTCAACAGAAAGCTCATGACTACTTCAGGCGAGCAGCTTTCAGTTTGTTTAAAAAAACAAAAAAACATTGTTTCTGCCAGGCACATTACAGGCTAACAAAATCCAGCATTAAATATATCCAGTATTTCAACATTATATTTAACAAGCATATGTATCCCTTTAAAAAAATCATCCATACCACCCTTTAACACCCCACCAAAAACAATAAAATAAACAAATTTAAATGAAATCCAGCCACTATAACAGAAAACACAAAAGACATACATATATACTTGCAATGATACATACACATCTGCACCCAAAGACACACACATATACATACATGCATGCAAAACTAAATGCTTATACAGTAATATTATGTAACACAAACCCAATCACTCAAATATGATAAATAAATGTATTTTAAAGCAGTAAAGGCATGTCCTTTAACTCACCATTAAAACTAGAAGTAAGAGAAAAAATAAATATAAGAAGAAACAAAGGAAGAAAGAGAGAGGAAGCAAACAATAATAAAAAGGGGATTACCTTATTTTATGTCTCCTTCAGGGGAAATTAAAATATCATTTCAAATAAATGGCACAGCATATAACTAGTATATAATGTGAAGAATAAATAATTACTTTTCTTTAAACATTTTACTTTTCTTTTACAGTCTAGCCATTCTTAGTAGCTTGTCTTTTCAAGATTGTTCCATATCTTCTATTTTGTCCAGTATTTTTTTGTACAAAGTCCAGTGCTTCATCAAGAGTAGTGAATGCTTTTTGTCCTTCAGGAAGGAAAATTTTAATCTTAGCAGAAAATAAAATTTGAGCTTTGATGTTTAACTTGTTCAAGAATTATATTAAAGGAATACAATATTTTCTCTTGGAGATCACCAAGGAAGTGTAATTATTATCAAAATGAATGTTCTTCCCATTTAATTCTATTGGTGGGTTTGACCAAGCTGTTTTTAATGCCAAGTCTTTGTCCTGTATAGAAAGACATTTAACAATTATAGAGCTTGGTGTAGAAGTGTTATTTACTGTAGAGGCATTTGATAAAGATCTGTGAGCTCTCTCTAGTCCAAATGAAAGAGACTCTGGCAATTTTAAGGGTTTTGGTATCCAATTGTTTAGAAATTGTTATATTGTTGCCTTCCTCTTTCTCAGGTACTCCATACATTGTGATATTATTTCTCATTGACCTGCTTTCTAAGTTATCACTTTCCTCCTCAATAGAAATTTAGACTGACTTTCAAATTCAGACAATCTGCTGTTTCTGTCATTTACTGCTTTTACTGTTTCTTTAATATATGTTATTTGATCTGAATGTTTTTTGATCACATCGTTAAGTAAATCCAGTTGTTTCTTACTGTCCTATTTTATAGTATTTATTTTACTTTCCAATTTGCCCATTTTGACTGAAAGAACCTGGATGTTTATGATGATGGATTGTAGTTCCTTTTTTTAACCATACTTTCCTGAAGAGAAACTTTGCAGTAGCTCATATCTGAATCAGTTTTGAAAGGAGTTCTGACCAGAATTAATATAAAAAAAAAACAGCCAAAACAACTCAGTCTTTCTACTTGGTGCCAACTTATATCTGTTACTAAATAACTAGTTGCAGCTGTAGACTTATTTATTGTAATATTAAAACAAATAAATATTTATCTATTGACAGTTATTGACCAGAAAAGTCCACTGGGTCAGAAATCCATTTTCAGTGGAGGGCCAGGGAGAAAAGCTCCACAGGTAATCAAATATTGTACAGAACAAATACAAAATGAAAGAGATATACATACATTAGCATAGGGTGGGGAGTAATGGTATATAGTTAATACATAATTATCAGAATGTATGGATACAAAATAACATACTTTCAATCACAAGAAAGTAATCATAAACATTAGTAAATCCCATGTATTGTAGGTAGAAGAAGCAATCATATAGAGGATGAAGAAAATAATATAACAGAGGGTTAAAGAGTAGGATCTGAGTAGTTAAGTGTGTGAAGTTAAGGGGTCTTAGACTGTATTTAACAGGTACAGCTGGGATTATTTAAATAGTGGGTTTTTAGTGCAGCTTTAAATGCTATTAGGGAGTCAAGTTATATATGAGGGGAGGCTATTCCATAGTTTGGCAATGTTGTAGGAATATAGGCATTGCCCTGCCCTTTTGTTGGGTTTAGCTACATTTAAAAGTGTTCTTTCTGAAGACTGAATGGTTCTAGTTGGTGTGCCTGTGTGTAAGATAGACTGGAGTGCAGGACAGCTATCAGGTTTGAAAATTAGCTTATGAGCAAGTGTTAACTGAGTATAATAGAGATAGTTGTGAAATTCAAGCCAGGACAGGTTTGAGATAGCTTTGAGTAGTGTGAGTGGTTGGGCATATTAGAGGTAAATGTTGCTATCATGTAGTAGCAAGATTGCAGCTTATTACTGAGATATGTATGGAGGCTGGTGAAAATCGGGCTTCCATACAAGAGGGATGGGATAATCAGAGTATTTGCTAGTTTTATATTAGTTTGTTTATCTAGGTAGAGTTTATATTGGTATAGTTTGCCAAGTCTGAAATGTGTTTTCTTTACTGTATTGAGCATGTGTTGTGCAAAAGAGAGCTTATCAGTAGTGATTCCTAAAATTTTGCACATAGCATCTGTTCTATTTCTGTATTGTCATGTGAAAAAAAAAATCTTAAATTCTGGAGGTTTTGATGAAAATAATAATTTAGGTTTTCTTGGGGTTCAGCATTAATTGAGCATCATTTAGCCAAGTTTGTATGGATGCTAATGCATTTTGGGTGATCTTCTGGAGGTTAGCGAAATTGTTGGAGGATGAGATGATAGTTGAACCATCCTCATATTGAATTAATATGCTTTGTTGGGAGGCTTTATTAAGATAATTAATGAATATATGAAAGAGTAGTGGTCCTAAAATGGACCCTTCTGTGACTCCTGTGTTATTTGCCAAATACTCATTGTTGGTTTTGCCATCTAACCAATTGTTGCCTATCATGTAAGTAGGAGGAAAACCAGGTTAATACGCTTAGAGAGCATCCATGTTTTTCTAAATATTGTACTAACTTAGGGTGTGATGCTATGCTGAAAGCCTTTGATAGGTCTAACAGGAGTACTGAATTTGATAGGCCAGCATCAAAAGCTTTATTCACAGTATCAGTGAAGGAGAGTAAAGCTGTGGTTGTGATATATCCAGGGTGGAATCCATGTTGAGTGGGAGGTAAGAAGTTGTTGTTAATGAGGTAATTTAGTAGTTGGGATTGTATGCATTTTTCTAGGATTTTTGCTGGCTGGGAGAGATTGTAATTTGAGAGATTGTATGCATTACCACCTTTGTGTACTGGAGTTATAAAGGACTTTTTCCACAGTTGGGGGACATAAGATTAATAGAGTGAATGATTAATAGGAATACTTACAGGTTAAGCTAAAACTTTGTTAGCAAGCTGTAAGTATTCAGGTGATAAGTTAGCAGAGAGTGAGCAGGGCTTTAGTTTGGTTAGCAATTTTAGAATTAGGGGTGTAGGTACTGGTTGTTGTAAAAAGAAGGATTGAGTGGGTTATTGTTAGAGTTAGATATGGAGTCCATTTGTGTGGTATTTTGGAAATTAGGGTTGCTTTTTCTAAATGAATCCTTAACTATGTTTGAATGGTGTCAATGAAATGGGTGTTAAATATTATGCTATCTAGTGAGGGTCTTTGTCAGGAGAGGGTGATGGATTTTTAATGTTACCAGGATTAAGTAAAGAGTATACAGATTTCCAGAATTTATTTATTTTTTTATTATTACTTTGGAGGATAGTTGCGAGGAGAAATTGTTTTTGCAGTATTTTGAAATTGTTCATAATTTTGTTCATTTGCTTGAGTTCTACCTTTTTTCCATATTTTTCAGGCTTTGCCTCCAGACAGGAGGGTTTGTTTTGTTTGTACTGTTAGCCAGGGGGCAAGGATAGGTTTTCTTCATTTTGTATGAAGAGGGGCTAAACTATTTAATGTGCTAAGTAAGAAGTTATTGAAATAATCTACAGCATCATTCAGAGGCAGTGTTTTTATTGGGGTCCAGTTTTGAGCTTTTAGGGTGTTAATAAGTATGTTTTGATCAAAGTGGGCAAGGTTCCTGGTAGATTTGTATGTATGAGGTTTGGGGATTTGTATTTGGGTTCTATGGGTATAAGCAGGTAGGTGGTCACTTAAAGTGTTTGGGATGGTGCCAGTATTGAAGTAGTAGTGGAGAAGAGACACTAGAATCCAATCTAATGTAGATCCTGCTTGGGTATTTAAAGCATGTGTAGGCTCTGTGATAAGTTGTGTGAAACTATGGAGGTTAATGCTGGTAGCAGGAGCTTTGGAGGTTAAATTTTGCCAATTATTGTTAGCGTCTCCTAGAAAAATAGCTTCTTGGGAGATATTTTGGTTAATCCAACATAGGAAGTCTTCCAAACGAGGGATGTTTTGACCTGGGGGAATGTAGATAGTAGCAATACAAAGTTGTTTGTTAGGGTTTATACAAAGGAATTTTATTAGGATTTCCATACTATTGAAAGTGGGGGCAGGTTTCAGATAAATATTTATTATTAAGGAGTCTTGATACATTAAGGTTACACCGCCACCTTTTTTTATGGGGTCTGCCATTGCAAAGAATGTTGTAAACTGGTGGAAGGATTTTTGTGTCAGATATATGTGTTTTAAGCCAGGTGCCAGTTATTGCTACCATGTCTGGTGAATGGTAACAAAGCCAGGACTGGAATTCAGTAATTTTGATGCAGAAGCTCTGTGCATTAATTGTTACAAAATATAAATCATTGATTTTAGAGGAATGAGTGTTTTTGGCAAATTATTTGGACCAGGATTGGGGTGGACATCTCCACACTTATTTAATGATAGGAGAAGATGTAATGGTGTCTGTGGTTGGAGTGATTTTAGCAAAGGTATATGTGGGTAGTGTTGTGTTAATTTCAGTTTAGTATTTCTGGGGGAAATTTGTGGCTTGGCTAGATATAGGATATTGCTAACTAATAGGGACAGTGAGATATTGGAGTAATTATTTAAATTATGTTGTAAATCTGTAGTTACTGTTGTGGATGTTGGAGGGGATGTATGTCATCTGTAGAGTATAGTGGTAAAGAGGTATAATAAGAGTAGTAAAATAGTAAGGACAAGTGAGATAAAAAAGTGTCTTAGTAAGTGACTCATATTGGATTTTAGGTGCTGAAGTTGGTTGTATATGCTAGAAGAGGTGGTGGAAAGTGTTGTGTTACAGGAGAGGATGTGTCAGGAGAGAGGAACAGGTTGATAATTATATGAGGTATGGTAATGGTCAAGGTGGAGAGAGGATGGAATTAACGGAAGTATAAATGTAATAAAATAGGGGTGGGTGGGAATGGGGGTAGAGTAGGGGAGCAGAGTGAGCCCGTAACAAACCGGAGGGTGAATGGAGTGTGTGGCACCTGATTTCACTTGAAGGTGAAAAAAAAACACTATCTCCATGAGCCAGCAAGAAAAGGTAGGAAGAATAACAGTAGTAAGTCGCAGAAACTATTTAAAACCCATGAGAGTACATGTGTTGAAAACACTGGAATATTACAAACCTCAAAGGATTGTTAGTGTACAAAGTCTGCGATAGAGAGCATGTCAGAAATTAAACAAAGAGATGCTACTGAATCTTCTACATCACAAAATGATACTTACAGTTGTGCACACTACTGAGTGATGCCCATGGGACAGAGAAAAACAGAGTGTAGTCAAGCAGATGTTTTTAGTATTTAAAAATGGTGCTGCAGCTCATGGGAGGAATAAGTAAACTCTCAAGAGTATTATGCCCCCCTCTGGCATAATAGATAAACTCTCTCAACTAGGCATCAGTCCATTTGTTACCAGATGGGTAGCCAACTGGCTCACTGATAGATCCCACCTAGGACGTAATAGACAGACGTGACAGGGCTGGGACGCTTATGATAAGATTATGTTAGGAGACTGAGAGAAGGGGGGCTAAGAGCCAGAGCTTGGAGAAAGCTGTGAGAAAACAGGTTTGACAAGACTAGGAATTATGTTAGGAGAACAAGAGAAGGGAGAGGCTATGAACCAGGGCTTGGAAAAAGCTGTGAGAGGAGAGAAAACAACTAACCAACTAGCCCAAGTCAGTACCTAAAGGTGTCTGTTTATCTATGTGAACTCAAAGCAGATTCAGTTGTGTATCAGGGAAGTAGAATATAAAATAAATGCAAAGCTTGGGGAAGCTTTATATATTTGTTGCAATAAATGGGAGAATAAAATATAAGAATATGAAATAAATGTATATATAAGATAAATACAATATAAGAATATAAACAAATGCAAAGCTTTGGAAACTGTATATATTTGTTACAATAAATGGGAGGAAAAGTGAGGGGAGGGGTCCAGTAGTGTGCACAGTAGAAAAATCAGTAGGCATAACACAGAGAGAAGATTATAATAGACCTAAATTGCTCACAGTCTGTTGATAAAACTAGGACTTTCAGTAGCTTTTACTGGTTTGTAGGGGATTCCACTCTCCATGTTCTTGTATGCAGACAGTTGCTTCAGTTTTTTTTTGCTTGCTTTTGTTGGACTTTTGAATGTGGTTAAGGGACTGTAAAGAAAGAGAGAGATCTTAATATAAAGCCAGAAAAGGGGTAGGTGAACTAAAAAATTGGGAATAAGAGACAGACAAGAAAATACCACAATTTAAGTAGTTTAGCTAAGCAGTACTTAATCAAATAAATTAGTTAAGGAACAAGCAGTGATAATTAATAAGAAAGTCATCCTGGTCAGTAATATGACATGCAGTCTATTGCCACCTCAGTTTCACAGAATGCAGAGTAATTCATTGCCAGTAAACTTTTCCAGCTATTTATTGCTACTTAGTAATGCATGCCAATAGAAATGAGCAACATGGTGGTAGGACATAAAACTGCAGTGAAATCACTCAGTTTCCACACAATACAGTAACAGAATAGGCACTCAAATAACCTAAGTAGTAAAATCTATCTAACACAGGTCAAAACAGCACAGCGGCCGAACACCAATGACAGCACTCAGTACTAATATAAAAGCAGTAACAGCAATGTCTTCTAGTAAGCTATTTAACAAAATCAGACTAACTCAAGCTGAAACGGGTCTACTTCATAACATCAGAATTTCATAATGTTGAATTTCATAACATTGGGACCAAAGCATCTAAATCCCAAAACACTTGCTTGTTTGTATCTTTCAGCATTTCCTGGTTAGGGGTCGCCACAGCGGAACTCTGGTCCGCTAATGATTGGCAGTTGATTTTTATGTACCGGCTTACCAGGCCTGACGCACAACCTTTAACGAATGTACGCCCATTTATGCATGTCTCCATGCAGAAGACGCTCTAGCTGAGAATCGAACCGGACAGCGTCTTACTGTGAGGCGACAACACTACTGCAGCACCACCACCGTGGGTTAAATCCCATTTTCATTGTTTTGGGTTTTCAGTGTTTTGTTTTAAATCCCAAAACACTGAAAACCCAAAACAATGAAAACTCATAACACTGAAAGTGAGCATCATAACATTGAAAACTGCAATGCATATGTAAATAACATCCTCTCTACCTATAACACCACTTAACTAACAAACACAATTTCTACTATGCTTCTGCAAGGGGGAAAGCCCTCCTGAACTACTCTTGTGGGGGCTCTGCTCCCCATAGCCCCTGTAAATTAAATATACCTACTCCAAGATCGCACTACAGTGGAAGAATATTTAATTTACTAACCACCATACACTAAGGTTAGGAAATTAACATTTTTTCATTCTAGTGTGATCTTGGAGTTGGTATATTTAATTTACAGGGGCGGTGGGGGCAGAGCCCCCCACATGGGGGGGTGCAGGTGGGGCTTGCCCCCCCTGCAGAAATGTTGTAGAAAGTGTGTTTGTTACTTAAGTGGTGTTGTAGGTGGAAGGGATTTCATTTACTTGTGCAATGTAGTTTTCAATGTTATGAAGCACATTTTCAATGTTCTGAGTTTTCAATGTTTTGGGTTTTTCAGTGTTTTGCATTTTCGATGTTATGGTCTCAATGCTATGAAATTCAGCATTGTGAAATTTAAATGTTATGAAGTACATCCACTGAAACAGTATGTTTCCAAATTGTAAACAGTAAAATGCAGCAAGTTTAACAGTAAAATGTCATTACTCCCTTAAAGTAATTAAACCTACAGCTGCAAACTAAATAGGCAATGACCAAGACAGCATAGGTATTTTACAGTTGAAGTTGTAGCCTTAAACAATTTAAAAAGCAGTAAGAGCAATGTGTTCTAGTAAGCTGTAGAAAAAAATCAGATTAAGTCAAGCTGAAACAATGCATTTCCAAATTGTAAACAGTAAAATGCAGCAAGCTTATCAGTAAAAGGTGATTGTCTCCTTAAGGTAAGTAAACCTACAACTGCACTCTAATTAGGAAATGACCGAGACAGCACAGAAATTGTACAGGTGGGGTTATACACTCAAGCAAGTTGCATAACAGAAGTACTAACACACCAGTGCAGAGCCTCTTAAAATAAATTAAAGAGAAACAGATGCCATTGAATTTTCTACATGACAAATGGTACTTACAGTTGTGCACACTACTGAGGGACACCCGTGGGACAGAGGGAAACATGGTGTGGTCAGGCAGAGGTTTTTAGTATTTAAAGATGGTACTGCAGCTCAGGGGAGGAATAAGTAAACTCACAAGAGTATTCTGCCCCCACTCGGGCATAATAGATAAACTCTCTCAACTAGGCATCAATCCGTATGTTACCAGATGGGTAGCCAACTAGCTCACTGACAGAACTCACCTACTCGAAATAGGGGAAGCCACCTCAAGCAGTAGACCTGTATCGAGTGGCATACCCCAGGGTTTGGTCTTGGGGTATCTGTTATTTGGGATATACTTTTTGAGGTACAGGCCAAAACCAGTGGGCTATGGCTGACCAAGTTTGCAGATGACTGCAAGTTGGGAGCTGTCATTAATTCCCCTAGTAACGTGTACATCCTCCAAGAAGGTCTCACCCAAACAAATGACTGGAGCCAGATACATTGCCTCAAGCTGAATACAAAAAATGCATCATCATCCCCTTTGGGGAGAAAGATGTCCCCATAAATTATAACATTAATAACAATGTTCTAAGATCACAGTCATTCATGAAGGATTTGGGCACCCAGATTGATAGCAGCCTGACTTTTGACCACCATGTTGGTTCCATTGTACAGAAAGCTTTCTACATGGCCCACCTCATAAGTAAGGGTATCTCATCCAGGAACAAGGAGGTCATAACATCCCTGTATTCTTCACTTATAAGGCCCATTATTGAGTACATTGCTCCATTCAGCATGTACCTCGCAAAGCACATACAGCAGCTGGCGAGATCACCGAGGTGCCTCACCAGGAGAATCCAGGGTCTCAGAAATCTAACATACTCAGATAGGCTAAAAGCCCTATCCCTATACTCTGTTTCATACAGACTACTGAAAGGTGACCTCTGTCTGGCATACAATGTGATCTCAGACCCCACATTGATGGGACTGCTGCATATCCGCAAGTCAAGCTCCACTCGAGTAACCCACACACGCGGCCTTAAAAACTGGTCTATGACATCAATAGGACTTGCTGGCAGGACAGATTTGTGTCTCAGGGACTCCTCCATCTATGGAATAGACTCCCTCTCCACGTCAAGCAGAGTACCTCTTTACCCCTTTTTAAGCACAATCTGGATAACTGGATGGAAAATAGAAAATACATCCCTGGGATTCCACCCGTGTCCATACTGGGCAAGGGCATTGGGTGCTGATTTGTCTATGCATGGGCTAAACTCTTGGCTAGGCTTATAAGGGCTGCAGGGCCTATAGCCTAGTAACTTCCTATGATCCTATGATTGACAGGGCTGAGAAGCTTACAATAAGATTATGTTAGAAGACTAAGAGAAGGGGGGGGGCTAAGAGCCAGAACTTGGAGAAAGCTGTGAGAAGAGAAAAAACACTCAACCAGCTAGCCCAGGTCAGTACCTAAAGGTGTCTGTGTATCTATGTGAACTCAAAATCTGATTCAGTAGAGCATAAGGGAAGTAGAATATAAAATAAATGCAAACGTTTTGGAAGCTGTACATATTTGTTACAATAAATGTGAGAATAAAATATAAGAATATAAAATAAATGTAATGTATAAGATAAAATATAAGAATATAAGAATATAAAATAAAGGCAAAGCTTTGGAAACTGTATATATTTGTTGCAATAAATGGGAGGAAGATTGGAAGAGGGGTCCAGTATTGTGCATGGCAGAAGAATCAGTAGGTGTAACACAGAGAGAAGATTATAATAGACCTACACTGCTCACAGTCTATTGATAAAAGTAGGACTTGCAGTATCTTTTATTGGTTTGTACAGGGTTTCACTCTCCATGTTCTTGAATGCAGGCAGCTGCTTCATTTTTTATTGTTTGTTTTTGTTGGACTTTTGAATGTGGTTGAGGGACTGTAAGGAAAGAAATATATGTTAATATGAAGCCAGAAAAGGGGATAGGTGAAGTAAAAAAGTGGTAATAAGAGACAGACAAAAAATACCACAGTTTAAGTAGTTTTGCTAAGTAGTACTTAATCAAATACATTAGTTAAGGAACAATCAGTGATAATTAATAAGAAAGTCCCCCTGTTCAGTAATATGAAATTCAATCTATTGCCACCTTAATTTCACAGAATGCAGAGTAATTCATTGCCAGTAAACTTTTCTAGCTATTTGTTGCTACTTAGTAATGCATGCCAACAGAAATGAGCAACATGGTGGTAGGACATAAAATTACAGTAAAATTGCTCAGTTTCTACACAATACAGTAACAGAATAGGCACTCACATAAGCTAAGTAGTAGTAAAATCTAACTAACACAGGTTGAAACAGCACAGCGGACGAACACCGATGAGAGCACTTAGTACCAATATAAAAGCAGTAAGAGCAATGTGTTCTAGTGAGCTATTTAATAAAATCAGGCTAAGTCAAGCTGAAACAGTGTGTTTCAAATTGTCAACTGTAAAATGCAGCAAGTTTAACAGTAAAAGGTGATTGCCTCCTTAAAGTAAGTAAACCTACAACTGCACTCTAATTAGGAAATTACCGAGACAGCACAGAAATTGTACAGGTGGGCTTATACACTTAAACAAGTTGCATAACAGAAGTACTAACACACCAGTGCAGAGCCTCTTAAAATAAATTAAACAGAAACAGATGCCATTGAATCTTCTACATCACAAATAGTACTTACAGCTGTGCACACTACTGAGGGACATCAGTGGGGCAGAGAGAAACACAGTGTGGTCAGGCAGAGTTTTTTAGCATTTAAAGATGGCACCGCAGCTCAAGGGAGGAATATGTAAATTCTCAAGAGGAAGAAGGAGGGAATAGACAGGCTTGACAGGGCTGGGATGCTTACAATAAGATTATGTTAGGAGACTGAGAGAAGGGGGGGGGGCTAACAGCCAGGGCTTGGAGAAAGCTGTGAGAAAACAGGTTTGACAGGGCTAGGAAACTTTCAATAAAATGATGTTAGGAGAACAAGAGAAGGGGGGAGGCTATGAACCAGGACATGGAGAAATCTGTGAGAAGAGAAAAAAACAACCAACCAGCTAGCCCAGGTCAGTACCTAAAGGCATCTGTTTATCTATGTGAACTCAAAGCAGATTCAGTAGAGCATCAAGATGTAAAATATAAAATAAATGCAAAGCTATGGGAAGCTGTATATATTTGTTACAATAAAACGGGAGAATAAAATATAAGAATATAAAATAAATTGAATATATAAGATAAATAAAATATAAGAATATAAAATAAATGCAAAGCTTTGGAAACTGTATATAGTAGACTTAACAAAGAGACAAGATTATAATAGACCTACACTGCTCACAGTCTGTTTGATAAAAGTAGGACTTGCAGAAGCTTTTATTGGTTTGTACAGGGTTCTGCTCTCTGTGTTCTTGTATGCAGGCAGTTACTTCAGTTTTTTTTTTGTTTTTGTTTTTGTTGGACTTTTGAATGGGGTTAAGGGAAGTTGTGCACACTACTGAGGGATGCCCATGGGACAGAGAGAAGCACGGTGTAGTCAGGCAGAGGTTTTTAGTATTTAAAGATGGCGCAGCAGCACAGAGGAGGAATAAGTAAACTCTCAAGAGGAAGAGGGAGGGAATAGACAGGATCCCTATCCAAATTCCTATCAGAATAACTTAAAGACAGAGCAAGATTTTTGTGCTGCAAGCTGCTTGCCATCTTAGCCATGCTCCCAAATAAGATATATTTCTGTTGGTTAATTTTTAAGAGTAAATAGAAATTGAAAAAAATATATATGTATATATGGGAACAATCCCATATACTCTACAAACTCTTCAAGGAAAACATTAGTGCCCATTTTAAAACATGTAATAATTGGCCAAGATGTTCTCCAATTTAAATTGCTACTGAAGTCATGGGGAGAAAAGGTGTGGAATTTGAAAACAGAAAGGAGCAAAAATCCAGCTACAGGTGGAAGAATTAGACAAATCTAACACCGAGCCATATCATTATTATTATGTTTCAGTATACCCTTCATCTTTTAACTATTCTTAAAAATAAAATGTGGTGTATGCTCTACATTATCCAATAACCCCTCCTTGAGCTGAAACAAATTAGGGTGATTGTGTATAGCATTCCTGATATCACAAGTATCCCCTGATCTTGGGAGATAATTTTCAACCATTCCTTTTAATTCCTGCAAAGCAATCACTTGTTTTCTTCTCTACTTTATTTGTTTTTTTTTTTCAGTCAATTCTACCTGGTATTACCTGTTGAGCATCTCACTAAACAGTTTTACCTATTGTCATATAGCTTGTCATCTGATGTTAAACATGAAAGTCAAATAAATTAATATTTTAATATATCATGTTTTATTTTCTAAGTGTATGTTCACTTCAGTAATGGACATAAGAATTTTAAAACATGTGTATTCTATAGATTTTTGATGCACATTTGTTTGTTTACAAATCTTTGTATATAGAAATATCTAAAATGTTTTTGCCTGTATCTGACACTTTGTGAATAAAACTTAAAAAGAAAGTAATGTTCTCCAAATATGTACAAAAAACCATTCAATGTGGGACTGTCTCCCTCTTTAATATAAATATATTCTTTATATCCTGAACTGGACTTTCACTCACACTCCCATCTGTACAGATTAAATTTGCAAATGTAATTGTTATAGTAGCTTTGAGTGGCAGACCTGATTTCTGCTTGAAATATTCATCTTCAGACATGAAATAGTTATTAGCTAGAATTTTCTCCATGAAATACATACTTGTTTCCTTTAGGGTGACATGCATTGTATCCAATAGCATTTCTCTAAACCACGATATACGTGTCTTGTGGAATAACTGAAAACAGGTTCTTAATATCTACCATTACAACACCAAGTTACTTACCTCCTACATGGATCACAAAAGGTTTAATAAATGCAACACATCTCTTAAAACCTGTGGAAATGTACTTAATATCCCTTTTAGTTTACTATTCATGTAAAGTGCTAAAGATGGTGTCTTCCCACCATTAGCGGAAATAATTGGTCTTAGAGGGGGTGTTGTAAATCTTTATGAACTTTTGGTATGCCAAAAATATAAGGCACTATTGGTTTGTGGACTGTTAAAAAGTTAAAAGTAGTTCCAGTTGGATGTTAATTAATGAAAAATCATATATTATATAATCTATTTTTCTATATGCTAAAAACACCTTGTTCTTAGAAACTATTTTGCATGTGCATAAAATATTTTTGAACTATAAATCATAGAATCCATAATTACAGCTCCCTTATGTTTTTTTTAATTCTAATATCTGTTTGTGAATAATTCCTTTAAAGCCTCCCATTCTTCCTTCTTTAAATTATACTATATTTTCTTCTTTTTGTTTTCCAATAATGCTTGTAGCTCAGATTCCATGTGTTTCTCAAACATTATCACTTCAGGGTTTAAAGGAAGGTTGTATATAATACATCTGTACATATTTGGGGGAATGATTTTTCCCCAGTAAACAAACATGCACAATTCAACTTTTTATAAATAATTATAATTCCTTTAAACCATTGCTAATACTAGCCCTTTGACCTGGTAAAAATGTAAAACCTTTTTTGAAAAGTATTGTATGAATGTCTATTAAATACACATTACTAAAATTGTAGATAAAACTCTATTCATTTCCTTCCTTACTTGTATTAAAATAATCTGCCCCAAAATTGTCCTGTACACTTATTCTAATGTCATTCATATTGGCTGGGCTAATCCCCCTTATTCCAATCAATTATTTTTCCAGGGACTTTTTTGTTTGATTTTCGTATGTTTTAGTAGCCTGCCTGATAATTCAGCTGACGATCCCCCTTTTGTGCCAATTTATTTATTTATTTTATTTATTCCAGTTTGGTGACCGGGGAGGTCCACTGGGCTCAAGAGCTCGTTTTCAGTGGAGGCCCGGGGAGAAAAGTTCCACAATACAAAGTTACATCACATAATGAATTACAAAGAAAAACTCACCTCTTCAGTGGTATGTTTTCTAAAAAAAAATCAGCATGTGTATCATATGATTCAAATTCATCCAGTGTGTCCAGAGGTTCCTTATTGTTTGACATCATTTTGGATCTGTTCTTTCGTGCCAGTATCTCCATTTCTTGACCTGCACTATCCTGTTACTGGCTGAATGATGTTATTGCCTTATAAACAGGATAGGCAGTGTGACTCACCTGTTGTTCTCAGTCTCTCTCTTATTTCTTAATATTCCACTTCTGATGTAACTCCCATGAGTCTCCAGTTTAGTGAACACCGTATTGTATTCCATATTGTAGGATGTAATTAATAAGTCCTCTGTAATCCTTTTATTCATGTTTCCCCCTCTTGTCATAGCTTTTCAATAACAAAATCATTCAAATTGTGATATAACATTATATTCTCCACTGTACCACTAGAAATGCAAAAATCCTGTCAGCCATAAGAACTCATAAGGGATGGTAAAAGTGAATTACAAATTCCTCTACTATCTGTGAGTATATTGTTATAGATAGCAACAGATTCCATAAATGATGAACATGTAAATGCTTCTGTTGAAAACAAAATTATATAGTGTTTGGGATCACAGAGGTTCAGTCACTGAGAGCTCCCTGCAAACGTTCTTACTTCACTCTCAATCTTCTTGAGCTGATTTAAAGTTTTCAGTCCATTTGTAGCATTTACTTTAACTGACTTTAAAATAGGTGACCTTATAAAATATGTCAGTAAAGGTGATGGTGTTTGTCTTTTCTGTAAGGCACTGACTATGGCAATAGGCTTGATAATCTCATCTTCCATGTAAATCTAACAGAAACTTTTGCTTTTAGGTGCACCTTTTGACATGAGTCGTGTACTTGCCTTGGAGAAACAACTTGCAGCCTTACAGCAAAGCTTGACTTTCTATACGAATGGTAAGACTGTTATGGTGTTATGTCAGCTACAAGGTATGGGTTACTGCATTATATAGTGCCTAACATTTACTGTATATACTGTTACTGACTAAAACTATATTGCTTTTATGAGTTACTATCTGATGCATTTCCTGCCACTAGTACTGAGTGTCAGGAATGCTGCTCTCTACTGAATAGAACTAGAAAGTGTTCTTTTCATCTAACTCATTTTCTCTTCCACCTGTGTTGATATCCAATATCCTGTCTTAATTATCCAACAAAAACAATATTGACTTGTCTGATTCAATTTCCGGAGCCATTCTGCAATATGCTCTTTGTCTGGGTACTGCTTCTGAAGTTTCCTTTCTAGCCTAATATATGTCTCATATACAAAGTTTATAATATACTGTAAAAGTAAAAGATGTTCCCTGAACCCAGCACAAGCTTTCTTATAGCTGGGACTTAAATGAGAAAGAATTTTTCTCATTTATAACCAGAAGAAGTCAAAGATCTTAAAGGACGATCTCAAACTTATAATATAACCATAGTATAGTAAATACATTTAGATTTACTCTCATCAGGAGAGTATGAAAATGTATCCTTTTTGTTATGATGGTTTGACTTATATTTAAAACCTGTAAACAGAGCAGGCTTGTGTTCTAGCAGGACAGAAATTATTACAACATGTAGGTTATAGATGAAAGGGAGCAATACTGAATCAACATCCAGCTGTTTTTTTTTATTAATTAAAGAAGTTAATATTTCTTTTATGTGCATTTTACTTACATGCATATTAAATATTGTATTTTAACTAAAGAGTATCTGCTCACTAAATTTCAGAGATCAACAGGATATGAAGAGAAATGTGCAGAATACAGCCCATATTTATTTATTTATTTTACATTTGTTGACGGAGATTGTCCGACTGAGCTAGAATAGCCCTTTTTCAGTGGAAACCCGGGGAGAAAAGCTCCACAAACATTACAATAAGATTAACCATTTAAGGAAATAGAAAATATTTACATTACAGCTCAATAAACATAGCGGTGTAACTAAATAATCTTAGTAATACAATTTTAACAATTGTAGAAAAAGAAAAGAAATTCTCATGCAATTACTATTACTGTGTATTAAAGGAGAGAGATAATAAATGGATATTTTTAATAGAAGTATTAGAAGGTAATTGTTCATGGTAAAAAGAAATACCATGTACAAGAGAGGTAAGAAGGCTTGGAATTGCAAAGAAGTAGTAGAGGTCTGCTAAGCAATGTGGCCTAGTAGGCAGATAGAGCACTATTTTCAGGATAGTAGAGAGGATTAAGGGGGGTGAGTACAGAGACAAGACCAGTGACTTTTTAAATGTTGCTTGGTAGCTACTTTGAATTGCTTAAGTTGATTGAGGGACCTAATTTCTAATGGAAGCCTGTTCCAAGAAATGGTAGGGTGGTAACTATAGAGGTTGCTACCCATTTTGGTTTTGGGTTTATAGATCTGAAGAAGGTCTTGGTCTGAGCTGCACAGACGTCTAATTGGAGAATAGTGAGAGATAAGGAGAGATAAGGTAAGACAGTAGGAAGGCTGGTATAGTATGGATTGAATAATCTGGAGCTGAGAGAGGAGAAGTAGTGTGGCAATTCTAGTTAGTTTAAGTATTTTAGTGAGAGGCAGTGATGCGATTTGTATGTATGGTTTGCAGCAAATCTAGGTACTTTGTTATAAGCTGATTCAAATTTTGAAAGGCGAAAAAAGTTGAGGTTTGTTAGGATTTGAGAGCTATATAATAGACTGGGTAGGAGGTAGACATGAGAGAGGGTAACTTTTGCTTTGTTAGTGAGAAATTTTTTATTTCTATACAGGAGGCCAAGGTTTATGTGAGTCTTCTGAATACAGTTACTAACATGTAAGTCAAACGTAAGTCGATCATCTATGATGACACTTAAGAGCATCGTACTTGATTCTACTTCAATGGGAGTATTATTGAGAGACTGAATAGAGAAGGTATGTTTAAGGTGGTTGATATTTTTGGGAAAGAAAAGTAGGAGTTTTTTTTTTTTTTTTTGGGGAGGGGGTTCAGAATGAGCTGATTTTCTGAGAGCCAGGTTTTAACTGAGTTAAAGGATGCTTGGGTAGTAGATATGAGTTCAGCAATGGTGATGACTGTAGAATCATCAGCATATTGTACCAGTGATGATGGGGGCAGGAAGTGTGAAGTTAATTGGTAAAGAGATTAAAAAGTAATGGACTAAGGATAGAGCCTCGTGGGACACCCATTTTAACAGAGACACAGAAGGGGAGAGTACAGAACTCCATTTAACGGATTGCAGTCAGTCAGAGAGATAGCTGGAAACCCAGGCAACAGCAGAGGTACAGAAGTGGAGGTCAGATAGTTTAGACAGTAGATGTGAGTGAGACACAGTGTCAAAGGCTTTTGAAAGGTCTAAGAATAGACAAGAGACAAGTTTGTTGTTATCTCTGGCCAGAGAAATAGTGTTAAGGAAGGATATAAGGGCAGTAGTAGTACTGTGTTTAGGGCGATAGACATGTTGTGTGGGTGTGAGCAGGTTTTCCTGGTCTAGGTATTGCATAACTTTTGTAAGATTATACATTTTTCCAGTACTTTTGAGAGGGGGGATAGAATGGTGATAGGTCTGAAGTTAGTGATTCCAGTGGAGTTACCTCCTTTCTGTATAGGTAGAGTGTAAAATTCTTTCTAGATGGAAGGGACCTTTGACTCAGTGATAGAGTGATTTATCAGGATAGACACAGGGAAAGCAAGTGAGTCAGCTGATAACTGCAAGAAATAGGAGGGAATATTGTCGGCAGATGTAGAGCAGGGTTTTAGTTTTGAGAGCAGAGATTTTATGTAGCTAGTAGGAGCAGATTTGAGAGAGAAAGTATGAGAAGAGTCAGACATTGTAAAGGGTTCAGAGGAGTTTGTAGCCCCATTTATTGTAGAGCTTGTGGTGTTGTCAGAGGGAAATATTTTAGATACGGACGGATTCTATGAATTGGTTATTAAAGATGGCAGCAGTATCCTTTGGTGTTTTGTTGGGGCAGGGGTCTGGGGAAGAAGGGTTCCCGGGATGTAATATTTCATATCATACCACTATGTTGGACTGCAAAATCATTCCTTTCCCATTGTAATTAAGGAATCTCTGCTCAGAAGGAGTGCACTATTTAGGTAGCAAATGAATTGCTTCTTAATATGACCTACTGGGTTCTACCATGACTCCTCAACTTTCTTGAGCTCAAATTACAAAGGTTTGGCAAAAATAATTCATACTGCATATCTGTAGGGGTACTTACAAATTTAGAACATAACACTGCAGCTCATAAAGAATATGGGGAAAATGGTATCATACACAAAGCATTTGTTCTGGGTACAAGTCCCCCCTGCATCTCACATCTGAAGGCCATTGTGCCAAATTTCACTTACTTTATTATTCTCACTGGTCACTGTGTCTGTGAGAAAGCATAATCACTAAGAAGCATTATAAAGCCTGTCTTACTTTTTCTCCATAAGGCTGTGAGGCTGAAGTACTTTATGAACAGATGCATATGAGTAAAAGGGTCTCACTTGGATGTGTCTCTGTAAACAATGACATCACCAACTGAGGCATCAAGCTTACATGCATAATCATGATGCAATATTTAATGAGCCTGGAACTGACTTCAAGCTGAAAACTCTGAACTGGAAATACAGCAATATCAAGGCAAGGCTCTAGACACAAAGTTTTTTAGTGCTTTTGTTCTACTTTAATTACAACAGAACTTTATCAGAAAATATAAAATGTAGATCCACCACAAGAACTTAAAAATGCCACCTATTAACATTAAATGCTTTTTACAAGCTTTAATGGTTTAATGTTATTTGGATGTTAGTTTTATTTATATAAGATTTTAACAAATTGCATTTGCTTTTTAGAACTGTCACTTTAAATTTTCAGTGGAACTTTTCATGCTTGTGACATCATCAGTTTTACATTTTCTTGGCTGTATAGATCACATGATTTATGGGTGCTTTTTAATTCTTGTGGTGGATCTACATTTTACATTTTTTTATGAAGTTCTGTTCTGATTAAAGTAGAAGAAAAGCTTTAAAATACTTTGTGTCTGGATCCTTGCCTTGGCATTACTGTGTTTCTAGTTCAGAGTTTTCTAGTTTGGTTTGTTTTTTTGAATGCTGTTACAATCAGTTTGACTTTAACAAATAATAATGCTCAACAGGGTAGACATTATATGGAAATAATGGACAGAAGATCCATTATTTCCCTGTAATGTCACCCTGAAGGGTGATCATTATGTTTAGATAATGGTCTGTTTTATTAATTGTTTTGTATTTGCTTAGTATATCCATGTTTTTATATTTTTGATGTAAAATAGTTTCACTGCCTATTGTTTCAAAGT